>NC_044985.1:42721800-43093956 GCF_008728515.1 Papio anubis | reverse complement strand
TTTGTACCAGTACCATGCTGTTTTGGTTACTGTAGCCTTGTAGTATAGTTGGAAGTCGGGTAAGTGTGATGCTTCCAGCTTTGTTCTTTTAGCTTAGATTGTTTTGGCAATTTAGGCTCTTTAGGTTTCATATGAATTTTAGAATAGTTTTTTTCTGATTCTGTGAAAAATTGCATTGGTGGTTCGATAGGAATAAGCATTGAATCTGTAAATTACTTTGGGCAGTATGGCTATTTTGACAATGTTGATTCTTCCTATCCATGACCATGGAACGTTTCTCCATTTGTTTGTGTCTTCTCTGATTGCTTTCAGCAGTGTTTCGTCATTTTTGTTGTAGAGATCTTTTACCTCCTTGGATAGCTATATTCCTAGGTATTTTGTTCTTTTTGTGACTATTATAATAAATGAGATTGCGTTCTTGATTTGGCTCTCAGCTTGGATGCTATTGGCATATAGAAATGTTATTGATTTTTGTGTATTGATTTTGTATCCTCAAACCTTACTGAACTTGTTTATCAGTCCTAGGAGCCTTTTGTGAAAGTCTCTAGGGTTTTCTAGGTATAGAATCATATTGTCTGTTAAGACAGATAGTTTGATTTCCTCTCTTCCTATTTGGATGCCTTTTATTTTTTCTTGTTGAGTACCATGGATATTTTGCTTAATCATTTTTTGATTCAAGATATTTCTGGGCTTAAGATATGATTTTATATGTATTTGTTAATATTAACAGCAAGCATTTGTTGAAAATATTAACTAACTTTTGTATAGTACAATAAGATGAGAGATGTGTGAGCTTATATTATTAAAATTTAGGTAAATTAATCATTTACTGAAGGACGACAATGTAATTATTACCTTTAAAAAAAGAGATGCCCTTAATTCAAGAAAATAGGATTACAAATGAAATGGGGATAAAAGGCCCAGCACGGTGGCTCATACCTGTAATCCCAACACTTTGGGAGGCTGAGACAGGAGGATTGCTTAAGTCCGGGAGTTCAAGACTAGCCTGAGCAATGTATCAAGACTCCATCTCCACAAAAAATAAAAATATTACCTGGGCATGATGGTGCATGCCTGTAGTCCCAGCTACATGGGAGGCTAAAGTAAAAGGACTGTTTTAACCCATGAGTTTGAAACTGCAGAGAACTATGACCATGCCATTATACTAGGAGGACGACTGCCTGGGTGACAGATTGAGACCCTGTCTCTAATTTAAAAAAAAAAAAAAAGGGAAGAAAGAAATAGGGAATAAGATACACTTAATGTATCCATTATCAGTTTTATTCATTTTGGTCCACAGATGTAGTGAGGAATTTGTAGAATCGGCTACTTTTCAGCATACTGATAGTTTTCAAGCACTTCTTACCAGCTTCTGTAAAAATCTTGATTTTAGAAGAGTGATAGACTTCATGGAACAAAACAATTGTAATAATCTATATAAGCCCATGCTGTACTGGCTGGCTGCCTTTTAATGAACTTCTGTTGGCAGTTTTAGAAACCCGTTTGAAAATGGTGTAAGGTAAATAAATTTCTTACAGACTTCTGTTTCATCACATTATAAAAAACTTGTTGAATAAAATGTTGTTGTTTTTATTTTACTTTGTGTTTGATTGTCAGAATAAAAGAAAGTAAGGTTGAGCTAGACATGTTTTGGTAATAAAATAGCATTATTTTTATTGACCTAAATATAATATTAAGGTAAGAGGTATTTATATATTTCTTAGGAATAGAGGAAGGCATCAAAATAAATTGTTAATGACATACTATTTTGAAATACATGATGATCTACCTTGAAATGCATTTTTTGTGAATTGTAGAAAGCTATACATCTAAGCATGAAGACCTTAACTTTATTTTTTTCAACCAGGACGTTTAGAAGCATTAGAGTATGGAATGTCTACTGTTATCAGGCCAAAAAAAGCATAAAATTGAAAGATGCAAGGAAGAAGCAAGTTTAAAATGACTCTGAAAATGTTGCTTTTTTTCTTTGAGATGTTGCATTTAGAAAAAAGTACAGTGTTTCTTCTTTTTAATGCACAAGTCCATAAAAAGTAAAATGTCTACAGTTCTTAATGAAAAGAGCCTTTTTTTCTGAGTCATTTAATCAGTAAATATTTGTGACAAAGACTTAATGTGCCAGGCATTTTTTTCCCTAAGTAGATGTCCCCTAAAGGCATTTTCCCATAGACAAATTGTGAACACACCTTTGAGTACAGAAATGAAATTGAAAGCCTGAATTTGAAGAAAAACTAATGTTCATAGAGAAACTGAAGAATACAAAAAAATGATTGTTGGTTTAGAGAAGCTTATTCTCTGGGGAAGATAAAACAGTAAGATAAAACTGCCCCAGCTAAAAATTAGGGTTTTGTTAAGAGGAGGCTTCACAGTAAGGTAGGCAACACACAGTTTCTGGCACAATTTAATGCTGGTAATTATTTCAAATTAAGTGAAGAACAAAAGATTGGAAGTCAACAACCAGAGTTCTAATTCAGCTCTGCTGTTAACTGTCACACCTAATGCAACATAGCCGTGGGCACGAATGGACACTGAGAACATGAAAGATCAGTACCAGAAGTCTAAAAGTCTGGAAATTTATGTCACTGATCTACCAGGTAGGATTTTTGTGGCTAGGCAAGGCCTATACTGGGAGGACGACTGTATGAATCCAAGGATATAGGAGGAGGAGATATTGAAAGTCGTTGACTATTAGAGGATGACATACTTTAAGTAGAAAACATAGTCAGCATTGTGGAAACAGTTGTATCAAACCACATCTTTCTCACGTGTTTTTAATAGATGACACCTTTCCTCACGGTTCTTACTCTTTCACATCTAAAGTGCTATGTAGTGTATGGTATAATAAGCTATATGACTAGGGTGGCTTAAGAATATCTGTCATAAAGTTTGTAATCTATCACCCTTTCACTACCTACCTCTGGCACTATTAAGTAGCTAGAAATAGACATAATACTGAATTGTGAAAAGGCATAAAGAAATCCTACAAAATTTTGATTTTTTTCATGATGTTAATTTTTTTATGTGAATTGTCAAATTTCGTCACAAATATCTGATACCCTTTCTTTGCTCATACCCTAAGAATTTTTTTTAGTTCTAGCAGGGTAATTTAGTATCTTACATTACTTACGCTGAAGCTAACTTAATTCTCTCATCTGTAATATAAATGCATATAAGAGGTCTTTAAGATCGATTTGCTTTTAGGTGTGACGTTCTAAAAGTTTCATATAAACAAATTGGGAAGTAAAGGATTCTGAAAGTATAGTTTCAAAAGGAAAAGTAGTAAAAAATTAACTTTGTTTACTTAAGCTATGATTAAATTTACTGAAAATTATTTAACCAGAAATCAATTTGGTAAATGATCAATCCACTGAATGACTGATAGGCCTTACATTGTCAGACCAATTGCCTTAATCCAGATTTAAAACATGCACCACAAATATTTTACTACCAGAAGCAAGGACTGGGATAGACACAGGTCTCAATCCAGAAAAATATGAGAAGAGTAGGGGAAAGTCTCTCCATTCACTTATATAACACTGAGCATTCAAGAAGGACAGTACTAGGCATCTCAAATATTAACTTGGGAAGCTGGGCATCTAATGGCACAGGACTGTAAATCCATGGTGAAATTGCTGCATCAAAGTCTTGGTGATACTAAAACTTTTTTAAAAAGTCATCAATAACTTGGCAAATAAATCATTCAGCTAATCGGCTTTTAGTGGACTGGGATACTGCATTTACATAATTATATACTGCTTTTCCCAAAAAATAACTCGGCTCACAAGTATTTAAAAAATGGGAGCAACAAAAGAAAAAGTCAAGCCAGAATGTGTAAAATTGAATCAGGAATGAGACTTGAGAACACATCCCATTAAGACTAAACATGTGGCTGCTAAACCACATATTTACTTTAGCTTTCAGTGAAACGTGGGAAACCCAGTTAATTAGGCAATTTACTGTCTATAAGATAAGGTGAAAACAAACCAGTCCCTCATGAAGGGTTCACCTATCCTTTGGAGTCATTTATTTATGAAGACTGTATAACAGAAATGTTGAAATAGGAAGGTCATATTGCAAATAAATTTCATGATCTCTTTTGAATTTCTGAATACAGAAAATATTTAAGAACTCACTAAAAGGAAATATTTTCTTTCTTTAAAAGTCTGTTTATAAGTCATAAAAAAGTTGAGCAATAAATTTATTTTCCAGTTTTCTCAAATATTTCTCCATCCTTATTTGTTCAGTAAGAAAACCTCATTGCCACTTGTTTCCCTTTTCCATGTTGTTTAGAGACTACCCCAAACTTTAACTGCCTTTCTGGTCTTTGGCTTTCCTCCTTCACATCCAGGCAGTGTTCAATTTCAGTCAGTTCTCTCTCCCAAAAGACCAATGTACTATTCATCTCTCTTTCCAGCTCTAATTTCTGTGCTCTAATCCAGGCCATCATAATTTTTATATGGGCAGTTGAGATGGCTTTCTCTCTCAAGCTCTAAACTCTTTTTCTAACGCATTACTGAGGGTGTGGTCCTACGGTCACCTGCCTTAGAATAGACTGAGCCTGAGGTCCTTCTTAAAAATGTGGTCCTTTAGGGAAAAGGACTCTCTCTAGCTGACCTGTAGGTAATGTTATGCCTTGCTCGGAGTAAACGTGCCTCAACAAATATTTAAGTAGTGAAAACTTCATTTTTATAATATATTACAGCTTTACAGTGTACTTTCACTTATTTCATTAGCTTGTTTACCTGGATTATTCCATCTTCCAAAATAAAACATAAACGCTTTTCTTTTTATCCTTCTTTCTCTTTGTAGTATTTATAGAAGTGAACGTATTATTCACTAAGAATATAAATTACCAACCCTTGAAAGCAGAATTAGAATAATGTAATTAACATAATCTTGTCCAGGTGCGGTGGCTCACACACTTAATCCAAACGAAGGCCAAGGTGGGTGGATCACCTGAGGTCAGGAGTTCGAGACCAGCCTGGCCAACATGGCAAAACCCTGTCTCTACTAAAAATACAAAAATTAGCCGGGTGTGGTGGCAAGTGCCTGTAATCCCAGCTACTTGGGAGGCTGAGGCAGGAGAATCACTTGAACTTAAGAGGTGGAGGTTGCAGTGAGCTGAGATTGCACCACTGCACTACAGTTTAGGCCACAGAGTGAGACTTCATCTCAAAAATAAATAAATAAATAATAGTAATAATAATAATCTTTTGCTATCTCCATCTTGTTGATCATCTTTTCTTATCCATGTTTTAAAAATCTTAACAACAGTTATTTTCAGGAAATATATACTATCTTAAGTCTTACAAATCAAGAAAAAAATTCTTTTGATATATATTAATTAAATTCTTATAATTAAATTGATATATAAACATTAAATTCTTCTGATAAATAAAAAGCCAATGGCATGTGAATCAAATGATATAAATTGTATTTGCTTTTCCTGAGGAAAAATTTATTGAGAAAAATACTATTTGTTCTCACCCACAATTATTTTGGCTCTTCAATGAATTAAAGCTGTAGTATAAGTTTCAGATTTTCCTAATGATTCTTTTCTCATTTTCTAAAATCTAGGAGTCAGAAGACATTATAAGTAATCCAGTATATGCAATCCCTTTAGAAAGTATTTACTTTTTAAATGCCAAGGGCAAAAATGTGAATGATATGGTCACTATATTTGTCTGGTAAGTTTTAGGCACCAACATATTTTGTTCCTCTTTTGACACAGGTGTATTTTCCTAGCTGAATAAAAACATAACTATGTAAAAATTATATCTGGATAAGAAAAGTTGATAAAACTCTTAAAATTTTGGCCAAAAATTGATTTTATTACTAATAAGACACTTTAAAAACCAAATGCAAATTTGTTTATAGGCTTTTATTAGTCCCTCTTCTCTTCCAAGTATCATGAATGTCACCTTTATATTTTTCAATTTATATGATACATGCTGCCTTGGTGCTTAAGAACATAATAAAAAAATGAAAAGCTAAACTAATCAAAAGCTTCCTATGCTGGTGAACATAACCTAACATAAAACTATTCTGATGTCTTCCTTTTTAGTGACTTATGGCCTAAAAATACACTTTGTACGTCTATTGTTCCTACTGACTTCATTTGGAATCTCAGCAAAAGATTTTCATTTTCCTCAGAATTAATTTTTACAATTATTTTAACATAAGAATTACTGAAAGGAGTTAGTATAGATGTTATTTTTAGCATATATATGTATGAACATATGCATTAATTTTTTTCTGACAGTCTTTTCTTGACATAATCTTGGCTGTGCTTTCACAGCTAAATGTTATGATCTGTCACTTATCAAGTGTAAGAACATCTTTATAACATCAAGTACTCATAGTGGTCAGGAGCACAGGTTTTAGAGTGAGACAGTCATGGGTTTGAATCGCAGTCTGTTCTTTGCTGTCTATTCAACCTTGCTCAGCCTGAATTTCCTCAATTGTAATATAAAGACGATAAAACCCACCATATGAGGTAGAAATGTTGTGAAGATTAAAGTGTAGCCTATTCAAAGTATCTGGAATGAAACACAATACTTGGAATGTGGGATGTAGCTATTATCCATAATCATGTACAATTTAGTACCCATTAACTGCAATATTCATAGACTTCTTGCCCCAGGTTAGGCAAATCATGTTTAACCTAAAACTCAAGAACTTTGGGTTATTTTTGGTTACACAGTTTCTTCTAGTGTCTCAAGCAAAATTTCTACTTCAAGGATATTTTTAGAGAAAAACACATTTTAAAAATTTCCTTAACCTTCATACTGAAGGAATTAACTCTTAAAAAGAAATAGTAAGACAGTTATTTTTAAAATATGTCTCCTATATCTGAACATATTATTTTTGGACTATAAGGTAATATAACATAGTGTATTTATTTTGATTGACACATGCAGGATACATGTATTTAATGCTAAGCTGTATTATTATTATTTTATTTATTTTGAGACAGTGTCTTGTTCTTTCGCCCAGGTTGGAGTGCAGTGACGTGATCTCAGCTCTCTGGAGCAATCTCAGCTCACTGCAACTTCCACCTCTTGGGTTCAAGCGATTCTTCTGCCTCAGCCTCCCAAGTAGCTGGGACTACAGACACACGCCACCATGCCCAGCTGATTTTCGTGTTTTTAGTAGAGATGGGGTTTCACTGTATTGGCCAGGCTGATCTCGAACTCCTGACCTTGTGATCTGCCCATTTGGCCTCCCAAAGTGCTGGTATTATAGGCATGAGCCACTGCACCCGGCCACAAAATTATTCTTACAATACACTAGCATTGTGTTGGTGTGTGCTTCCACTAGGAGGCTTATAATGGGAAATCTCAAATATATACAGAAATAGATGGACTGATAATATATACCTTGTACCCATCATAAGCTTTAGGAATTATCATTTTGACCAATATTGCTTTACATATACCCTCATCTACTTCTCCCTTCCAAAATTTGTTGAAGGAATGTTTCCATTTGTGACTCTAAAAGATAAGGACTCATGACCACAATACCATTATTATACTTTTAATATATAATTTCTTTTTAATTTTTTCATTTTTGTGAGTACATAATAGGTATATATATTTATGGGGTACACGAGTGTTTTGTTTTGTTTTGTTTTTGTTTTTTTGAGATGGAGTCTCGCTGTGTCGCCCAGGCTGGAGTACAGTGTGCCATCTCAGCTCACTGCAACCTCCACCTCCCGGGTTCAAGCCATTCTCCTGTGTCACTCTCCCAAGTAGCTAGTACTACAGGCACCCACCACCATGCCCAGCTAATTTTTGTATTTTTAGTAGAGATGGGGTTTCACCATGTTGGCCAGGCTGGTCTCAAACTCCTGACTTCAGGAGTTCCATCCGCCTTAGCCTCCCAAAATGCTGGGATTACAGGTGTGAGCCACCGCGCCCAGCCACATGAGATACTTTGATACAGGCATACAATGCAAAATAATAACATCAAAGTAAATGGGGTATTCATCACCTCAAGCATTTATCCTTTCTTTGTGTTACAAACAATCCAGTTACACTCTTTTAGGTTTTTTTAAATGTATGATAAATTATTGTTGATTGTAGTCACCATGTTGTGCTATCAAATACTAGATCTTATTTATTTTACCCACCTATTTTTTATAACCATTAATCATCTCCACTCCCTTTCCCCTCTCCTCTCACTATCCTTCCCAGCCTCTGGCAACTATCATTCTGCTTTCTATCTCCGTTGAGTTCAATTGTTTTAATTTTTAGCTCCCACAAATAAGTGAGAACATGCAAAACTTATCTTTCTGGGCCTGGCTTGTTTCACTTAATGTGATATTCTCTAGTTCCATCCATGATGTTATTGCAAATGAAAGGATCTCATTTTTCTTAATGGCTGAATAGTGTGGTGTATATTGTGTGGTGTATATTTACCACATTTTCTTTATCCATCTAACACATGGGTTGCTTCCAAATCCTGGCTATTGTGAACAGTGCTGCAGTAAACATGGGAATGCAGATACATCTTCAATGTATTCATTTACTTTCTTTTAGATATATACCTAGCAGTGGAATTGCTGAATTATATAGTAGCTCTATTTTTAGTTTTTTGAGGGACCTCTGAACTGTTCTCCATAGTGGTTGTACTTATTTACATTGATATGTTCTTGATATCATCAACTCTCAGTCATTGCTCAGATTTTCAATTGTCTCTTTATTATTCAAATTTTCTTAACAGTTTGTCTGTCTCTGTATTTATTTAGAGATGAAGTCTTGCTCTTGTCCCCCAGGCGGGAGTGCAATGGTGTGATCTCGGCTTACTGCAACCTCCGCCTCCCAGGTTCAAACCATTCTCCTGCCTCATCCTCCTGAGTAGCTGGGATTACAGGTGCCTGTCACCATGCCCAGCTAATTTTTGTGTTTTTAGTAGAGACAGGGTTTCACCATGTTGGCCAAGCTGGTCTCGAACTCCTGACCTCAGGTGATCCGCCCGCCTCGGCCTCCCAAAGTGCTGGGATTACAGGTGTGAGCCACCACGCCAGGCCAGTTTGTCTATTTAAATAAGTATGCAAGTAAGGTCCACAAATTGGGCTTGTTTGATACATATTTTAAGGTTCATTTAAACTTCCTACAGCTTTCTTCTTGCAGCATATTTGTTGAAGAAACTAGGTCATTTGTAGAATTTCGCACAGAATGGATTTTGCCATATAGTTTAACTTATACTTCTGTGTCTCTTTTAAAGTTACTGTAATTAAATCTAGAGGCTTGATCAAATCCAGGTTTGATTTTTGTGTGTGTGTGAGGGGCAGTACTACTTTGTAGGTAGGTGATTGTATGAACCTCCATTAGGAGGCTAATATCTGTCTGGTTGTGTCTCTTTTTGATGATAGGCAACCATTCAAGTTCAATTCTTCGATTCACTAATTTATTAGGTATTGCAGAATCCTGATATTCTAACTCTTTCTGTCTTAATTTATTAGCTGTAATATTTATAAAGAGAAACTTTCATGTATTATTTTGGCTTAACTGATAACCCGTAAGAGCAGTCTATAGTGGCATCAATCCACAACTAGTATTTTTAAATATCTGCTAACTCGATGGTCATTATAGTTCAGAAATTGTGATTAAGATTTATAACTATATGTTTATAGATACAGATACAAATCTCTCTATATATTTAATTAAAGCTTAAGTCATTAAAGTAAGAATATTAAAGCTATACCAAAGGCCATGAATAATTATACATCTAAGTTTAATTTAAAAATGAAATACCTAAAGTTTATATACCAATGTTATAAATTCCAAAATATATGCAATTTTTAGCTAGAATTTTCTGACATATTGGTCTCTTGTGTGTATTTTGTTTGTAATATATTATTTCTATAAAATGTTAATTAAAAGGGAATGCAGTGGTGTCTTTTGAAAGAAGAGGATGTCATTCCTCGTATCAGGGCAATGGAAGGCCGTAGAGGAAGACCACCAAATCCAGACAGACAGCGAGCAAGAGAGGAATCCAGGATGAGACGTCGGAAGGGTCGACCTCCAAATGTTGGCAATGCTGAATTCCTAGATAACACAGATGCAAAGTTGCTAAGAAAACTGCAAGCTCAAGGTAAGAAACATAATGTGTCTGACACTAATAATCATACTAAAAAGTATACTAAAAGTATTTCTAATATTTTTGAATTAGGATTGACACTGCTCTCAATTTTTAAAAAGTAAATATTTGTGTTAGAATAAAATGAAAAAATAAGGAGTCCCACTGGTAACTGGAGTTCTTTGATTAGGTAATCTTTCCAGAACCATTATTCATAAACACATCCTATCCTGTCTATTTAGAATGACAAAGGTGGGTGTTAAGCTTTTAAGGCTTGCACAGAAAGGGAATCAACCAGCACTTGGCACATGCCTTAAGGTCGTGCCAACCTTCTGGAAATTCTCATTTTAACAGCTCCCGATTCCTTGAGGTGGTACATGGGAATAACTCCAAAATATGTGGATCTGTGGAGTAAATTTTCAGTCAGAGAACTCCAATTACTGGTAAGTAACCCCAGTCTTTTAGTTCGGGTTCTCCTGTAAGTCCAGATGTAGTATATATATTTTCAGAATACCAAATTAATACATTTAAATCAAAAAGTAAGATAACCAGAAAGTATCATTTGTCAAGTTCAAAATGCTCATAATAACCTAAACTGTATTAATGATTTGACATTATACATAAGTTCTCAACATGAAAGTCCCATGCTATGTATGGCAAAGAGAAGGCTGAGTAAAATAGAACAGTTTGGCTTTGCAGTTTGCGTTACTAGTTACAAATGTGAAGCCGCTTAAGGCTGTCTGAATATATCAACATATGTGTAGATACCTTGTATTTGCAAGGCATATATGTAAAGATATATAACGATGTAAAATAAAGGTTTAATAATGAAACTGACTTAAAAATCTAACAGAATTTTACTTCTCATGGGTTTTTATTATGCCTATAAATAAGCAAAATGTCGAGGAAATGTATAAAAGACTTGTTTCTATGTATTGTAAACACCATCATAATATTGACTTCTCTGTTGCTGCTTTGCTTTTTGTTATAAAACAAATATCCATGACAAAACTCATACTATAGAATGCTTTAAAGACACATGTAATCTTAGTGCTTTGGGAGGCCAATGTGGGAGGATTGTTTGAGGCCAGGAATTTAAGACCAGCCTGGGCAACAAAGCAAGACCCCATCTCTACAAATAAAATTTAAAAATTAGCCAGCTTTGGTGGCACGCACCTATAATCCTAGCTATTGTGGAGGCTGATGTGGGAGGATCCTCTGAACCCAGGAATTCAAGGTTACAGTGAGCTATGATCATGCCACTGCACTCCAGCCTGGGTGACAGAGTGAGATCCTATGTCTAAAAAATAAATAAATAAAATAAAAGACACTGTCATTCTTATCAGTGGAATAATTAATCTTTCCAGAAATATGTATACACATACATACACATGCGACCATTCACATGTACATGTATATCCTTTTTGATTTTTAAAATAAATGGACTTGAATCAGTCTCTTTTTAATGACTGTTTAAGCTATTTCCAGATCTTTGCTATCATACAATTGTAATAAATATATATTACACTTTTCTAAGCATATATTATACAAATCTAAACATATTATACAAGTCATTTTCAAGTTTTTGTGGATAGCAGGCAGATATTGTCTCCAGTTTATACTTTGACTAATAGCTTAACTGCCTAGCATATAACTTAATATCATATAAGTTTTTTTGTCTTAGTGTGTATATTAGTCTATTCTCACACTGCTATAAAGTTACTACCTGAGACTGGGTAATTTATAAAGGAAAGAGTTTTAATTGACTCACAGTTTCGCATGGCTGGGAGGCCTCAGGGAACTTACAATCATAATGGAAGGGGAAGCAGCCACCTTCTTCACAAGGCACCCAGAAGAGAGAGAGAGCAAGGGAATCTGCCACTTAGAAAACTCAGATCTCGTGAGAACTCACTTACTATCATGAGAACAGCATGGGGGGAACCCCTGCAATGATCCAATCCCCGCGCACCAGGTCCCTCCTTCAACACATGGGGATTACAGTTTGAGATGAGTTTCAGGTGCGAACACAGAGCCAAACCATATCAGTATGGTAGTCAGATTTTTTTTATTTGATTTGATTTCTTATAAGACTTTCATCCCAGAGAGTTACTGGTGAAGGTTAAAAAGAAAAAGTCAGTAAATTAACAGGCATAGATGGGTTTTAAAAATTGATATTGTCAGTAAGCTATTGACTCTTCTTAATAATGTTTAATGCTGGGGAATGTGGACATTGTTTGCATAAAATAAGAAAGTTTGAAATTAACTGATAATCAAAACATGGGCTCTTCATGGATATTTGGTATATCTAAGTATCATTATAAGTTAGAATCTAAAATAGCAAATTTAAATTTGGAAAATTAACTATATTTTTGTTGTAACAAAGTAAAAGTTAATTATTCAACTTTTACCAAATGTATATTCTCCTTCCAGATTTCAAATTGATTTGTATTCAATCACATAGTTTATCCTTGTTATAATATACTGGGTTGCATTTTGCAAGTTCTGTTACCTTTGACCTTATTGTATATTGCATGTGCTCCTTTTCAACATGTATGTAAAGATTATTTAACAGTGAGTAAATAATCATTATTAATATATACAAGTATATGGAGTATTGTTTGCATTTTTTCTTGGGAAGAAAAGAAAGTAAAAATGAAGCACTTTATCACCTCTTTCATTTCTAAAAGCCTTCTACGGTAACACTTTGGGGGTTATCTGAGAGGATTCTAGAAGAAGTTTTTGTTATATATTATTATCCTTCTCTGACCAACTAGACTGAGAAACCGGACTTAATTTGAAGAAGGGTTCAGAATAGTGAGATAAATGTGAGTTTAGAATGTACATCCAAACATTGTGAAATGAGAACTCTAATTTCTCGGTGTATAGGTAAAAATCTGACAAAGTTTGAATATGATAAAGACTTCCATTCTATATAAATAACCTGCTTATTGATTGACTGATACTATTAATATCTCAAATTTTCCAAAATAACAAGTACACCTATTCATTTCATATGTGATTGAAACTGAGATGCCTATAAGTAATCTATACCAGGCACCATTATTTTAAGTTGTACACTAAGAAAGAAAAGAGCTGCCAGTTGTCAGTTACATTCTGACCTTAGGGATATCAAGATGTTTAAAAAAGCATCTTAAAATCAAAGAAATGAGTTATATCCAAAATATCCCTAATTCTATATGAAAATAAACTTCATCTTTGAAATTAAAGTGGACAATTTCGTAAGCCACAAAAGATACTTCTCAAATTAATATTTTAAAAGGTAATTACAATATATTCACCAACCAAAAAACCAAATAAATGAGAAGATACTGGAAGTAGTTTATTTCTACAGCTTGGACAAACTTTTCAAGGTATCTAACTCATTCTCTTTCCTTTGTATTCTCTTTTTTTCCTTTTTTTTTTTTTTTTTTTTTTAATTTTAAGATGGAGTTTCACTCTTGTCACCCAGGCTGAAGTGCAATGATGCGATCTTGGCTCACTGCAACCTCTGCCTCCCGCAATCAGCGATTCTCCTGCCTCAGCCTCCTGAGTAGCTGAGATTACAGACACCCATCACAATGCCCAGCTAATTTTTGGTATTTTTAGTAGAGATGGGTTTTCATCATGTTGGCCAGGGTGGCCTCAAACTCCTGACCTCAGGTGATCCCCCGCCTTGGCCTCCCAAAGTGCTGGGATTACAGGCGTGAGCTGCTGTGCCCGACCTTTTTCTCATGTCATCTTCTTTTCCAACTGCCCATAATGTAAAATTTAAGCTATGTAAATTTTTAATGATTAATTAAAATTTTATATTTCTTGCTAAAGTAAAAAGATGTGAATTGAACTTTAAAATTTTTTTGGTCCAAAGATTTTTCTAAATTACTGGCCAGACACAGTGGCTTATACCTGTGTAATGCTAGCACTTTGGGAGGCCAAGGTGAGAGGATTGCTTGAAGCCGGGAGTTCAATATCAGCCTGGGCAATAAAGCAAGACCACAAAAAGAAATTTTTTAAAAATTATCTGGGCAAGGTGGTACACTCCTATAGTCCTGGTTATTCAGGAGGCTGAGGGGAGAGGATAACTTGAGCCCAGGAGTTGGAGACTGCAGCAAGCTATGATCATGCCACTGCATCTGGGTTACAGAGTAAGACCTTGTCTCAAACAAATAAACAAAAATTATTGTGGACTTGTGTAGGGCTTGAAATTGACTGATACACTCATACACAAACATGGTTCTATATATATTATAGAATTTTCTTATTAAAAGTTAAACTTATATTAGAGAATATCAGTTTAGCTTGGAGCAAAAGAGCATACTTATGCCATATTTTCTATGAAATGTTTTTATCAGTACATCTTTACATCTCAAGACAGAGTCAGGTCTCTATTGTAGAATTCAAAACTTTCCATCCTTAATGTTAAAGAAATATTTATCTGGCATTATTATAGATGAGAATAATATTCTTCACCCGTATTATTATCAGAGGTTGCTGACCCTGCAGGTCAGTTTATAAGTTTTTATGTCCCAGAGTATTTAGTGAACAGGAGATCCTTTTTGTGTGACCCAGAAATTTTTAATGATGCCTGTAACCTCCTAATTTTGAAAACGGTTGGGACATTGGAGATAAAACGTTATCATCTTCCATTTTATTTTTCAATAACACTTCTAGTTTACTAGATGAAATTTGACTCTTTTCATTCCTTCTCCTTCTTAAAAGTCTCAGTGATAGAAAATTGGCCATAGTGACCAACTTTACTTCAGCTATTATGAGGACATACAGTTACATTCTTAGCTAAAATCTTAAGGCATTTAAACTTTGCTTAAAGATTTTTAGAGATAGTAGCATATAGACTGTGGCGTCAGAAAGTCCTGGGGTTTCTTTGGGGGTTTTTTTGAGAGAGAGTCTCACTGGCGTGCAGTGGGCAATCTCAACTCACTGCAACCTTTTTCTCCCGGGATCAAGCGGTTCTTCTGCTTCAGCCTCCCAATTAGCTGGGATGACAGGTGCCCACCACCATGCCTGGCTAATTTTTGTATTTTAGTAGAGGTGGGGGTTTCATATGTTGGCCAGGCTGGTCTCAAAGTCCTGACCTCAAGTGACCCACCTACCTCAGCCTCCCAAAGTGCTGGGATTACAGTCATGAGCCATCGTGCCCAGCCAGTCCTGGGTTTTTTTCTTGGCTATGCTATTTAACCTCTAGGAGCCTTAATTATTTTACGTGTAAGTGGGGCAATAATGTTGATCTTATAAAGTAGCTGTGAACATTAAACAAGGTGATATAAATTTAACACAACAGGCCGGGCGCAGTGGCTCACGCCTGTAATCCCAGCACTTTGGGAGGCCGAGGCGGGTGAATCACGAGGTCAGGAGATCAAGACCATCCTGGCTAACACAGTGAAACCCCATCTCTACTAAAAATACAAACAATTAGCTGGGTGTGGTGGCGGGCGCCTGTAGTCCCAGCTACTCGGGAGGCTGAGGCAGGAGAATGGCTTAAACCCAGGAGGCAGAGCTTGCAGTGAGCCGAGATCGTGCCACTGCACTCCAGCCTGGGCGACAAAGCAAGACTCTTTCAAAAAAAGAAAGAAAGAAAAAGAAAAATTTAACACAACGGTACCTGCAATCAATAAATGATGGAAATTTTTAAGAGCTCAAGTGATTCACGTGTTAGCAATTATATTCATTGTCAATGAACATAATTTAGGTTTCTGTGTTCAGTGGCTACAAAATTTATAACAATGTCTAATACAAAGTGATGCTTTCTAAAATGATGATATGATCAACATTATACACCACTTTTAGCGTTAGAAGTATTCAGACCAAGTTTACCAGCAGAAGAAAGCAAGGATATTGCATGGTTTCTTTGTCTGTTATACCCTTTGCCACAATAATGCTCGGTAACAACCCCCAAACCTTAGTAGCATTAAACACTTTCTTAATCACTTGTGCAGATGGAATCAGCTGGAAATTAGCTAGGCAGCTTTGCTTGTCTTGGCTGGGCTTATTCACATTTGTGGGGTCAACTGGCTCCCTGTGTCCCAATCTTCCAATAGCCTAGTCCCCAAATCATATCTTCAGTCATGGACAAAGCACAAGAACAAAAGCAGAAAGAATATAACTAAACTTTCAAGCTCTGTTTTCATCACAACTGCTAACAACCTCTTAACCATGGAAAATCACATGGTTGACTTCAGAATCAAGGGACAGGAAAATATATTCCACCTCTCGATGGGAATTGCTCCAAAGTCACATTACAAATGGCATGAATAAAAGGAGGAATGAAGAATTGGAGCCATTAATTTTGTTCATCTACCATAGTTTCATACATGTGTCCTTGAAGATAATAAGAACTAGGTTGTCTTTAAAAGTCATTGAAATTCTGCATTCTTTTCATTTAGGAGATTTAGTCCCTCTCCGTCATAAATGAAAATACCACTGGATTCAGGAACTTAACCATTATAGCTAATTGAAATACTAAGTTTGGGTGGGAGGGGACTTTTATATTTGTTTTAATTGGAAGTCTTCCTTTTTTATATACGCTAGGACTGAAGCTACATTACAATTCTTAAAATACTAGCAGCTATTTTCCCACTAAGTGGGATTTACTTGAAATGTGAAAAAAAATGTACTTAAATAAGCCTCTCTGATAAAGATTAAAAGAAACCTCATTTTTATGTAGTCCTAGATATGGGATCATATTTGATGAAATAATTTGATTATTTCCGTTGGAATGAACACGACATTGTCTACCACACCACTCTCCTACTTGGTATCTGTCTGACCTTAGGCAATTTTCTTAAATATTATATCCTCAGCCGGGCACACCTGTAATCCCAGTCCTTTGGGAAGCCAAGGTGAGCAGATCACGACGTCAGGAGATCAAGACCATCCTAGTCAACATGGTGAAACCCCATCTCTACTAAAAATACAAAAATCAGCTGGGTGTGGTGGCGCGTGCCTGTAATCCCAGCTACTTGGGAGGCTGAGGCAGGAGAATGGCTCGAACCCAGGAGGCGGAGATTACAGTGAGCCGAGATCGCGCCACTGCACTCCAGCCTGACCACAGAGCGAGACTTCGTCTCAAAAAAAAAAAAAAAAAAAAAATTATATCCTTTATGATGATACCATTTTCACACAGTTACTGTTTTAGGTTAGTAGTTACACAAAGTTGTTAATATTCTTTGAAATTTTGTGTTTTTCAGAAATAGCCAGGCAAGCAGCACAAATAAAGCTTTTGAGAAAACTTCAAAAGCAGGAACAGGCTCGAGTTGCTAAAGAAGCCAAAAAACAACAAGGTGAGTGATTTAAATGATAACATAAACTCGAAGAGTCAGTACTGGGGAATTCATGAGAGGTTTCTTTTCTTCATTCCCTTTTTGATGATATCTATCCTTTGGCTTCTTGTTGTAGCAATAATGGCTGCTGAGGAGAAGCGAAAGCAAAAAGAACAGATAAAGATTATGAAACAGCAGGTATGTGTATGTATTGGAACTGACTTTTAAAATATGGGACTTATTTTGAGGATTTGTTAATAATGTACATTATTTTTTATTTCTTAAATAACTGTATTTCACATTAATGTTTGTGTCTTATTTAGAAAATTGCTATCTTCTCTTAATTAAAATTTTACCTGTTTAATAAAGTATTCTACTTCCAAGTGTTTAAAGAAATGATTACCAAACAGTAAATTTGTGTAAGTACTTTAATATCCTTGTAGACTTTGTATAAGTTGATATCTTGAACAATTTTCAGAATTTTTAAATTAATATATCAGTCAATGAAGTATATTACCCGAATGTTCAAATTTTAATAAAGCCTGTTGTTCTTAAACATATAAAATATTAGTAGAAAATTAAATTTAAGTTATACAAAATAAGATTTGGCTTCATTGCTTCTGAATGCTTTCAGGGTTACTTAAAAGTTGCCACTGCAAAAAAAAAAAAGGTGAGAGCATTATTTTAGCAAATCCAGAGTTCTCTGTCTTGTATCTACAATATTTCTCCCCGTGTGGTTTTCAAAATTAAGTTTAGGTAAGAGAAGTAATTTTTAAATTTTCATAGATAAAAATTAAGTGAGAAGGTATTCAGCTTCATTTAAGATGAGAATGTGTAAACTACTCTCCCATCTCCTCATATTCATGGTAACATTAAAGCAGAAAGGAAATGGGAGAAAGTACTATTCTTTTAAAAATGTTAGGAAGCAAGTAGTTATTTCTGAGAATGAAATGAAATCAATTATGTTACTATATAAATACCTGCTAAATAAGGGGCTTGGGTTGGATTTGATGTGATTATCTCTAAGGTTTCTTCCAGTATTAACTAAAGCAATATGACTAGAAAAGTTGCTATAGAGTTGGGATTTAGGATTTGAGTTTGTAGTCAGTCAGCCTACGGTTAAATATGGGCTCTGCTACTTAATAATTTTGTGACCTTAGATGAATGACTTAACCCTTAAGTCTTTATTTCTTCCATCGTAAAAGAAGTTAATTGCAATATCTGAATAAATGAGATAATGAACGTAAAGTGCCTACTGCAGTGACCGGCAACAAAACACATGCTCAACTTTTTAAAAATAAATATAAAACATCCAACTACACAGTATACTCTTTTACCACCATAATTTAAAGTAGCAGTTGTAAACTTGAATTCCATCCTTAGTTTGTTAATTGTGACTGCTAGACATTGTAAGATTGACCTGAAATAGGCTAATGAATGCATTTGTTAAAATATATTTACTAAAGAGTATATATGAAAAAATAAGTTCATATTTCATTTTTAAGTGAAATACTGTTGTTTCTGTTATACTTTTATTTAAAAAGTTTTATAGCTTATTCTATTTCCTAATGGCTGGAGACTCATTAGATCCTATCAGTACTTTAAATTCAGCTTTATGATCTTAAAGTCTTACAGTAGCTGCAACCTAAATCCACATGGTCTTTGCTACTCATTGAAAAAGCATTGAGCTCCAAAGTTTCCAGCAACATTAATGCAAATGAACTGGTCTTAATGTTTATCAAGATATTTATCTGAGGCCAATCTCAGAATACCATCTCATTTATTTGATTCAACAAAGTGAATCGAAGTATAGAGTAATTCTACTCATACTATCTGTTATATAGGGTCTATTTTAAAGTCAGCATTTGATCTAGAATAAAATAGGGTATGTGTTTTCATCCTTTGGATTATTTTTTCCACCTAGTAGACCAAAAATATCACCAGGCAGTCCTTAAGACAGTTTTCTGGAAGATTTCAGAAACATTATTACAAAGCAGGAGGCACACAGGCATTGGGATCTGACCAGGACTCTGTATTACTACGTATTGGACTTCAGACAAAATATTTACTTGCTGAGAACCTCAGTTTTCTCTTATATAAAAAGAAGATAATTTAAGCTTCTATGATTTTTTAATGATTGATAAGATATTAAATGTAAAGTGACCAGCTCAGTGGTTGAGTACCCGACATTGTAAAGTTAACCTGTATTATAGTAATTTACCATGTTTATCTTATCTACATGCTAATGATAACACTACCAAATATATATGGATATATATAAAAGTCACTTGAATAGTTAAGATAAAGCTTTAGATTGTGTATGTCAGCCCCAACATTCCCTGCCTATCTGTGCTTAAGAGAACAATGAATGACTTTTGCTGACTTGAAAACATAGCACCTTATAATGTTATAATTGACAAGAGCAGGAAAGTTAGATCAAGAGTATACTTTTCTCAGATATCAAGTTCTAATTCAAATAAATACTGCAAATATGGATCAAATACAATCTTTTCTAAGACTTGGAAATTAAACAAAAGATACACTTTGGGGTTTTGGGTTTTATTTTTTGTTTTGTTTTTCTTTGTTTTGTTTTTTGTTTTTTTAGACAGAGTCTCCCTCTGTTGCCCAGGCTGGAATTTCAGTGGCATGATCTCTGCTCACTGCAGCCTCCGCCTCCGGGATTCCAGCAGTTCTTCTGCCTCAGCCTGCCAGGTAGCTGGGATTATAGGCATGCACCACTACACCCGGCTAATTTTTTGCATTTTTAGTAGAGACAGGATTTCACCACCTAGCACTGTTCATTTCTCGAACTCCTGATCTCAGGTGATCTGCCCACCTCGGCCTCTCAGAGTGCTAGGATTACAGGTGTGAGCCACAGTGCCCGGCCCACTTTGGGGTTTTTATTTTTGACAGCCTACAATTAATAGTCAGTACCAAGATAGGATCACCAAAATCAAAGAATGTGATCATTCTTGTGAAATCAGAACAGTAATCCCTAAAATTTCATCATCCTGCAGTAGACTCCTGCAGGGAATCAATAACATCAGTGTACATAAAACAATTAAAATGTATATCAAAGTATAACTTCAATAAGTACAACTAGCATCTGGAGATAGGAGCAGGCATTGTGAAATACAGGTGTATAAAATGTGTTGGCCCTGGAAATTCTAGGATAAGTACAGTTTTCAATTAGGAAACTTTGAATTTTCTTTTTTAACTTGTATTGATTCCCATCAGTGCCAATTTGGGACTTCTGAATGGATTAAAGAACATGAAATTTCTGAGAATGTTTTATAGAATATGAGATAATTAATATGAGATAATTTTTTAAATTAAAATGTAAATTTTTGTCAAAATTTATATGATCACTAAGTTATAAAACATATCCAATAATCAGGTTATTAAATTTAGACAATGTGTACCCCAATTATGTCCTACAAATAATTTCCTGGAATGTTAAATTGTAATTAATTAATTTTAAAATAATGTTACAGGTTATTTCTGAAATGGGCTAATTGTGATAATTATAAGCAATGTTATATTGTCATGCTATTCAACGTGTGAAATAAATTTTAGAATGGAAATTATTGTTAATAATGTTACAATTGTGTCACTGTATACTTTTTAAAGCATTTTATTTAATCACGACAAATGAGAAAGGGCAAACACCTCTCACTATTTTACACAAGAATAGTTATTATTTGCTCAAGACCATTCAATAAATGACTGTAATCCAGAACTGGCTATATGTTTTCTGACTGCTGATACATGATTTTTCTACTATTAAGTCCTATATTTATTTCAAGTTAAGTATTATTTGTAATTGCAAATATTTATAAAGATCTTCAGGGTATATAGTTTAATCAGCTTGCTTCGCTGAGTTTCTGTTTATTTAGCATTTGCATTTTACAAATTATGAGAAACTTTATCAAATCATATTAGTTTCAGACATGAAAATATATATGATTTTATACTAAATAATTAAATTTTTATGTCCCACCTTTGGTAATTTTGTACTTATATTTTTATTATTTGATTCTGCTCAAATACTCTTTACTCAGTTTATTATCTCAAGTTATCATAACTTTTCCTACAGGAAAAAATTAAGAGAATACAGCAAATCAGAATGGAAAAAGAACTTCGAGCTCAGCAAATTCTAGAGGTAGAATTCTTAAATTTAACATAATTAAAGTAATATAGCCATATATTTTTAAGTCTGCAAAAATAAAGATTTTACATGCATGTTTTCTCACGTTTGTCAGATACTCTCTTTAAACATTCTGCATAGAATAAAACTTTATCTGAGCCTTATTTAGCAAGCTAATCTAATCCCAACAATAAAGATATACAAAATGAGACAAAAGAAACAGGAAAACTTCTGAGCAGTCAATGGAGTTGTCATAAAGTTCATGCGGTAAAATGTTTTACTTCTATAAAAGTAAACAACAAAAGAAAAATCATTAGGGCTTATAGTCCGATATTTACTTTTAGTTTAGAAACAAATGTTTACAGAAGTAAACATTTCAAAAGTAAAAATAAATTTTAAATGTACAAAGTTTTATCAGATTGTTTTTCTGATTTCTAGCATATCCCTCTTCCTTGCAAGGCTAATTAGAATAGAGATAGAGGGGACATCTGTTGGCAACAGCAAAAGTAATAGGCAAAAGATAGCAAGGAAAAAATACAGGAAAACTTCAGCTAGCACATATAGGAACTGAAAAGCCTAGCAACAGCCTGTAATCTTTTATTTGAATAGCAAGCAATTTTCAAAACCTTAATAGCCCAAAGGCATTACTCTTTGGAGCTGTGCAGTATGACTGATGTTCAAAATAATTGCCCTGAGTCATCAAGAATACGCCAAATTAGACACGGTACACAGTACACAGGCATAGTGGTGTCTAAGCAGGCACGTCTCAAAATTATTTCCATCTGAAATAGTGAAAATAAACTTCATGTTTAAAATTATTACAACTTCTCCACCATTCCGGAAACTGCTGCCTTATAGAGCAGTTTATTCCCTGAGGGCTCCAGATAACTGAGGTTTTCTCTGTTACAGTTTTATTCCTTCTAGAAATACACACATATTTTCTTACCCATTTCAAATTAATTTTAAAAACCAGAAATTGAAAATATTATTTTAAAGTAAACTGACAATAACTGCTAGGTAGTTATGAAACTTCTACACAGTTCATGATTTTAAGATTATGAAGCTTATGTTTGATAAATAGCATGATCTTAATAGTCAGATTGTGACTCATGAAAGATAAGATTACAAGTTTTCATTCTATTAAAAAAAAAAAAAAACACTTGAACTTAACCACACTATACAGAGATGGGGAAAATCAGACCTAATATGCTTAACTTAAAAGATATAATCCAATAATGAATTTCTTTATCTCAAATTTTTAAGATTTAAAAGTAAATTTTAAATAAAGTTAACATGTTCATTCTCAAATATTACTAATTCTTGAAATAATTTTTATTTATCAATTAAAATCTATTCTGTTTTCTAAATGTTTTACAGTGATTATGTTTTACTTTTAAAATCAGAAAAACAATAAATGACATAAAATCATTTTTCTGTGATTAAATTTTAAGGTAAAAGAACATAAACACTCAATTATTTCAGACTTTTAACAGAGCTTGAAGAAGAAAAGCTGTCATATTCTTATGAATCTAAGAAATTTTTGTGTATTCTAATGCTAACCTATAAATTAGAAACACAATTATTACATTAAACATAATGTTAACTGGGGGGAAATCTGTAATTGTCTCCATATATGTTACATATTGTTTCGTACCTTGTGAGACATGTAGCTTCATTTCAAGTCTGACATTATTTGCAAGTTGTAGTGGTGCTGTTGCATGACTTTGAGACCTGTTTTGCATGCACAGGCTAAAAAGAAAAAGAAGGAAGAAGCAGCAAATGCCAAATTATTGGAGGCCGAGAAACGAATAAAGGTTAGTTTAGATGAGAATCAGAGCTTTTACTTTTGAAAAATAAAAACTGTATGTTATACTGGCATCAATTATATGAAACAATATGTCTTCAAAATGACTATCTGAATATATGTTTAGCAGATACAGCATGTGTATAATGTATGTTTTTATTTGTATGTATACTGTATGTGTATTTTTATTTTATTATGCAGGGTTTTTTTGTAATGCTTTGAGCTCTTTAGGAGACATCAAATCAGAAATGCAAATTGTTGCTTAATACCTGTATGTAGTTTTGCTAAATAAGAATGACTCCCCCAAAAAAACTGTTTTGTGTGTTGTTTATGTTTATGTTTAGCCATAGACTAGATATGGTATAGGTATGTTTATTTTTGTGTCTCAGTCTGATTCTCCCCTTTATAACTTTTTCTTTGTTAATATTCAGCAACTGTTTTATCTATTAAAAATGAAAAGCCTACAGAAACGAAAGCCAAACCTCATCAACTGTTATTTACCAATAACAAAATTAGCTGTTTTTAATTATTTTAACTTCAAGTATTTGGGGGTGTTTTGTTCTGATTTCCTGGCATGGAGTATAAGAGAGATGTCCCCTCCCTCCCCTCCCCCATCCTGCCATCCACCAGTAACTGAATACTGAAAGGGGGTAGCTGGGTGAACCTACTGGTACTGGAAAGAGCCACCACAGTTATACTTTGTAAAGCCAGGAACTGTTTATCTTTTCTACATAGACTCTCTTACTTTATTTTTTAAATTTCTACCTTTTCATGTTTGCCGTTAATATTAATTTCACCATATTTTACCTTTATAAAAATAATGAGATTGGTGACGTTCCTTGAATGGTTTGCCTTACGCCCCATCCCCTTGGAATGGTGCCCTGAATCATAGGTGGACATGAAAATTTCACACTGATTGCCTAGTTTTTATCACTTTAATTCATATGTAGTGTATAGAAATGAAAAACATGATGTTAATTATAGAGTATATTTGAGAGTTCATATTCAGAATGGAGAGAGTTCTAATTGGCTAGACTTGAGGGTTGCACCATAATGTATCACACTGATTAAAAAATACATGTGTGGGTTATATCTGATAGACTCTGACCATCTAGCTAGTTAGTTCAATGAATGTGCCATTGAAATGTGCAGTTAGATCAGTCATTCATTAAATTTTAAGTAAAAATGACTGCTGAAGAAAGATCCTTGCTACCATATTTGCTATGTTATACACTTTGTATGTAAGTATTTGTTGGGTAGAAGCATACAAAATCAAATTGACATTTTATAAGTAAAAAATTATTGAATATTGGCCATTTCATATGGTTCAACCTAATGGAAGACTATAGAATCTCAGAAAAGGAACTTTTAACAATTTTAGCATGTTCTAAATCTTCTCTAAAAATCATGTATTAAAAGTTTCTTATTTTTAAGGAAAAAGAAATGAGAAGACAACAAGCTGTTCTTCTGAAACATCAGGTCTGTAATGTATAGTTATACAACTGTTGAATGTACATTTTATACCATTGCTTAAACCTATTTGGGGGAAAATCTTCAAAATATTTTCTTTAAAATTTCTGATATAATTTCTGCTTAAGTTTTTCCTTCAACCTACAGTTTATTGCCTTGCTTTGGTATTGGTGTCTTTTTGGGGGGTTGAAAAATTGGTTTTATGACTCTGTGATTTCTGTTTCATAATGTTGTGCCAACTCTTTCTACCAGGAGTTGGAGAGGCATAGACTAGATATGGTATGGGTATGTTTATTTTTGTACATCTAACACCGCATTGTGATTTGGTTGTGATATGGTTGTCATAGCAATGCATAAAGTGTAGCACTGGCTGCTGTCATATTACATACTGCTGCATGGCTTACAGCACAGTGCATTGCATACATCTGCTTGTCTGTCTATAAAGAAGTATGATGCATCTCCAAGATTTTACACTGAATTGTACAAGCCTTAAATAAGGCTGCTGTCTAAAAATTTACATTACTGATGTCACAAAGAAAGTTGGATCACTATACAATTAGGTATAATTATGACCAATATTCTCCCATCATTCTAGATGCAAAACTGCCATTGAATACAGTGGGAATTTTGAGTTTGCTTGATGAGAGAATATGAAATATATTCTGGTTTCATAGACAAATTTTAGAAATAATTTTGGAAATATCCCTTTGGAGAAACCAAATATGCTTAAACAAAAAAATCGATTAGATATTATAAATATGTGATTTTTTTATTTTAAAAGTAAAGTGAGATTATCAAATTAAACCAGTGCTTACCTTATTTTCATACTGTGCCTTTAAGATTCCACCTGTTAGCCCATGGTGCAGCTTTTGTGGCTTTAAATAGTGTATCAGGTGGCAGACATCAGTAAATAGGAATATCCCATTTCACTGGTGTTGTATGTGAAACAAGACTAGTTTAACTAAATTGGTATAAAAGCCTTAAAAAATCTTTAATTTGTTGGTGGCTTATTGGATTTACAAAATGATTTTGTAGTTGAAATAAAATAACCAACTCTAAAATCATGAAGTTAAAGTGACTATAAATCAATTTCTTCCTGATCTAAAATTTTAAGAACAACACAACCTTTGGTTTAATTGGCCATAGTATTTGTGGTTTTTCTAATAGCAGATGTAAGGTAACTGACCTGTTCCAGCCAACCATTATGCTTTTCGTTCTGCCAGCTTTTGAAGGAGCATCACAACTGACCATAAGTAAATCTTGTATGCTTCTGTTTACACTGTCTCCATGTTCATTGCTTTACCTTTTTGCTTTTGATTGTTCTTGTATTTGCTTTCTAAACCTGAACTAAAACATGCACAGACTGGCCATTCTTGTCTTATATTTAGTATTTACTGTGACTTGTCTATAAATGCTAAACATGCTATACTGAGTTTTTGTTTTGTTTTTGTTTTTGTTTTTCCATTGGAAAATCAAACTGTTAATTGTGGTTGAGTTATTTTCCACATTTTATCTGGCCTAATAGGAACGAGAGCGAAGGCGACAGCACATGATGCTTATGAAAGCTATGGAGGCTCGTAAAAAAGCAGAAGTAAGTGTATCTTTCTACAAAAATATTACCTTATAAAGTAACACTTTTTCCTAAGGCATTGGCTCTTCTAAATATAAATTTTTCAGAATATAGGTTTGTTGTGATTTACTGGCTTTCATATGCAAACCAGAAATTTAGAGATAGCAACTGAGTGTTAGAACATAAAAGAATGTAGGAAGAGTTCCAATGTATGTGTTAGTTTTCCTGGCTAAGATTTTAATTGTCTTTTTTTAGTGTAGTAAATGACATTGGTTTAGATAAAGGTAGCTATTTATTACACCAGAGTTTCACAAAACTAGTATAACAGCATGCCTGGACAAGTCCTGTATGTCGTAATTCAAACACAAATCATTCCGACCATGGATTCCTGCCCTAAGAATTATTCTTTAGTATTCTCTATGTAAAATTAGGCCTAAGTACTTTTCTTAAAGTAACTTTTAACAGATAATTCAGAATAAGAAAATTATTGCAGTACATCAGAATGAGCTTATTTGGAGTTTAATGGAAATCACATAAAGGTTAAAATAGATATATGTTACAAAGGAATAACATTGTGCCGGGCGCGGTGGCTCAAGCCTGTAATCCCAGCACTTTGGGAGGCCGAGACGGGCGGATCACGAGGTCAGGAGATCGAGACCATCCTGGCTAACATGGTGAAACCCCGTCTCTACTAAAAAAATACAAAAAACTAGCCGGGCGCGGTGGCGGGCGCCTGTAGTCCCAGCTACTCGGGAGGCTGAGGCAGGAGAATGGCGTGAACCCGGGAGGCGGAGCTTGCAGTGAGCAGAGATCCGGCCACTGCACTCCAGCCTGGGCGGCAGAGCGAGACTCCGTCTCAAAAAAAAAAAAAAAAAAAAAAAAAAAACATTGTGTATTAAAACAGTTGAATAGAGTTATTATAACTGGGGTTTTGGAGGTTGAAAGACACAGATTCCCCTCCTGGTTCTGCCACCAATTTGCTTTACATTTTCAAGCCATTTCTTTAAAATTGAGATGATACGTACCTCCTAGGATTATGGGATTATCGAGTGAGATAAGCATTTAATAAGTGAGAATTAATGAAAATGATACTGTTTGATCTAGAAGTTGGGAGGCCTGTATTTCAGTATTTTGGTCTCAGCTCTAGCTTAAATTAGCAATATAGATTTTTGGTGTGTAGAGAAAATAAGTGTATTGTTTTGGAACCTGTGCACAGTAGCCAGATTATCTGAATTTGAATTCCGATTTCATTACTTTCCAGCTATATGCCCTTGGGCATGTTATTTAACTTCTCTGTGATTCATTTCATCTATAAAATGAAGATAATACTAATTTCTGTTTCGTAGGACTGAAGAGATGATTAAATGGATATGTGTCTCTGTGTGTGTAAAGTTCTTAGAACAGTGCCTGGCACCACATAGTACCTAACCATTGACACTACATATGTATAGAATGGGCCTAGCAAGATGCATCCCAGGTTGCGAACTACTGACACAGATTACCTCTTAGCAGAGACTTAACATAGCATGTAACATATATTACAGCAATCACTTTCTGTGACTTTTCCTAAAGGTTATGGAAGTTTTACTCCAACACTTTTCCTGCTGTCTTTTTTTCCCTAACCTTTTGATTACCCAGGCTTATTGACACCCACTATACCTAACATAATAATTGAATCTATACATCTGTGCATGGAAATATAACCATAATCTCTGAAAAATGACAGTCACGGAAAGAGAGAGGTAACGTATTCCAGGAATTGGCAGGGCTGCTCTGTATTCCATTATGGAAACAGTACAGTGAAGGGAAGAGTAGGGAAGGGGACTAATTAAAAGCCTGAACACTGAATCTAATTCCCTCAATCTGGAGAGATGGAAATGGAGGGAGCAATTAGTAATTCAGGAAAAAGACCTAGAAAATTCCTCAAGAGACAAGTTCTTCCCTACCAATTGTGGGTTTTGTTTTTTTGGTTTTTTTTTTCTGTTTGTTTGTTTTCTGTTTTTTGTTTTTTTATAAGAAGGAATAAAAAGAACCAGGGCTTGCCATTCTGGTTTTTCTTGGCAGGGAGGAAAGCTAACCAAAATAATCCAAAACGTTATCTTCAGGCATACTAGGATTCATTAGAAGAGAAGATCCTGTAAAATAGTAAGAATGAGATCATCTGAGAGAGGGAATATCCGGGTGAAAGAGGCACCCCAAAGGCCTCAAAGACATGAACCCTCCCGCTGGTTTTTCATATTAGCCCACTAGGGCCTGGGGAGAGTGGGGGAAGCTGCTGCAGAGAGGTGAGGAAGATCTGGGTTGAATGGAGGGTGATAGCCACAGGATAAATAAAGCTGATTAAAATTAGATATTCTAAGAATCCGTCAAAGCTCAAGAGCACCTCTCAAGAGGAAAAGGATATACTCTTGACTAAATAGAGTGAATCTGCTACAGTTCTTCCAATAAAACTGAGAAAGAGATTCCAGATACCTGGTACAGCTCTTCCTCTCCTAGCTACCTTTGTCCTGAGCGAAAAGAAGTGGAAGTAGAATACAGAATACTCACCCACAAATCTGAAGTACTTGTAAGTCTAAAATCAGGTAGCAGATAGAGAAGAGCTGCAGGAAAATTAACCCACCTACATTGGAACAATACAAGTTGTGAATAGGGCTGGACATATTAAGCATAAGTACTTTGAAAAGAAATGGTAAGGCAACTGTGTTAAAATATTGAACCAAAATAAAGCCAATAAATGCATATGTACATAAATTAATTACTTAAATTCTAATGGCTGAAAGAGTGAGCCTGGTTTCTCGGTTCTCATTATTGCTATCCTCAGCACTCCCTATACATTCTCTACAGAGCAGCTAAAGTGATCTTTTCAAAAAGTAAACCAGGGCTGGGCGCGGTGGCTCACGCCTGTAATCCCAGCACTTTGGGAGGCCGAGGCGGGCGGATCATGAGGTCAGGAGATCCAGACCATTCTGGCTAACACGGTGAAACCCCATCTCTACTAAAAATACAAAAAAAATTAGCCGGGCGTGGTGGTGGCACCTGTTGTCCCAGCTACTCGGGAGGCTGAGGCAGGAGAATGGCGTGAACCTGGGAGGCGGAGCTTGCAGTGAGCGGAGATCGCACCACTGCACTCCAGCCTGGGCGACAGAGCGAGACTCCGTCTCAAAAAAAAAAAAAAAAAAAAAAGTAAACCAGATCATATCCTGACACTATCCAGGGGACTCTCATTGCAATTACAACAAAGTTCAAACTCCTCACCATGGCATTTTCCCACTGACCTCTGCCTCTCACTCCAGTTTTACTTCATACAATTTGTCCCTTATGCACTATATTCTGGTCATTTTTGTCTTGTTATTATTCCTGAATGAATGGTCTGTGCTATTGCTGTTTTTCCACCAAATATTCAGATGGTTTCTATTTGTTGTTCAATCATCAATCAAATGTTAACTTTTCAAAAAGGCCTTGCCAGCAGGAGAGTCGCTTGAACCTGAGAGGCGGAGGTTGCAGTGAGCCGAGATTGCGCCATTGCACTCCAGCCTGGGCAACAAGAGCAAAACTCCATCTCAAAAAAAAAAAAAAAAAAAGACCTTCCCAGAAACCTAATTTTGCTTTATCTTACACCCCACACCATTCACTCATCTTATTGTTTGTGGGCTAGTTCCTCCCAGAATATAAGATCTATGAGAACAGGACTCTTGTCTGTCTATGCCATTGTATTGCCAGTGCCTCAGTTAGAACCAAGTAAATAGGAGGTGCCTAGAAAATTGTAAATGAATGAATGGATAGGGTAAAATTAAAGTGATTGTGGCAGAACTAAAAAATCAAATTAAGTACAAAACAATCATTAAATTTTGAGTATATTATTATGTTTTCTATGTAATTCTCTTTGTATGATAGAAAACTCTTTTTATTTTATTTTTCTCCAGATGGTGTTCTTTTGTTACAGTCAAACACTCAAGGAACTATTATTTAACAATGCAATAACATATGCCACAAATAATCCTCAATCAGAATGTTTCAGAAAATTTCGTAGATAAAATTGAGTTCTTAAAATGTTATTGGCCAGGTGCAGTGGCTCACATCTATAATCCCAGCACTTCTGGGAGGCTGAGGCAGGAGGATCACCTGAGGTCGGGAGTTCGAGACCAGCCTGATGGAGTAGTGAAATCCCTCTCTACTAAAAAATACACACAAAACAAATGAGCCAGGCCTGGTGACACACACCTGTAATCCCAGCTACTCGGGAGGTTGAGGCAGGAGAATCACTTGAACCTGGGAGGCAGAGGTTGCCATGAGCAGAGATCATACCACTGCACTCCAGTCTGGGTGACAGAGTGAGACTCTGTCTTTAAAAAAAAAAAAAGTTATCATCTGCCATAGACCCATGAACAGGACTCATGGACTGGGTAATTTTATCAGTCATTTTGATTTTGAATTGTGTTCCTCTACTGTGGGGGTCCCCGGGGTTTCCGACCAGTACCTCCACCTGAGCCGGATGCCAGAGCCTTACCTCCTCCCAGATCAGTGGCAGGATCAGATTCTCATAGAAGCGTGAACTCTATTGTGAACTGCACATGCGAGGGATCTAGGTTGCATGCTCCTAATGAGAATCTAACGATGATCTGAGGTGGAACAGTTTCATCCTGAAACCATCCTCCCCACCACCCCACCCCTGTGTCTGTGGAAAAATTGTCTTCCATGAAACTGGTCTCTGGTGCCAAAAAGGTTGGGGACCACTGCTCTAATGAGTGGTGCCCATAGATCTGTGATCAACTGTTAATCTTTCAAACTACTAGTATGTGCCCAAGATTAAATTAGATACTGTGGGAAAAACAAAATATTCAAGATGCAGTAATCATATCAGAGAGATAAAATGAACAGTATAAGTGGTTAGGCAATAAAAGACCTATTTTTAACAACGATCAAAACTTTCACCCAGTCTTTTACATAAACCTCAGTATTAACAAAGCATTCCTATATGTACTTGCCCATTTCCTCATTATTACTTAAGATGCACAAGATGTAACTCATGGAATGTCAACAATGGGCACATTGTGGCTTTATATTCTGCCACCCATTACCTCCTGATAGCCCAAATCTGTAATAATTTTCTGTTATTACCTATTTAAAGAACAAACTTTATTATAAAATGAAGGCCAAATGATACTTAGGCAAGAACAGTTCAAAATTCTGAATTGGCTTGTGCATAACCCTGATTATAAATATTCATACCTTTAAATCTTTAATTATTCTATTGTAAAGAAAGAAAACTAGGATTAAAATGAAAATGTTATGAATAGTGTTTAATGAGTAATGAAGTTTAAAAAACAAATTGATTTCACCATGTTGATTAAAAATCTCCTATATTACCTGAAATTATTCGAAGAAACTCCCCACACCTATCAAAGGAGGTAACAAAAACACCGCTTGTGTGATTCTTTGTGTACACTACACTGATCTTTTGGATTTAGTACTACTTTAGTATATTTTTCACTAAAAAGCTCTCAAATTTCTCTTGGTTTTCTAGTTGTGAAATCTAATTTTTATAGTTTTTCCATTACACAAATTTATAATTAGTAAAAAAATTATCAGATTTATATAAATTATCTCCTTATTATTATATTAACATTAAAGGGCCATTAGTATATCATCATAGTTCATAAATATTTTCATAATGTAAGAAATAGTCTTTAGCCTCATGAATACAAAAAGCTTATTTTCTAATATAATTTAATATGAAATACATCTGCTTTCATTATTACTAATCCGTAGAAACCAGGTTGGTTTAAGCAACATGAGAAAGTAACATTTAACTCAAAATCTTCAGTTTCCATTATGAAAACTTCAAACTATACCAGTCACAAATTTATAATCAATTTGCTCATATTAACTAAATAATCAACCATAGTAATTTTAACACAATCTTCTGCATGTCTCCCCAATGATCAATAAACTGCAAAAAGTTGTTAAACGTGTATCTATCACAGAGTGACTATGTCAGCACTTTAGGAGACAAAGCCATAAAATGGAAGAAAGTTTCAGGTTTCAGAAGTCATGTAATAAACAATTAGAAAGCAGAAAAAAATGCATAATGATTCAAGTAATAAAGAATATTTCATAATTATATATTTAAACCAGTCATTATTTGGTAAAAACAAAAAAAGCAAAATTGCACATGTAGACAGTTTTTAAGCAAACACATTTTTAGTTGACAAAATAGTAAAGATACTTAAACAATACTTATGCAAATGTACTTTATTTCAATTTTAAAATTGTCTTTATAAACAAATATTAAATTATTCTATATAAACAATTTAACGTTTAGCACCATAGGAAAGATAAAAAATTTTTTTTAATTAAATTTAAAAAATTCAGGGGCTGGGTGTGGTGGCTCACACCTGTAATCCCAGCACTTTGGTAGGCCTAGGTGGGCAGATTGCCTGAGCTCAGGAGTTCAAGACCAGCCTAGGCAACACAGTGAAACCCCGTCTCTACTAAAATATGAAAAATTAGCCGGGCGTGACAGCGTGCACCTGTAGTCCCAGCTACTTGGGAGGCTGAAGCAGGAGAATTGCTTGAACCCAGGAGGCGGAGGTTGCAGTGAGCCAAGATTGCACCACGGCACTCCAGTGTGGGTGACAGAGTGAGACTCTGTCTAAAAAAAAAAAAAAAAAAAAATGTGGAATGTTAAATGTCATGTAAAAAAGTAGACCTTGGAAAGAGTTGTTTTTATACTTATTAAAATCTGTAACTCTAGAATTATTAACAATGTCAATTTTAATTTAGGAGACATTTATGTAATAGTAGCTATCCTACATAATATTTAAGATAGTTTATCTAAAGTAAGTACAGAATAACCAGAATACGTAAGGAGCTCAAACAACTCAATAGGAAAAAATCTGATAATCCAAGTTAAAAGTGGGCAAAAGATCTGAATAGACATCTCTCAAAAGAACACATACAAATGGCAAGGGAGTGTATGAAAAGATGCTCAACATCATTGATCATCAAGAAAAGGATATGAAAACTATATTGAGACATCATCTCACCCTAGTGAAAGTGGCTTTTATACAGAAGACAGGCAATGACGAATACTGGCAAGCATGTGGAGAAAAGAGAACCTTCATATGCAGTTGGTGGGACTGTAAATAAGTGCAGCCACTATGGAAAACAGTATGGAGGTTCCTCAGAAAACTCAAAATGGAACTACCATATGATCCAGCAATCCCACTCCTAGGTATATACCCAAAAGAAAGGAAATTAGTATATCAAAGAGATAACCTGTACTCACATGTTTATTGTAGCACTGTTCACAATAGCCAAGATTTGGAAGCAACCTGTGTCCATCAACAGTTGAATAGATAAAGAAAATGTGGTACATATACACAATGGAGTACTATTCAGCCAAAAAAAAGAATGAGATCCTGTCATTTTCAACAACACAGATGGAACTAGAGTAGAAGAAGCCAGGCAAAGAAAAACAAAATTCACATGTTCTCATTTATTTGTGGGAGCTAAAAATTAAAACAATGAATATGGCCGGGCACAGTAGCTCACGCCTGTTTTCCCAGCACTTTGGGAGGCCAAGGTGGGTGAATCATGAGGTCAGGAGTTCAAGACCAGCCTGGCCAAGATGGCAAAACCCCATCTCTACTAAAAAATACAAAAATTAGCCGGGCATGGTGGCAGACTCCTGTAGCCCCAGCTACTTGGGAGACTGAGGCAGGAGAATCGCTTGAACCCGAGAGGTGGAGGTTACAGTGAGCCAAGCTTGCGCCACTGCACTCCAGCCTGGGTGACAGAGCAAGACTCCGTCTCAAAAACAAACAAACAATGCAGGAATATAGAGAGTAGAATGATGGTTACTAGAGGCTGGGAAGGGTAGTGGGGTGTTGGGGGGAGAGAGAATGGTTAATGGGTACAAGAATATATTAGATAAAATTAATAAGATCTAGTATTTGATAGCACAACAAGGTGATTACAGTCAACAGTGATTCATTGTATATTTTAAAATAACTAAAAGAGTATAATTGGAATGTTTGTAACACAAAGAAATGATAAATGCCCAAAGTGATGGGAAAAAATACAAATAAATAAGTACAGAATTTTTCATGTAATATTTTTGTAAGAACATGTGATAAGTAGAAAGTTTTATTCTTTTTAAGTATTTTGTATCTATAAAGTATAAGAAGTATCTTTAGGGTTTCTGGAATCATGTGCTTCATGATTTTTTCCTTTAATTTTTATAATTTATAAATATAAATTAAAATGTAAAAATAATAGGCCTTTTTAAAAAAATTACCTGAAATACTCACAGTCAATATTGGCCCATAAAGCAGTGTCATTTTTGTTCTTTACATCTGTCATCTATAAATGGCTTGTGTTATTAATCTTATTTACACTTTTATCCTTCCTGTACCCTGAGGTAAACCTGTGTCTCTTAAACTATATTTTTGTCTTTTAAATTGGAGTACAGATTTCTGTCAAATGAAATGTTTTCTTCTGATTATGCCTAGAACAAACACCTAGGAGACCCGGTAGAATCATCAAATGCGAAAACCATAAGTCTCTGTGCAACATGATCTCTTCAAAATGGCCTGTTTTGCAATCTATAAGTTATAAACTTCACACTAATGGGCCATTCTACTACATTTCTTGTTTGGATTTTTAACTTAAATAATTCTAAAATAGAATAAATTTATTCTTGTATTTGTTATTGTGCTATTGAATTGTGGAAATCCTTTGATTTATGTTTTAGAGTCCCTAAAATAATCTTTTCATGTAAATAAAAAATTGATTTTTAAATTTTCACCCTATGTGAAACCAGACTCTTTAGGATAATCTAAATTTAATGCATTTGCTATCAACAGATGTTTCAACTTTGAAATGAAATTTTGACTGACTTCTTAACTAAGATATTAGTAAGATTTTGATACAAAAAGATCCCATTATATAATATTATATTTCTTCATAGAATATATAATTACGATGATAAAAAAGATATTTTATTATAAATGACTTATAACCCAAGAGCCCATATTTATTTCAAGAATTTCTGTATCTGGAAAACTGGGTGGGGATAGAGGGAAAAAGAAAAAAAAATTAGGATGATGCATGCTGCTTTGCTTGTAATAATAAAAATAAAATAAATTATTATTATTATTATTATTACTTTGAGATGGAGTTTCGCTCTTTGTTGCCCAGGCTGGAGTGCAGCGGTGCAGTCTCAGCTCACTACAACCTCCACCTCCCAGGTTCAAGCAATTCTCTTGTCTCAGCCTCCCAAGCAGCTGGGATTACAGGCGCCCATGACCACACCCAGCTAATTTTTGTATTTTTAGTAGAGACAGCATTTCACCGTGTTGGTCAGGCTGATCTCAAACTCCGGACCTCAGGTGATCCACCCGCCTCGGCTTCCCTAAGTGCTGGGATTACAGGCGTGAGCCACCAAACCCATCGCTTGGAATTCTTTATAGTTAATCTAAAATCCAGAGCTACATTTTGTAGTCATTGGTAGACAGTCTAAGTTACTGTCCTGCGGTTTTACCAATATTAACATAAAATATGTTTTAACTTTCTTTTCATATTAGGATAGGTTTAATATGTCTTATCTCTGGCAAATCAGAGGTCTGTTATGAACTGACCTTGGAAAATCACAAAATTCCATTGTAAAATCCTATTATTTGGCAGAGCAACAAAATATAATATTATAGAAATTAGATATAGGTTCATAATAAGGCAGCTTACTTTGTCAAGAAAAGGCTAAGGTAAAAAGTAGATAAATAGATTACTCTTCCGCTAGGAGCAAGAGTACTATACAAATTTACATGCCTTCATTTTTGGCCTAAGTAGTGCTGCTACTTTAAACTTTAGCTTTTGGCAAAATTATTGGGTAATAAATCTGTTTAATTTTTATGGGAGGGGTATCTATTTGCAAGCATATCAAATCACAGTACATGCTATATGGCTAAGAAATTAATAATGTTGAAGTAGGTGTTAGAAAAATATACTTTAGATAATTTTTAAATTTCTAAACGTAATCTAAATATTCTTAATAAATGTATTTAATTCCACTTTTGGATTCAAGGTTTCTAAATACTCTTAACTGAAAATGGAAGACAGCAATTATGTTTGCCCACAGAGTAAAATATTAAAAGTGAAGAAGAAATTGCCTACTGAATTCATTTAATAACCAGTTCAAAATGTTACCATAATTTTAGTTTATGTCATTTGAAGAATTAATTATTCAGCAAAGTTATAAATGCTCAAATAATTTTTATATGCCATGGTATATCAAACGTATCTATTACAGTCATATCACTACTGTAATAAGAAGTAAGAACAATACTTAGACTGTGGAGACCAGTGGGAGAGGAAAGTTGGACTGATACAGGCTCAAGAGTCAAAGAGAAAGATAAAATAATTAAAAACTTTTTCCAGGTGTCCAGGGGGGAATTGAATAGGTCCGTGAAGAAACAGGTGAATAAGTTCCTCTGCCCTCTAGAAGAGGCTTATACTTGAGTGAGAGAGATCAACTTTGAAGAAATAATTGCTACACAGTGCAACAAATGCTGTAATAAGTTCTATGGAAGCTCAAAAACAAGAAGTACTACCATGTCTAAAGTAGTTGTGGGAACGATTTTAAAAAGTGGGAACAATTTAAAAATTAAAAAAAAAAAAACAGGCTTTATACAGACTTCTTGTGAAGGAACTAGGTATTCTAGACACTAGGAATGGCATATACAGAGGTATAGTACTGTGACTAAACAAGACCTGGGGGTGGGGTACAAAGAGGGTATTAGCCATTTTAACCTCGTGTACATGCCCATCTTGGCTTTGTTGTTGCTTCATCGTCACTATTCATCCAAGCAGTAACTTCAAAGGGGCTACGCTGTCTTCTCCACACAGGTGTGTCACACAGTGTGGCTGGAACATGGGAAATCCACTGTGAATCGTGAGATGTGAGACTAGCACTTGTGTGGGGCTAGATTGTGACTGGCTTTATACGTCATTATAAATATTAGTTGGTGATTGAGGGGACCTTGGAAGCTCTGGCTCTTTAAGAGTAAACTTGTACCATAACCACAGAATTTATATTAGTTCTATACAATTCATACTGAATTGAGAGACTCCACATTTCCATTAAAGTATGCCTGATAGTAGACAGTAATAAATGCTTGTGTTTAGCTGATAAAGGTCACACTGATTTCTATAATTTTTTTGGAAATCCATTTTATCATAAATATCGATGTGACTTTTGCATTCTATTACATATTATACTTTTTCAGTTGGAAAAAGGTATTGCATATCACCAGCTAAAATTGATACTCCAAGCATATAATCCATACTTATGGCATTCCGTGCACTCTAGCTTGTTGCCTGTGTGTCTATTGAGTATGTACCTCCAGGATTGCTACCAATGGGAAGTTGACACAGTGAAAAGAGCATCAGTGTCACGCTTTTTAAAAAGTAATAGTAACTATTTTTAACAACTAGTAACTAGTAATCTCAATTATTATGTTTATAATTGCTGTTATGGACATCATTAAGAGATCTGAGTTAGCTCTATATAAAGCCATGTATCACTTAATGATGACAATACATTCTGAGAAGAGTGTCATTAATCAATTTCATTATTGTGCAGACATCATAGAGTGACGTACCCAAACCTTAGATGGTATAGACTGCTACACTGGGCTATGTGGCATAGACACTGTAGTACATGCAATTCTTTATTGACAAACATCATGTGGCATATGAGTGCAGCAGAAAATTTTACAGTATCTACTTTCAAATCAGTAAGAGATATTTAATATGCTTTTTTCTATTAGTGATCCTAATTCATTACTCTGGTAAGGAACCAAAAACTTAAATCTTCCCTTCTTTGGAAAGTTATTAGAGCAACAGTTCATGTGTTTAAGAATCGAAATTTCAATTCTAGGGGGAAAAAAATTATTCTACCAGTGACTCTGCTGCCCTTTTGTAAGGGCTAGTAATAATAGTACTTCAGGCTATTACCTAATAATTTGATTTGAAAATCAAAACCTCAGAAACTGCTTTTTGGTTTATAATTGGTAAAATTAATTATAAAACTTTGCTGGTGTCAACAATCTCATAAGTTTCCTTATAGTTTGTCCTCCCAGAATGTCTGCGTGAATCAATAACCCAGAAATTCAGAGGCAGCATAAAAATGAATAGTAACTTGTGCATGTCATATAAGACGTCCCTTATGATCTGGCCCTCTGACTATCATAATATTCAGCAACTATTCAACTCACAACCTACACTCCAGTTTTGAAACTGCTAACAATTTTTCAAACACACTGTGCTTTCTCTACTCTCTGGTCCCATGTTCTTCCCCACTCCTCTCTTTCTCCCTCTTGGCCATTCCCTCCAGCAGCAGTCAGGGTGCTCACTTACCAGTGACAATCGAAATGGAGATAATTAGAATATGGGCAAAAATAGTAATATAGTACAGAAAGCAATGAGTGCTGTGTTAAAATCAGAGTTAGGAGCTATGAAATGTAATAGAAATTGGTAGTGTTTAAGATTTAAATATGCAAGATGGGAAAAATGAACTTCTTGATTGGAGTGAACCAATATAAGCAGCTAAGGAAATAAATGTTCATCAGGAATAGGAAATTCTAAACCTACACAGAAAAAAATATGAGAGGTAAGATTAGAAAAGAAGAGTCCCGAATTCAAAAGTAAGGACTTAGACCTTATTTTGATAGAAAATCGAAAGACGGCCAGGCACGGCGGCTCACGCCTGTAATCCCAGCACTTTGGGAGGCCGAGGTGGGTGCACCACAAGGTCAGGAGATCGAGACCAATCCTGGCTAAGACGGTGAAACCCCGTCTCTACTGAAAAATACAAAAAATTAGCCGGGCATGGTGGCAGGCACCGGTAGTCCCAGCTACTCGGGAGGCTGAGGCAGGAGAATGGCATGAACCCAGGAGGCGGAGGTTGCAGTGAGCCGAGATCGCCCCACTGCATTCCAGCATCCAGCCTGGGCAACAGAGCGAGACTCCGTCTCAAAAAAAAAAAAAAGAAAATCGAAAGACTTTTAATCAAGGAAGAGATATAATGAGCCTTACAAAAGTAAACCAATTAGCAATGTGTGGCACATGTGCGGTAATAGGTTAGAACTGACTGATGATTCCACTGTTATTTCTCCTCTAAATAAATGAGAGCTATACTTGAGATAGAATGAAAAAGTAATGATAACGGTATTATAATAGAAAATCACTTCCTCCAACAAAAAGTCATTCCCTACAACAGACAGACAAGTCAGTTATTTCCATATTGTTGCCATTACCAGAACATTTTTAATGCTTTTGACATTGCCTCTCTTAAGTGGTGTTTATGGTGGTGAATAATATTTTTCTTTCATCACAGGTGCTATCTTAAGACTAGCTAATTCACTTTGAAAGAACTGCTTTTGCACATTCAAACGTGTACTTCCATTTTCCTACTGTAAATCATATGCTTCCTGGAGCCACACTAAAATTTGTACTAATAACTATTTAATAAGATATGTAGTTGCCCATGTGCATTTTATGTATCTGCTTTTATTAATAAGTATTTTATTCTTATAACTTGGCAAATGATTGAACAAATTTTGAGTAACAAAATAGTCTAGGTTGAATCTAATATATTAAATATATACAGTCATAAGATTATTTTGAAAATTAGAGAGTAAGATTAATGAAAAGCAAAGTAATTCATTGTTGCTACATAATTCTAAGTTTATTCCAACATATATAATGATTAAGAAGAATATGTGTACATGATTTTCTTTTTAAGGAAAAAGAACGGTTGAAGCAAGAAAAACGTGATGAGAAAAGATTAAATAAAGAGCGTAAACTAGAGCAACGAAGATTAGAATTAGAAATGGCAAAGGAACTAAAGAAGCCTAATGAAGACATGTGCTTAGCGGACCAAAAGGTAATTTATACGTCATGTATACCATTTCCATTTATAAGTTTAATTTTTCCAGTTTTCTTACCTGATTTCTTTGCCAGAGCTGCTATTGTGAAAGCCTTTCATTTTTAACTATAGCAGTAAATTTCCAACTCTAGGTCAATTTGCCTTTCCTAGATAGCTACCAGTAAACCTCTCTGGAGCTCTTGTGCTGGTAATGGCAGTTTTTTTGTTTGTTTGTTTGTTTGGTTGGTTGGTTGGTTGGTTGGTTGGCTGGTTGTTTTCAGACAGGGTCTTACTCTGTCATTTAGGCTGGAGGGAGGGCAGTGGCAGGATTATAGCTCACTGAAGCCTCAACTTCTCATTCCCAGCCTCAAGTGGCCCTCTCATCTCAGTCTTCTGAGTTGCTGGGACCACAGGCACTTGCCACCATTCTTGGCTAGTTTTTTGGGGTTTGTTATTTTAATTTTTTGTAGAGATAGGCTCTTCTGTTGCCCAGGCTGGTCTTGAACTCCTGGGCTCAAGTGATCCAACCACTTCAACCTCCCAAAGTGCTGGGATTCCAGGCACAGAAAAATCTTAACTCCTCCCCACACCCCTATAGATATTTAAATAAATTCAGATTTATAATCTATGACCTCCTTCAGTGCTTTAGGTGACAAACCTTTATTGAACATGTTTACTGCATGCTAGGACTATGCTAAGCACATATTTGAATTTTCTTATTTAATCTTCAATATAATCCTGTGGAGTTAGTATTTCTTCCCATTCACATATGAGAAAACTGAGACACAAAGAGGTTAAGGAACTTGCCCAAGATTACACAACTAATAAATGGCAATTTGGATTCAAACTCCGGTTTGTTAAACTCCAGAGCCTATACTGTTTATCATCCTGAAAGCCAAGAAACTGTGTCCAACGAAAGTACCTCATATGTGTTTTGTCTTCCATAGTGTTTCACAGATGTGTAATGTTGCTGAAATACATAAAAGTATAAATTTAGAAAGATTGCTGTAATCTTGGCAACCAGCATATTTTCATACATTTTTGAGTAAAAATCAATTATGTTTTGACTATAATTAAGAAGATGGTACTTCTAGAAAAATATCAATAATGCATTTCATCTCTATATTATTATACTTCCTTAGCAGGATATGTATTTACTTATATGCAATATTCAAATGATATGCAAATAATGGTTATCTCTTGATTTATGTAAGCTCTTTTCTAAAGTGCTTAAAGCAAACTTTTAGTACACTAAAATGGATTGAACTATATTAATATGCTATTTGTTTACTTAGCATAAATGCTTCTAAATAAAAATGAGAGTGTACTTACTAGTTTTAGTCATTTGAATGTTTAAATTTTCCTAAGCAGAGAATGGGTATATAAATTAGTTAACACATTTAATAAGCTCATAGTGATCAAGCTTTTTAAATCCTAAGTGAGCTTCATTTTCTTGTATCTTTTATTTTCATTTAAATTCATATGTACTATATCAAATATGTAAGTTCATTTTAAGCCATATTTTATTAGCTCAGCTTTGTTATATAAATTTTCAGAATTACCTAGAAATGTGTATGTTTCATGTGGTTCAAGAAAAAGGGAGAATGAGAATTAACGGGTTTTCAAGAAGAATATAAAATATTTGTATGAGATGAGCTATTATCTATAGTTTTGTGTTTCCACACAGTATTAACAGAAAAAGTCTCAACTGGTTACCTCAATAAATGCAGGGTGGAGAAATATTTTTGAACAAGGACCAATTCAGTTAAATAGAAATATTTATGTCACTTTTTTTCCAGTTAAAATATCAAGTACTTTTTAAGGCTCTCATTAACGGGCAAAATATTTTTAATTTAGATTACCTATTTATTGAATTTTTAAAATGTTGATGACAACTGGTACTGCAATTAAGTCATTAAAATGTTAATATGTGAGCATATTTGAGAAATAGCAACAGAGATAGCTAATTTTAATACTGAAGCTAATACTTGCCTAAATTCAGGGAAACCTAAAGACCTTTAGTTGCATTATAACTGGGTTTATGTACAGGGTCATGGCTTCTAGTTATGTGGACTTAGTTATTTATCTGCATTCATTAGCCATAGATGATACCACTTTCTCCAACCATAGAGCCCACAGATGCATGCTGTTAGTTTCTAAGCTACAGAAAAAAGTATGATTTTTAAATGTCATCATCATTAGAAGAAATTGGTACACATGCCCCTATAAGTATGTCCATGGTTAAGTACTTATAAAATGTTTATATTTTATTTAATTTTTGCTCTAGTTTTATAATCCATGTTTTTGTTAATATGGATATGTCAGTTGATTGACTATGCAAGCTGATTAAAATTAATGTCTCTTTTGCAAAAATCTAAGTTCATAATTGAGTTCAACCAAAATTTGTTAATGGTTGCTTACTTGTATGATGATACTCCAAGACACTATGCTTAGTTCCGTGGGGGTTACAGAAATGCCCCCAGAGAATTTAGCATCCCAAAGGAAGCTACTGGTACAATACAAGAGGGAAAAAAAAGGTAGCAGCTTATTTTACTTTAGAAGATATTAAATCATGGCTTTTAGAAAATTAAGCTATTTTTATTTTATTTATATTTTATTTTATTTTCAGCCTTTGCCAGAGTTGCCTCGTATTCCAGGACTTGTTCTCTCTGGAAGTACATTTTCAGACTGTCTCATGGTGGTGCAGTTCTTACGAAACTTTGGTAAAGTTTTGGGCTTTGATGTGAATATTGATGTTCCAAACCTGAGTGTTCTTCAAGAGGGATTGCTAAATATAGGGGACAGCATGGGTGAAGTACAAGACTTGCTTGTGAGGCTCCTCTCAGCTGCTGTATGTGATCCAGGTCTAATAACAGGATACAAGGTAAAAAAAAAACAAAATATAAAATGTTTTAAATTTGTACTGTCAGTGCATTGGTAGATAGCTTTAGCGTATTAGCAGAAGGTTATGTATATTGATCTAATTTTTCCACATAATGTCTCACAAAGTTAAATGTAGATTCGTGTCAGGTTACACTTCATACAAAGAAAAGCTGGTTATAGAGCTTAAGGAATATAGACCATTCTCAAGTTACTCTTTTTTTCTCTAGCTGTAGGCAAAGACCAAGGTAATTTAATGCAATACTTAAGCAATATTCATCAACAACAGAATTGATAATTCATAAGGCAACTAGAACTTGTATGTGCCTTCTGATATTATACCTTGTTCTCTCTCAATCACTGTGAATAACTGAAGCTAATCAAGGCACCTACAGACCAGCACATTAAGACTCTGTGCTGCTCAGTGGATGCTCAATTAGTTCACATTTATCTTAATTCCAAATACAGTACACATTCCACAGAGCTTTGCTCTAGATAATATTGTGGAGAGAGAACCTCCCAGATGCACCTGTTTTTCTTCTATCTCCCTCAGTGTTTCCCTGTTTATTTTCCCTAGCCAGTAAAACCTATGACACCTTAAAGGTAGAAAACACAATACTGTTTTTTAACCTCCCCACTCTGTCATTCCTGATAAAATGTCCGGATAAAACCTAGGGAAAGGTTAGTGTTGCCTTTGTAGTCATGGAAGACTTGATAGGTAGTTTAAAACTTCTGCTACCCATGAATTTGCATACTCTTCTCCCTGCCTGACTTGGAACCAAGGATTTGAAGTGGGAAAAGAAAGATACAAGTACTTGAATATTTGTCTGTTTTCTATTGACTATTTTTGCATCTCTTTCATTTTAAAAAAGTGAATAAAGCTCTTGTCAGTAATATCTAAATTAAATAATATGAGGATTTTTAATCTTACTGTTTTTATGGTATAAATGGTTATGAGCAATACTGATAAAAATGCCAAACTTTTATAGGCTAAAACAGCTCTTGGAGAACATTTGCTGAATGTTGGTGTGAATCGAGACAATGTTTCCGAGATTTTACAGATATTTATGGAAGCCCACTGTGGACAAACTGAGCTTACTGAAAGTCTGAAGACCAAAGCTTTTCAGGCTCACACTCCAGCACAGAAAGCTTCAGTTCTGGCTTTCCTGATCAATGAACTGGCATGCAGCAAGAGTGTGGTCAGGTGAGCATATGCTCAGGCTTATCTGTGTTTTTTTCCATTTTGAATTTTTCTAATCACAAAGTAATACAAATTGATTATAGAAAATTGGAAAGTTACAGACTAGCATAAAGAAGATAATTAAAATTGTACTTATCTCAATATTTAGAGATGGCCACTAACAATATTTTCATGTATTTCTTTGTAGTGTATTGAAAAAAAATTTGGGTCATACTGTGTGTCTGTAATACATGGTCTTTGTCACCTGTTTTGTTTAATAATTTTGTTAATTCTTTATACATAACTTCTTTTATATTTTTACTTGCTGTGGTACCAGAATGTGGTACCACCACAAGAATATGGAATTTTTTTTTCCTTCACATTTTTTAAGAACAGATGACTACCTGATTTTGCTTTACCTGATTTTCCATTCATAGAATTATGTAGCCACTTTTTATTTTGTTGTATGCTAATAGAACCATAGAGTATTCATTTATCACTGTATTAATTTATACTTTTTTTAAAGTACTTGGTCTTATTTAAAAGTCAGAGTTCTCACTCTAGTACTTGTTACTAATAAAATATTCATACCAACATGTACACTAGTATTCAAGATTTCTGAACAAATTCATGTTCATCTTGTCCTTGTTATTCATTATTTTACAAATTTTTAACAACTTTTAGGCCTTCACCTTTCTAGAAAAAGGATCAATCCAAATATTCAGAGTCATGCATTTCTACGAGTGTAGAAATTTTAAATTTTCTGTGCCTATCTTAGCTATGATATTGTATTAGTGTAATTTTTTGTTTGTTTCCGCTATTCACTGACAGTCATCCCAAAAAACATAATAATATTCACATCTTACAATTTTATGGAAGAATAAGTTCATTTAAGCATGAGCATGGTAACAAATAGTAATGCTGAGTGGCACTTATTCAAAACACATACACCCAAATTCAGTGAAAATGGTACACTACAGTTTTTACCTTAGAAAGAAAAAGCACCCCATTTGACTTTACCAGATATCATAATATTCTTAGTTTCTGTTTGGTTGTTTATACATATACACTTAGATAGTGTATATGCATATGTATGTATGTGCACTTATGTAAATATCCATGTGTGTTCTGGTATCCTGCTTTGATTTTGGAAATTATCACATCTTAAATACATGCAACAAAACTTGGAATGCTGGCTTTCTAAGGCAATTGGTGCATAGTTTCTTTCTTGGTTTAAGATAGAAACCACAGTGAATTTTCTAATACTAATGTTGTATCCATTGGAGAAGTTACCACTTTTCAACATATGTGTATACATATATAAACACATATATATATGAACGTGTATATGCATGAGGGCAATTGTATCATTTTTATTTACTCAAAAATGCATTAATTTACATATCAAATTTATTGCATATCAAATTAGTGCATTGCATAAATTGATTAATTTATATTTTTTAATAAATTCTTGCATTGGCAGTGAAATCGACAAGAACATTGATTATATGTCAAACTTGAGGAGAGATAAATGGGTGGTAGAAGGTAAACTCCGCAAGTAAGTCCTATTTTATTAAAGTTAATATACTGTTTTCTTTTTATACAAATTCCCAGTAAAGCATATGAATTGCAAAGATAGAATTTAAACTTTTATTGTCTAAAGAATAGATAATGCTCAATTTAGATGGGATATAAAATTAATAAAACTCAGGGGCAGAATTTGCAGTGGACAAAAGATATAATGAGATTCATTGAGCTTATATTCTTCATACTTAGAAGAAAGTCATTTTCTCTTTTTTCTTTTAAACAAGTCAAGCAATTACATTTTCTAAGATTATGGTTGCTATTAAGTTGCTTTTATCACAAATAGAATGTTTGGAACTGTAACTTTCTTTCTTAAGTGCTTTCTAATTAATATTTGCTTTTACGGAATCTAACTAAACTTATTCAACATTAAAACTTAATTATCTTCCTGCCAGAAAATATCATGCAGAAATTACTCCTATGTTAAGAGGTTCGTTTCTTTGTAGTAATTTGAATTGAAATTTATTCAGTCAGTTAGTATGGGATCAGAAATTATTACTCAACCGTTGTTAGAATTCTTCTTTTCAGTTTTCATCATTTTTTTTAATGAGTCTAATTCCAAAGAGATATCCAGAATAACTCTTGAAAGTTAATGCATCCTGTAATTTATGGAAACATTTCTTAAGTTTCCTAATTCTGATTTTTTTAACATTGGTATATTGCTTAACACAAAAGAAATGCCATAAGGTATTTTTGCATACAGCTCATGTTTTCCTCTTTTAAAAGTATATTGAGAAGTCTTTTTTTCCATGTCATCACTTTTCGTAATATTTAAAGGCTCAGAATCATTCATGCTAAGAAAACAGGCAAAAGAGACACTTCAAGTGGCATTGATCTTGGAGAAGAGCAGCATCCCTTGGGCACACCCACTCCAGGACGCAAGCGAAGAAGGAAGGGAGGAGACAGTGATTATGACGACGACGATGATGATGACAGTGATGACCAAGGTGATGAAGATGATGAGGACGAGGAAGATAAAGAAGACAAAAAAGGGAAAAAGACTGATATCTGTGAAGATGAGGTAATCAAATTTAGGTTGATTTTAAGACAACTAGAACTGCATAACATAGTTTTAAAAACAGAATTTGGAGTCAGATGGATTTGGCTTTGAATTCAGTTTTGACATTTACTTGCCTCAGTTTCTTCATCTGAAAAACAAATATTACAATCTGTGTCCCATAAAGATTTTTGTGATGGTTATATAAATATTTCATAGAATGTCTATACATAAAAGACACTAAGACTTAATTTTAAAAAGTTTTTTTTTAATATAATTACTTGAGAATTCTCCAAAGAGATATGCAGATTTTTAATTTCAGGTATTCTGTTTCATTCTGTTAACATACTGTGTTACATTTGTACAGCACTTCATGCCTTTAAAAGTGTTGTCAGGTTTAGTGAAAATAATGCATTCCTCAAACACCAATTACTATTTCTGTAGTTCTAGGTATTTTTAATCAAAGACAAATAAGGCACTGAACGTCCCATTTCAATTTACAGTCTCACTGAGGAGGATTTGCCAAAAGAAAACATAATGTGTTAACTGCTTTGAGAGGGGTATTGACAGTGTACTACGCGGATACACCTTAAGAGCATTTAGATTTTCTGAGTGATAAACTCCCACAGAGTTTCTGGATCCATCAGCTGAGGCTATAAGCTGAGCTGAACATTAACCTGGGTAAAGGTCTAGGGAAGAGTGTTCCAGGCAGAGAGAATTGCTTGAGCAAGGGGACAGAAACAGGAAACCACAATGTGCTTTAAGGGGATTGCAAGTGCTTCAGTGTTACTGGAGTCTCATACGCAACAATGATGAACTAGGATCTTTTGCTTTTTTAGTGACAGGAAGCCACTGAAGGGTTATAATCAGAGAATGGCATGGTCAGCATTAATTTTTAAGTTACTCACTCTGGCAGCTATGTGAAAGAAAAAAGGTGGGGCAAAATCAGAGGTGCAGAGATCAGTCAGGAGATACTGCAATGGTTTAGGTGAGTTGTGAGGGGTAGAAACTAGAGCAACGGTAGTTGGGATGAGGGAGGAAATGATTTAATAAATATTTAGGAGGAAGAATGGGCAGGACTTGAAGATGGAAGGTGAACCATGTAGGTTGATAGAGTGGTAGGACTGATTTCCAGCAATCTGGTTTGGAAGACTTCATGCTATTGTTGCCATTAACCAAAATAGGGAAATCAGGAAGAGAGTAAATACATACTTGGGGGCAGGGGGAGGTAAGGGAACAGGTAATTGAAGACAGGAAATGATGATTTATTTTTGGACTTGCTGAGTTTGAGGTACCTGTGTATAGAAACTCAGCAGTCAGTTAGATTTAGGAATCTGAGGCCTGAAGAAGAGTTCACTCTTAGAAGTATAGATCAGGGTGTTATTATCACGTAGATGATAATTTAAAATCACAAGGTAAGTAAGATTGCAGGAGGGGATTGGTTTAGTGAATAGAGTAGTGGGCTGAGGTTGGAACCTCAGGGATCATCAGTATTTAATAGGAGCCCATAAGGCTCCTTGTTCAAGAAGCAAAAGCAGACAGGTTGGAGATTTCTATAATGAGTTGGAGGTCCCCAAGACCACCTTCAGGTTCTGTGATTCACTAGGATGATTCACAGAACTCAGCATATACTTGTGCTTATAGCAATGAATTACTACAGTAAAAGGAAACAAAGCAAAATCAGCAAAGAGTGTATGGGCAAAGTCCAGAGGAAACCAGATACAAGCTTCCAAGAGTCATCTCCCAGCGGAGTCACACAGGACAGGCTTAATTCCCTCAGCAACAAGTTATGACAACATGCATGTAACGTTATCTACCAGGGAAGCTCATTAGAGACTCAGTGTCCAGGTTTTTACTGGGAGCTGGTCGTGTAGGTACCCTCTGCATAGCATGTGCCAAAATATCAGATTCTCTGAAGAAGAGCAGGTATTCAGCATAATCCACATTGTTAGTGCAAATAGTACAGGTCCATGTTAAGAGCTCATCTTAACCCTCCCAAAATCCAAGTTCCCATATGCCAGCCAAGGACAAATCTTGTAAGAAGGCCTTCCAGAGGATACCAGTCAGGCCTGCTGTATTAAGTCTTTTCTACACATGTAATAATAACAGTAATCAAGAAAATCAAACATTGCAAAAAGGAGAGTGATAAACAATGTTAAAGCAGTAAGAGGCTAGTGTGATGTGGACCTAAAATGTTGATTGAATTTGGCAACATAGAGGTCATTGGTAAGCAGTGTCAACACAGTTTTTTTAGAGGGATGAGCACACCTACCAGGCTATACTTGATTGATTACAATAGAAAGTGAGAAAGTGAAGATGACTGTTTCAAGCATTGTGTCTCAGAAGACAGGGAGTTCCTAGAGAGGAGAAGGAGCCAAGGATTTTTCAGATGTTAGACTTGAGATGATTTTTGATGGAAAGAAAAGAGTCAGTAAAATGAGAGACGGGGATTTAAGATAAAAGAAATTTAAAAAGCACAGTGCTATAAGGTTCTAAAGATTTTGGAGGGGCTTCAATCAAGGTGAAGGAGCTACCTTTGAAGAGTAGGTCAAAGGGAAGAAGGCAAGGTCATAGAGGGATGTGTGTGTGTATGTATGTATTTGAGTTTAGGGAAAGCTACCGTAAGTCATGAAAATGGACATGTATAAAAGGTTGAAGTTCACCTTTTATCAGAAAAGAATGCTAGCTAGAGCTGTGGAATTGAACTCAAAAAACAACATACAGCTAACCATTTCTTCTGCTCTCAGTGCTAAGGGTACTTAGCTAAGGAAGTCTAGAAAGAACTCTTTTCCCTTCTTGCATCAACTCAGTAATGCTGGAGAAATAAAGAAAGCTTAGAGAGATGAATTTATCAGTGGAATGTGAAAGAAAGCTGAGAGATGAATTTTATTGATGGAATGTGTGAAAATAGTATCTAGTTGACACCAATGATAATCAGATTTATGAATGAATATAGAACTTATACTATGCAGTTCTCTTTCTTAAGTAAAAATATGAGTACAAAATGTTGTCGTAATTTCTTCCTTTCCAATGTTATATTTTAAACCAGAATGGTAAAAATTATTAGAATGAACTTTTCTTTTTTGTTGTTTAATTTTGGTAAAACATTTAACATGAGATTCACCCTCTTAAGAAATGTTTAAGTATACTGTATACACTATTGGTAACTGTGGGCATGAGGTTGTACAACAGCTTTCTAGAACTTATTCATCTTGCATAACTGAAACTTCACACCTATTAAATAGTAACTCTCCAATTTCCCCTTCCTCCCAGCCCCTGGCAACCACCATTCTACTCTCTGGTTCTATGAGTTTGACCGTTTTAGATACCTCATATAATTGGAATCATATAGAATTTGACCTTCTGTGACTGGTTTATTTCACTTTGCATAATGTCCTCAAGGTTCACCCATGTTGTTACATGTGGCAGGATTTTTAAAGGCTGAATGATACTTCATTGTATCTATATATCACATTTTGTTTATTCATCCATCCATCAATGGACACTTGAGTTGCTTTCACCATTTGGCCATTGTGAATAACATTGCAGTGAACATGACAGCACAAATACTTCAAGATCCTGATTTCAGTTCTTTTGAATAAATACGCAGAAGTGGGATTGCAGGATCAGATAGTTCTACTTTTAATTTTTTGAGGAACCTTTATACTGTTTTCCATAGTGGTTATATCATTTTACAATCCCACAACAGTGTATGAGAGTTCCAATTTCTCCATATCCTTGCCAACACTCCTCTCTCTCTCTTTCTTTCTTTTTGAGAGTAATTACCCTAACAGGTGTGAGATGATATCTCATTGTGATTTTGATTTTACATTTCCCTGATTAGTGATGTTGGACATCTTTTCACATACTTGTTGGCCATTTGTATGTCTTCACTGCAGAAATGTCTATTCAGGTTCTATGCCCATTTTAAAAATCTGGTTATCTGGTTTTTGCTATTGAGTTGTAAGAGTTACTTATATGTTTTAGATATTAACCCCTTATCAAATATATGGTTTGCAAATGTTTTCTCCCATCCTGTAGGTTCTCTTTTCAGTCTGTTGTTTCCTTTGCTATGAAGAAGCACTTTAATTTGATACGGTGCCACTTGTCTATTTTTGCTTTTATTCCCTGCGTTTTTCATGTCATATTTAAGAATTCATTGTAATGAATTTGACTTTACTGCTTTTAATAGTACCAATCTGAAAATGAGTCTACATTGAGATTCCTTGCAGAAATAATTTATTTCATAATATTGTACTATTGAAACTACCAAATTATGTACATTCATCTGTGACAAATAATATGAAGGGCATATAATTTGAGTATCAGAAGTGTAATTACCCAAACAAAAGATAACATTTATAAGCAGTCTGCTTCATTTGGCAAGTGGACCTGTTTCCATAGCAGGAATTAAGACTTTCTGACCAAAATTAATCACCTTTTCATAGAATTAGTGGCCTCTTTTAGCACTTCACATTATAAATTGTTTTAAAGTGTTAACTCATAAGTTCAATAACTTGGACAACTATGTACTGAGATTTTAGTTTATTCCACTGTATAGTTATCTCACTAAACTAGAACTTATTTACAGAAATTATTTGTTTCACTTGGTTTCTTTTTTAACAGAGAACTAACAAACCATACGTTTTATTCTTTACACATAAACTATTTGAAAATCATTATTAAAGTTTTAAAGGAGATGTGTCATTTAAGGTAGTATTTCACTTTTTTTTTTGAGACAGAGTCTTGCCCTGTCACCCAGGCTGGAGTGCAATGGTGCGATCTCAGCTCACTGCAACCTCCGCCTCCTGGGTTCAAGCGATTCTCCTGCCTCAGCCTCCCGAGTAGCTGGGATTACAGGTGCCTGCCACTACACCCAGCTAATTTTTGTATTTTTAGTAGAGCTGGGGTTTCACTATGTTGGACCGGCTGGTCTCGATCTCAACCTCATGTTCTGCCCGCCTTGGCCTCCTGAAGTGCTGGGATCACAGGCGTGAGCCACTGCACCTGGTCGTGTTTCACTTTTTTATGAGTGTTGAATTATAGAGTTAAATAGATTTTAGGATTTCACTGGCAAAGGTAGATCTTGTTAGTAATGTGAGAAAACAATTTCACAATTTTATAAAGTAATAAATGTTAGGACCTAAGAAGTCAAATTAACATTTCATGTTAAATGATTTGAATTATTCTTTATAATAAAGAACTGGCAGACACATCAATTTCCTATATAAGTAAAATTTTGACTACTTAATGAAACTGATAATTTAGGCACATTAGTTCTCAAAAAATAGATTTGACCTCTCAGTTAAATTGTAAGTAGAGTATTGGTAGTTACCTTCCTTAAAGGATTGATTGCAGGTAGGTTTTCTTATTGAGACCCATATGATCCCTTTCGATTAGAAGATACTGCCCTTGACTGGATCATAGCACCTTTATCTCAAAGAGGATTCCCTCTTCTCCTCACTCTTCATTCCTTCATTCCATAGAGTTGTGTTGAGACCTATGGGAGTTGAACCTTACAAGTTGGCCTGTGAGAGGTTATGTGGACAATTAAACTCTGACATATAGGGACATATAATGACACTCTTTTTTGGTTGGGGAACTGTGGTATAGATTCTGTGTTCTTAGTTTTGTTGTTGCTGCTACTACCTTTCTCTCTGTTCTTCCACGTTTTTTTAATCTCTGAAAATTTTAAGTACTATTAGCCAAAACTCCTTTAAATAAAACTTTAGGAGACATTTTATTTATTTCTTTTTGCATTGTAGGAAGAGTCTTAAAAATTGCAGTTAGATTATTTGGCTGATACATGGCATTTTCAAATATTCGATATCTTATTTTGAATATTTATTGATTGAATTGTATTTTTGCATAAACAGATTATCAGACATTTGTCCTGCTGATCAGAAGATCACTTTAGAATCTATTTATAAATATTCACATAAGAGTCAAGATTTAAGAGTTGTTGAGCTACTTATCTTTTAAGGTTTCTTTTAATTCCAAATAGAATTCATGTTACTGTTAGCACAAATAATGTGCCTGAACACCTTTGTAACTTGGTTCCCTAAATTTGGGTAACGAGTGGATGAGTGAGAGATAATGGTGAAACTATGGCAGTCTTTTTTTCACTTTTTTTTTCATTGGGTAGGTAGCCACACTAGTCAGAAATACATGTTTGTGTGTGGTTGGTGGCAGTGTGGCTTTTTATGAATGCTGATAGGAAGTAAACATCAAAAACAAGTTGTTATTTTTCTTTAATCTGAGCTGTACCTCCGTCTTGTTATTAAAGTAGGAACACTGTTGGTTACTTTCAGATCTGTTCTTACTTAGTCCTCACAAAACCTTCATGTAATAGGTAACATTATCACCAGATTTACAGATGAATAGCCTTACAAAGGTTAAGTAATTTGCCTATGTCTAGTAGTGCAGCTAAGATCCAAAGAAACCCATGTACCTTCTGTTCATGCTTTCCCTCTAAAACCTAAAATTTGGAGATAGTTCTTCTGTTGTCATTTTCTAGAATGAAAAATTTCACGTAATTACTTACAAACCTTCTATTTATGCAATTAGTACTATGCATGTTAGGAATTATTTTTATTCTAAAAGCTCAATGTGTTCAAGTATAACTAATCTTCTTCCCTTCAAAAATAACTCCTTCAATTGATGGTATCAGTATTTTTCCAGTCTCCTAGATTTAAAACCTTAACATCATAATTTATTTATTCCATCATCTCCCTTGCCCCTCTGTGCCACATATTCATGAGTTGACAAGACTCAACAGCTCTATAACTATGTAGTATCTCTTACATTCATTCGCTTTTCTCCATCTTTATTTCTTTTGCCCTAGTAAGAACCATATCCCTCCTTCTCTAATCTGTTAGCTAGTTTTAAACCAAAACTAGTCTGTTAGCTAGTTTTACCAATTTTAATCCCTTCTCTGCTCCAGGCCATCTTACAACTATTGCCAGAATAACCTTTGGAAAGCGTAGTTCAGATGTTTAACCCTCCCTCAAAGGATCATTTTGTTAATTGACAAGCATTTACAGGTCTTCAAAATCTAGCCTTAAACTCATTTTGCCTCATCTCCTACCTTACCTCTTTATGTACCTCTCATGTCAAGACATGAGACCTGTCCTCTTTTCTCTAATGGATGCATTTCTAACCATTCTTTAGTAGCTAATTAAAACATGACTTCTTCTATAAAGCCTCCCTTGGTATACATTTCTACTAAAAGTAATCTTACTCTGCCTTGAACTTCACAGGTTTTAATCACTACCTCTCTTTGAGACCCTTATACTTTTCCTGCTTTTGGGGGAGTTTATTGTGTGTGTGGTTTGTTATGTTTTGTTTTGTTTCTTTTGGGGATAGGGTCTGCAGGCTGGAGTGCAGTGGCATGATCATAGCTCACTGCAGCCTTGAACTTCTGGGCTTAACCAATCCTCCTGTATCAACCTCCCAAGTAGCTGGAACTGCAGACATAAGCCACTAAGCTGATTTTATTTTTTGTAGATACTGGGTCTGACTATGATGTCCAGGCTGGTCTCAAACTCCTGGCCTCAAGTGATGATCCTCCCACCTCAGTGTCCTAAAGTGCTGGGATTACAGACATGAGCTACCATACCTAGGTTTTTGTGTGTGTGTGTGTTTTTTAATATAACGTTTTATGTATCTCTCTACCAGATTATTAGTTTATAGAAAAGAACTGAGTCTTATACCTTCTTATACAGTGCCTCTTCTAGTATTTTGCATATAAGAGACTTTCATTAAATATTTATGGATTGAATAAATAAATCTTAAAACAGATAAATGACACTGTATTTTCTTATGTATAGGATGAAGGTGACCAAGCAGCAAGTGTTGAAGAGCTGGAAAAACAGATTGAAAAACTGAGTAAAGTAAGCACTTTTCTGATTAACATTTAACATCTTCACAGTGTTTTAGAAATCTACATTGTATGGGGATTAGTTTTTCTGACTGCTAAGCAAAAACAAGCTTTTGGGGAGTAATTAAAAATGAAGATTCTGAATAGCATTTTTGTCACCAAAAAATAAGATGACGAACTCTAGAAACATTCTTACAATTGAACTTTACAAGCTTAATGCTAAGGTTAAAAGCCTGCCTCTTAAAACACGATATTGAACTTAATCAGAGCCTAGAAAGAAAATATTCTATATTCTTCAGCTCTTCATATAAATATGAAATATCAATTAAGGCATAGTTTTATTTCTTGGAATTAATTACTAAAAAATTCAGGTGAATTTCTTAGTGACAGTTTCAGCATCTTAGGTCTTATTTTACGTTTGTGTATTTGTGGGTTTTATTTGCATTGGATTTGTAAAGTGTACGTATTTACATACTTCTCATTAAAGAGAAGTGGTTTACACCTGTAATCTCAGCACTTTGGGAGGCTGAGGTGAGAGAATTGTTTGAGCCCAGGAGTTTGAGACAAGCCTGGGCAACATGGCGAGACCCCATCTCCATTTTTTTTTAAATTAAAATAAAAATAAAAACTGAATTTCATAGCATTAGTGAAATTTAAGATGAGCTTTTTATAAGAACAAAAATGAGTTTTTTAAAGGTATTACAACATGCCTGTGTATGGTATTAATGTTAGATTCTTCACAGACCTATCCCAAAACTTAAATATACGATGTCTAGGTTTACAACCTGAGTGTAAAAATAGGCAAATACAGGCTTAGCCAATTACATATATATTATTTGTTTTTTGTTTTGCTTTGCTTTTCGAAACAGAGTCTTGCTCTGTTACCTAGGCTGGAGTGAAATGGCATGATCACGGCAGACTTGACCTCCCAGGCTCAAGCGATCCTCCCGCCTCAGCCTCCCTGGTAGCTGGAACTACAGGCATGTGCCGCCACGCCCAGCTGATTTTTCATATTTTTTTTGTAGAGATGGGATGTCACTATGTTGCCAAGGCTGGTCTCTGATTCCTGGGTTTAAACGATCCACCCGCCTCGGCCTCCCAGAGTGCTGGGATTACAGGCATAAGCCACTGTGCCTGGCCTATATGTATTATTAGTTATATACTGTAATCAATAAGAGTTGAATTGAACCAGTTTGCTTTGGCTCCATAAAATATTTGATCCCATTGTTTATTATCAAGTAAAAGGATAAGTTTTATTTTCTCAGGTAACTTATCCTTTTACTCCATGGCAACAAAAATAATTATCCTTAAAATGATTTCTATCTTTATAAATGTTACTGAAATTGAAGTCGGGCATGAATATTTAGCCCTTTTGCTCTTTTCCCAGTAGTGAAATTTATGTGCTTAAAGGTATAAAAGTATAAAGTTACTTATACATTAATTTTTAAAGTATTTAACATCCCAAACCTAATTATATGTACCATTTTTTAACAGCAACAGAGTCAGTACAGAAGGAAGCTCTTTGATGCCTCTCACTCATTGCGTTCAGTGATGTTTGGCCAGGATCGTTACAGACGTCGGTACTGGATTCTTCCCCAATGTGGGGGGATTTTTGTAGAAGGCATGGAGAGTGGTGAAGGTAAGAACTAATAATCCGATACAAATTGTTAAATAAGAAACTATATATTTTAAAACTCTGTTACTTCTTCAATATATTTTATGTTCCCATAATCAATCTTTGGTAAACATGTAAAACCTTAATTCTCATTCCTTTTGAACTCATAATGCCCCTTCACTGATACACACTTCCTCCTAGCCGTTGATATTTCTTTTGCTACTCTTTCTGACATCAGACATAAGCTGTTCTTTCTTTCTTCTGTGGACAAAGACTTGTATTTGTATCTGTATTACCTTTTATAGCTGCTGTTCCATTTCTCTTTCTTCCCATTGTCAAACTTCCCAATAAGTGGTTTATTCTTTTAATAAGCATACATCCTGACAGTAACCCCCTGCAGGTAACTTGCTTAAATCTAAGATCATCATAATCCTCATTCCTTTTCAAATCTTGTTAATGTTTGAAGTTTGTGATCACTTCCTTCTCCTTCAAACTTCTTCCTTTTTTGAATTTTGTGTTACTGCAAATTCATGATATTCTACCTTTAGACTTCTCTCGCTGGCTCCATTTCTGTTACATTAACTAGCAGAGTACATTGTGCATTTATGTGCTTAGTAAACCTTCTTGAATTTAACTTTTCAGAACTCCATATCTGGACATTTTCAAATGCCAGATTCTGATGAAAACAAAAGTGTTATGTTAGTGCTTATAGATTTCAAAATAGCTATTGACTCATGTTGGTACAAGGAAGCAAAAATGTTTTTACATTCTGAAAATCTGTAAGCACTAACATTAACACTTTTGTCCCCGTCAGACATGGAAGAAAAAACACATTTTTGAATGCCTGCTATGTGCTAGACATTTCTAGGCACTGCAGGAGATACAAAGCTGTATAAAATAGAATCCATGTCATGTTTATAGTCCACTGGGGAGAGAAGACTGGCTAATCATATAGACAACTCTAATAGAAAATATAAATAAAGCAGTTGCTTTTAAGCGTTTTGTTTTTAGTAATGGGGTCACGTTTTTTTTAAATGAAAATGTTATGCAGAATCTCAACATCTAACAAAAACGAATTGTTCTGATTGATCTACTTGGGAGAATTTTCTAGCTTATACAAATAGACCTCTGTTCTATATACTTGCTTTCCGATTCAGTAGTGACCCCAGAGGCATCTCTAATGATGTTAGGATTCTGCAATAAGAGTAAGCTCAGAACCTATGAAAGCAAAGTGCCTAGAGGGATCAAAGCTGAGAAACATTATGTACCTTACTTAACATTTTGTCATAATGTTTGGTACAGATGGCCATCTCTGCCACTAGACTGTGAGCTCTTGGAGAGCAGAGATTAATTTTGGCAGGGGAATTACACTGAAATAGATAACCTGGGAGCAAAGTATGCATTGGATTGGAAGAAGAAGTAAAGAAACTGATTGTGCAACCGTTACAATAACCCAGCTGAGAAGTAGGGAGGCCATAACCTCAGGAGCAAACAGGGATAAAAGGAAGACAGAAAGAAGGATCTTCAAGGTTGAATTGCTGTAAGAAATTATTGAATATGATGTAGGAAAGTGGAAATTAGAGATAAATTTAATGACTTAATTCCCAATAGAAAATTTGTGGGCTAGACATGATGGCTCACACCTTTAATCCCAGCACTTTGGGAGGCCAAGACAGACAGATCCCTTGAGGCCAGGAGCTTGAGACCAACCTGGGCAACATGGCAAAACCTCGTCTCTAGCAAAAAATACAAAAATTAGCCAGGTGCAGTGACATATGCCTATAGTCCCAGCTACTCTGGAGGCTGAGGCACAAGAATCACTTGAACCCGGGAGACAGAGGTTGCAGTGAGCCAAGAGTGCACCACTGCACTCCAGCCTGGGTGACAGAGTGGACACTGTCTCAAAAACAAATACATACATATATACATACATAATAAAAGTTATGATACTTTGGCCGAGCACGGTGGCTCACATTTGTAATCCCAGCACTTTGGGAAGCCAGCATGGGCAGATCACCTGAGGTCAGGAGTCCAAGACCAGCCTGAACAACATGGAGAAACCCCATCTCTACTAAAAATACAAAAAAACTAGCCAGGTGTGGTGGCGCATGCCTGTAATCCCAGCTACTCAGGAGGCTGAGGCAGGAGAATCGCTTGAACCCAGGAAGCAAACGGAGGTTGCAGTGAGCCGAGATCGTGCTATTGCACTCCAGCCTGGGCAACAGGAGTGAAGATCCGTCTCAAAACAACAACAACAAAAAATTATGATACTTTAAAATGAATTAGAGCAGTCAATAGAAGGGGTTGTTTGAAATGAAATTAAGTCAAAGTTTTAGTATAGGATCTAATTTAAAATGACAAAATTATGTGTCATTTAGAAGTACAGAGGCTGGGAGACTTAAGAGCAGTTTTTTTTTTTTTTTTTAAATGCCCAGGTGAATGGCTTTTTAACCTTAGGTGTAATTAGAATCACCTGAAAAGCCTAAGAAAACGACTAATCTGAGCCCTACCCCAGACCAGTTAAATATTCAATATGATTAAGAGCCACGTTCTTCTTAATCACTTGGGCATGTAAACTTGAAGTATCTAGGACATCAACTTTCCTTCAAAATACCTGAAATCAGTCTCTTTGCAACACTCCTGAAATCAGCTCTTCGTCATTGTATACCTGGATTATTACACCTGTCCTCAACTTCTCTATATACAATTCCCTCCTTCCATCACATTCTGTCAACATACCATGTCTCTACTCTGAAACCTTAAATGACTCTATAACCTGTAACATGAAGTAATAAATATATACTTAGCCTGGCATTCAAGACAGTATACAATTCTGACCCCAAGCTATCTTTACACTGTTCTCTTAATGAGAATTCACCTAGTCCAATCTACTCACTCAATATATGTGTGTTCCTCCCCTTGCATCTTTGCCAAATCTTGTTTATTATAATAATCTGCTTTTCTTCTATCTAAATTTCACCCATCCATCTTGATCCAGCTCAAATCCTAAGCTTTTCCACAAACTTCCCAGCTTATTTAAGTGGACCTTTTAATATACTTGAAATTGAACCCCCAGAAAAGCAGGTAATTAATTAGACCATTATTTTAGCACATTAATATGTATACTATTTCCTTATTTAAATCTTATAATCTTTATCTGTACTTTTAATTTTCCACAGTGTTGGAAGGATAGTACTTTATATATCACAGGCACACTTAAAATACTCTAAGATTTAAATAAACAAATAAATAATTTAATGTCTTTATAAGGTTTACAAGAATAGCTTATAGGAGACAGTTTTGTTTTTTGTAATTTTAGGTCTCTCAGATTAACATAGATTGAATTTACATATTAGATCTCCTTTTCCATCCAGGCTCTTCTATGTAACCTCTCTGGACCCTGATTTCCCTTTCTGCAAAAAAAAAATTAATAAGCTGTATATGAATTCTTTGGTTGTTACAAGGATCATGTCAGATAATGGATCTAAAAGAACTACAAAGTGATATATAAATAGCAGTTGTACTTTATACTCTTATTTGTGGTCATTGCAGAGCAGGGAGAAGTAGGGATAATTTTTCACTTAGTTTATTTTCTTCTAAAGTTTTTTATTATTTCATTAATAGATATATTAATAGACATTAATAAAATAATAAGGGAATATATGTCTGCTATATTCTATGTGCTATGAACTTAATAGGTAATACATTCCTTCTCTTTATCTTACAGCTAATTAAAATGAGGAAAAACTCAGATGATTTATTCATCTAATGTTTATTTGCGCCTGTATTGTGCCTTGTACTAAGTGCTATGGAGATGCAAAAGAAGACCAGGCTCACTGGTTCATGCCTGTATTCCTAGCACTTTCAGAGGCTGAGGCAGGAGGATTGCTTGAGCCCAGGAGTTCACAACGAGCCTGGGCAACATAGCAAGACCTTGTCTCTACTAAAAATCATATATATATATATAGGCACCTGTAATCTCAGTTAGTCAGGAGGTTGACATAGGGGGATCACTTTAACATAACATGATGCAAAAGAATCAGTTAACCTGTCCCTATCCACAAAGAGCTCACAGTCTCATTGGAAAGATAGAGCACATATGAAGACAAAGAGAACATACAAGTATATAATATGAGCAAGTAGTGCTCTGACAGGCAAGGCTGATAAGGATCAGTAAGTGTCAAACTAGTAGAAGCTACCATAAATAAACAGGTGCTGAAAGTTAATTCAACATTAACAATATACATTATTGTCATCATCTTATTTATTACTTTTTTTTTTTTTTTTTTTTTTGAGACAGAGTCTCGCTCTGTTGCCCAGGCTGGAGTGCAGTGGAGTGATCTTGGCTCACTGCAAGCTCCACCTCCCGGGTTCATGCCGTTCTCCTACCTCAGCCTCCCAAGTAGCTGGGACTACAGGTGCTCACCACCACTCCTGGCTAATTTTTTTTGTAGTTTTTTAGTAGAGATGGGGTTTCACTGTGTTAGCCAGAATGGTCTCGATCTCCTGACCTCGTGATCTGCCCGCCTCTGCCTCCCAAAGTGCTGGGATTACAGGTGTGAGCCACCGCACCCGGCTGCATATTTATTCCTTTTAAAAGTTCCTTAAAAGTATAATGTGTTCTTAATAAAGAAAGGTTAGATTTAACATTAAATATACAAGTTTTAAAAAAATATTTATAATAACATTAACATCAGTTCATATTATGGGGAGAAGATATCAGACATTGGATTACCTTCACAGAAAAATATTAATTAACTTCATGTTGTACAAGAGGCAAGGTAATATATACCACAAGCAATACATATGGTGCTAATAACAACAACGTTTATTAGTGTTGATAACTTCAGAGCAGATAAATAACAGAGCACATGGGATCTCTGAGCCCCTACAGTGGTTCCACAAGGGTGTGCCTTGTCCATTTGGAGACTGGACAAGAAACAAGATCACTCAAAGAGAGAAAACTCTACCTTCATAACACTGTATATTTTGAGGTTAGTCCAAGTCCTTCATTATTCTAAGAAACAACATATATCTCAAAGGACCTCTGGGCCTAGGAACAACACTAGGAAGTATGCATTACAAAGGACCAGGGTCTACATACCAAGAACTTTGAGAATAGCAGCTAAAGACCCTACTGTTCCTCTGCAAATCAGCTCAATGGCTAAGCAGGTTTGCTGATGGGTCTTGGGAACGAGAGAAGGAAGAGAGCCCCCATGACCATTTAGCTAAGACTGAGAGTTTATTCCTTCTCAGTCCACCCCCTGACCCTTGGTGTGGCTCACTAGATAATAAGCGTCCTCATCTGGAATAGAAAGCAATTAGATTTTACATGGGGCCTTCAGTGTTTGTTGAGAGTGCTGAGTCATTATATAGCCAAAGAAATTCCAAAACAAACAATATACCACAGCATTAGGAGATACAGAGCTCCCCTGAGCAATCTGGCTGCATATCCAACAAACAGTTCAAAGCTATGCAATTCTCTAATATTAACTCAGGTCAAGCAAGCAATGCTAATTTGTTCAGTGATATGATCCCAGGCTCTCTTAATGGTAGTGTTTCCCACGATAGCAATTGCGGGTCATACTCTCAGCTTCATAGGTGTCTATTCAAGGCAAGAGCCCTTGTACAAAGTAATGAAAGCCTGTATCCTTAACACCTGCGGATAGGCTCTAATGCTAGCACTGGAGACCACCGCTGGGAAAGTGACCAGTGTCTTAGATTTTGAGTCACTATTAAAGGTCTCATAGTATTTCCAAAATGTGCAGTGTTATGTACAGGTGGGAAGCAGGGAAAGCATGCCTTTCACATAAGACTAGTTCCATTGGATTACAGAGGTTTCATGCTACATTTTATATCCACTTGGTATTTATGCTTTCCTGGGGTTAACACACTGTTGGCATGCTATTAGACTCAACTGCAGGTCTGAAGTGGAAGTATTTGGTTGAGAGTTTTATGCTGCTTTGGGGTTCTCCTAATGTGGGACATGGATCCACTGGGAGCCAAGATGTCAGAGTACATGTTTCTCTGCACCTGAGAAGATGAATCGAGTTTTACACAGTATGACTAGTAAGGGAAGAATTATGGAGGGCCAGGGCAAATGAGAACTCTGGGAGTAGAATTTCCAGAAGGTCCTCCACAGTTGAGTATGTTAAGCATAACAAATCCCACACTGTGATAGTTTTGCACTGAGTGTCATTGTGTGGGATTGCTGCACAGGATTATTTGGTACAGTTTGTTAATATCTGCAAGAAAGGTGAAGAGAGAGTCATTCCTGCTCCAACCACCCTTTCACTTTTTTTGGTCAGGCACGTTTATGCCCAAAGCACAGTCCATCATCATCTTCAAGGACAACCTATATGGTCTGTTCTTTCTTTCTGGAACAGTAAATTCCACATGAAAGCAGGAGTTGTACTTTCCCACCAGAGATACCCTGTGGATAGAATATACTACATGGATATAGAGACTGCAGCAAAATCTCCCACTTGCAGAATAAGCATACAACAGAAATTTAGAATGTTTGGAATAAAGAGAGAATCAAAGTTGCTCTTCTGTAGGTGTAGCTAGCAAGTGTCACCAGGAAGTCAGGAGGGCATCCAAGTTTGTATCCATCCATTTGTCTGTAATATGAACACACAAACCTCCCAGCCACCTGTTGAAATTATGACAGGTACAAGGAAAGAACTATTGAAGTGTAAAAACTCAGGTCTTGGCATACCAAGTAAATTCTTTGTCTGTTTCTGATTTTTGACGCCCAGGTGCCAAGGAACTTCACCAAAGTGGAGGGACCTTTATGAGTATAAACAGCAGAGGTAACCCAGACCAGACAATCTTACAGAAGTCATTGTTAAAGGGATGGGCACAGCTGTCTTTCAGAATGCTGTTCCACTATTCTATACTGCCTGTGGATAAGAGGGAGCCTAGAATAGCCACTTAGTACCATGTTGGCAATACCATTCTACATGGTCCCATTGTAGAATGCCAGCAGCTGTGAAAGCACTTTCACTGCTTGATTGTGTCACATCTGGAAACCCCAATATATAACAGTATGCCTCAGTCTTGATAGCATGTGTATTATCTGCAAATGCAAGAGACACAGTAACTCCAAAGGTGTATACCATTCATTAGCTAGAGGAGATCAAACACCCAAAAACTAACACATGCCATCAGCGTCTCTGCCTGAGACCAGTCATAGATCACTTGTAGTTCCAGTGTCAAACAGGGTTAGGCAAACGGGTTTGTTAAATTGTGAAATGGTGTTGCGCAGTACCCCTGCCTGAGTCTGTTCTTGTATAAGAAGTGCAACCTGTTTCACCTCTAGGTGTGCAACACTGTCGCACGATGTCTGCCGACCTTGTAAGTATAGGTGGGTTTTGGCAACATACCTGGCCAACAGTTATAGAAGCTACCAACAGAAGTCACAAAAAAGAGGTCTAACTAAGGGCAAGGCATGGTGGCTTATACCTGTAATCCCAGCACTTTGGGAAGCTGAGGTGGGAGAATCAGTTGAGCCCAGGAGTTCAAGACCAGCCTGGGTAACATGGTGGAATCACATCTCTACAGAAAAATTAGCCAGGTGTAGTTCCAGCTACTCAGGAGTTTGAGGTGGGAGAATCAATTAAGCACAGGAGTTCGAGGCTACAGTGAGCCACAATCGCATCACTGCACTTCAGCCTCGGGGACAGAGCAAGACCCTGTCTCAAAAAGAAAAAAAGTCCAACTGACATGTCGACTTAAATACCCCACCCTGATAAAGGAACAACTAAAGTTCATGCAAAAGGTCCAAAAGCCTTCTAATTGTAGAATTGTAATTGTAATCTTTGTAGATTGTAATTCTAATCTTTCAGCCATAGGTAACACGGAATCCAAACCCCAGTTGAGGAATTTGTTTGCCAGAGCTCTTTTGCAGTCTGGAATAATGGATACTGGTCCTCCATTTCTAGTAAACCCATAAATATTGGAGGCTGTTCTCTTTTCCAGCATAATCATCTAGGGTACATGGTTAGTGATCCCTTGGAAGAGATTAAAGGGGAATGAGCCCACCCATATTTCTCCTTGAGTTTGAAAGGGCTCAGATTAGGAACAAAGAATCTTGGCTTCTAGAGTTGACTCAAATTCATAAAGTAGAACTGATGACTAGGAGCATTCCCACCAGCAATGCCACTTCCAGAGTCAAGGTAATGCAGGGTATCTCCCTGTCTCTATGTCCTTTTCTGGAGAGTCTCGAGGTTGTGAGATCTTCCAAGTTTGTGTGGATGAGGCTTAATAGCCCTCGTCCTCCCCAGGGACCTTCTTCACATAATCTTCTAGTGAATCCACCTCTCCCAATAATTACTCAAGCCTGTAAACTATTCAGTATCACGTTTCATCTCACATGTCCCTTTTCCACAGTCTCAGTGGGTCTTTTAACTTTTTGAATAGGACCACACTCCCACACGCAAGAATTAGGCCACCTCTCAATTTCTGTCTTATTCCTTCTGAGCAATACCACATTTATTGGTGTGAGGGAGACTGCCTGAAGTTGGGCCCATCTGTCTATTCCTTCTTTTGTTCCTTCTTTCTTTATATTTTGGGCAGAAACCTGTGCATCTCGTGAGATCCTGTCTCTTTCCATTTCCACCCCTGCTGGGGGGCTTGTATGACCTAAAAGAACTATTTCATGTCCAACATTGCCTCCCAGATGAAGGAATAAAGTCAAAGCCATTGTCCGCTTAGGAGGACCTGCTCTGATTCGGTCATCCAACATTCTCTTCACCAAGAGCATGTTGTTAGGGATTCTGTACTCAAACCCTGGATTTTCTTATAATTATGCTAACACAGCCGGTTGTCTCAGAGTGTGTCCAAGTAACTACACTATCTGTGGATCTAGTCCACTTCACATTCAAGTCTCAGGAAAATCACCGCAATGGTAATATGTATTACCCATGCTACCAAGCATCCAGTTTAGAAGCAGGGTGACAACATCAGCCCCGTATTATTCGTCAACCCAGACTGCTCATTGTTCAACCAGGCCATGTGTTTCCCTTTACTCAGCTTCACTTAACACCACTGTTGTCTCCTAACCATGCAAGTTAGCAGGCCAAGCCTCTGCTATCCCTACAGTAGTGAACCTATTAAGAGCCTTGCTCTTGCTCTGTATAATGCTGGACTTCTCCTGCTGGTGTTCCCACTCAGGCTCCTGAATACCGTGCCTCACAGTAACTGGCTTCACATACAGCAGGACCAGCTGCCTCATACTGTAGATAAACAGTGGGAATTTGTCCCACCTTCCCTTCTAGAGAGACTACCACACCCTTTCTAGTGTACCCTACCCCTTTGTACTCTTGAAAATCTCTTAAGTTGATAAGGAGAAGAGAGAGAACTTAATTTCAAGCCACCTTATTACACTGGAAACCCTCTTTACCACTTGAGGGCTTCTGCCATTCTCAGGCATAGCTGCTGAGACCATCCTAACTGCCAAGTGAATGACCACTGTGCCCAGAAGAAATTATTTGACCCATAGGTTCTCTTCTTTCAGAAAGCCATGACATCGGGACTTTGTTGGGCACCAACTGTAGTACAAGATGCATAGTTACGCAAACCACTGACCCACATGGTGCTAATAGCAGCAAAGTTTGTTAGTGAGAGTAACCTACAAGCAGAGAAGTAACCATACACAGAATTCCCAGCCTCCATAATGAGTCCACAGGACTTGGACATGCAACAAGACTACTCCAAGAGACGAAACACTGTACCCCACACCTTGCTCTGTATGCATTAGTGTGAGAAAGAGTAGAAAGCACTTAATTTCTGAGTAATGATAAACATTATCAAGGGACCTTTGGGTTTAGAAACAGTGCTAGGACATATGCATATCAAGGGTAAAAGTCCACATAGGGAGGACGCTGAGAACAGTGTTGATGTCAGCTGAAGGCCTTCTGACCTGCTGCTGCCTCTCAGGGAAGTGGGAAAGAAGAAAGCCCCCATGGCCTTTCAGCCAAAACCAAGGATTTTTTTTCCAGTTCAGTTCACTGTTTTTGTTTGTTTGTTTTTTGTTTTGTTTTATTATACTGTAAGTTCTGAGATACAAGTGCAGAACGTACAGGTTTGTTACACAGGTATTCGCGTGCCATGGTGGTTTGCTGCACCCATCAAACCGTCATCTACATTAGGTATTCCTCCTAATGCTATCCCTCCCCCAGACCCTCACCCCACCAACAGGCCCTGGTGTGTGATGTTGCCTTCCCTATGTCCATGTGTTCTTATTGTTCAACTCCCACTTACGAGTGGGAACATGCGGTGTTTGGTTTTCTGTTCCTCTGTTAGCTTGCTGAGAGTGATGGTTTCCAGCTTCATCCATGTCCCTGCAAAGGACATGAACTCATCCTTTTTTATTTCTGCATAGTATTCCATGGTGTATATGTGCCACATTTTCTTTATCCAGTCTATCATTGATGGGCATTTGAGTTGGTTCCAAGTCTTTGCTATTGTGAACAGTGCTGCAATAAACATACATATGCATGTGTCTTTATAGTAGAATCATTTATAATCCTTTGGGTATATACCCAGTAATGGGATTGCTGGATCAAATTGTATTCCTGGCTCTAGATCCTTGAGGAATCGCCACACAGTCTTCCACAATGGTTGAACTAATTTACATTCCCACCAACAGTGTAAAAGTGTTCCTATTTCTCCATATCCTCTCCAACACCTGTTGTTTCCTGACTTTTTAATGATTGCCATTCTAACTGGCATGAGATGGTATCTCATTGTGGTTTTGATTTGCATTTCTCTAATGACCACTGATGATGAGCATTTTTTCATGTGTCTGTTAGCTGCATAAATATCTTCTCTTGGGAAAGTGTCTGTTCATATCCTTTGCCCGCTTTTTGATGGGATTATTTTTTTCTTATAAATTTGTTGAAGTTCCTTGTAGATTCTGGATATTAGCCCTTTGTCAGATGGATAGATTGCAAAAATTTTCTCTCATTTTGTATGTTGAGTTTATTGAGAGTTTTTAGCATGAAGGCTGTTGAATTTTGTCAAAGGTCTTTTCTGCATCTATTGAGATAATCATGTGGGTTTTGTCATTGGTTCTGTTTATGTGATGGATTATGTTTATTGATTTCTGTATGTTGAAACAGCCTTGCATCCCAGGGATGAAGCCAACTTGATCATGGTGGATAAGCTTTTTGATGTGCTGCTGGATTCAACTTGCCAGTATTTTATTGAGAATTTTCACATCAATGTTCATCCAGGATATTGGCCTGAAATTTTCTTTTTTGTGTGTGTGTCTCTGCCAGGTTTTGGTATCAGGATGATGCTGGCCTTATAAAATGAGTTAGGAAGGAGTCCCCCTTTTTCTATTGTTTGGAATAGTTTCAAAAGGAATGGTAGCAGCTCTTTTTTGTACCTCTGGTAAAATTTGGCTGTGAATCCGTCTGGTACTAGCTTTTTTTGGCTGGTAGGCTATTAATTACTGCCTCAATTTCAGAACTTGTTATTAGTCTATCCAGGGATTCGACTTCTTCCTGATTTAGTCTTGGGAGAGTGTATGTGTCCAGGAATTTATCCATTTCTTCCAGATTTTCTAGTTTATTTGTGTAGAGGTGTTTATAGTATTCTCTGATGGTAGTTTATATTTCTGTGGTATCAGTGGTGGTATCCACTCTATCATGTTTTATTGTGTCTGATTCTTCTCTCTTTTCTTCTTTATTAGTCTGGCTAGTAGTCTATCTATTTTGTTGATCTTTTCAAAAAACCAGCTCCTGGATTCATTGATTTTTTTGAAGGGCCTTTTGTGTCTCTGTCTCCTTCAGTTCTGCTCTGATCTTAGTTATTTCTTGTGTTCTGCTAGCTTTTGAATTTGTTTGCTCTTGCCTCTCTAGTTCTTTTAATTGTGATGTTAAGGTGTCGATTTTAGATCTTTCCTGCTTTCTCTTATGGGCATTTAGTGCTATAAATTTCCCTCTAAACACTGCTTTGGCTGGGTCCCAGAGATTCTGGTACATTGTGTCTTTGTTCTCATTAGTTTCAAATAACTTATTTATTTCTGCCTTCATTTCATTATTTACCCAGTAGTCATTCAGGCACAGGTTGTTTGGTTTCCATGTAGTTGTGTGATTTTGAGTGAGTTTCTTAACCCTGAGTTATAATTTGATTGCACTGTGGTCTGAGAGACTGTTAATTATTATTTCCGTGGTTTTGCATTTGCTGAGGAGTGTTTTACTTCCAATTATGTGGTCAATTTTAGAATAAGTGCCATGTGGTGCTGAGAAGAATGTATATTCTGTTGATTTGGGGTGGAGAGTTCTGTAGATGTCTATTAGGTCCCCTTGCTCCAGAGCTGAGTTCAAGTCCTGAATGTTCTTGTTAACTTTCTGTCTCGTTGATCTGTCTAACATTGACAGTGGGGTGTTAAAGTCTCCCACTATTATTATGTTAGAGTCTAAGTCTCTTTGTAGGTCTCTAAGAACTTGCTTTATTAATTTCGGTGCTGCTGTATTGGATGCATATATATTTAGGATAGTTAGCTCTTGTTGTGTTGATCCCTTTACCATTATGTAATGCCTTTCTTTGTCTTTTTTTATCTTTGTTGGTTTAAAGTCTGCTTTATCAGAGACTAGGATTGTAACCCCTGCATTTTTTGCTTTCCATTTGCTTGGTAAATATTCCTCCATCCCTTTGTTTTGAGCCCTATTTGTATCTTTTCGTGTGAGATGCGTCTCCTGAATACAGCACACCGATGGGTCTTGACTCCTTATCCAGTTTGCCAGTCTGTGTCTTTTATTTGGGGGCATTTAGCCTGTTTACATTTAAGTTTAATATTGTTATGTGTGTATTTGATCCTGTCATTATGGTGCTAGCTGGTTATTTTGCCCAATAGTTGATGCAGTTTCTTCATAGTCTTGATGGTCTTTACAATTTGGTATGTTTTTGCAGTGGCTGGTACCGGTATTTCCTTTCCATGTTTAGTGCTTCCTTCAGGAGCTCTTGTAAGACAAGCCTGGTGGTGACAAAATCTCTCAGCATTTGCCTGTCTGTAAAGGATTTTATTTCTCCTTCACTTATGAAGCTGAGTTTGACTGGAGACGAAATTCTGGGTTGAAAATTATTTTTTTGTTGTTTTTTGTTGTTGTTGTTGTTTTTGTTTGTTTTTTTGCTTTTCAAACTTTATTATTATCAGTAAGCAACTTTATGTGTTATCACAAACTCTTCTTTAACAGTACTTTTCCTGGCTGTACACTATTTCCAAAAAATGACCTAGCTACTCTTTTTTTTTTTTTTAAATTATACTTTACGTTCTAGGGTACATGTGCACAACATGCAGGTTTGTTACATATGTATACAGGTGCCATGTTGGTGTGCTGCACCCATTAACTCATCATTTACATTAGGTATATTTCCTAATGCTATCCCTCCCCTCTCCTCTGTCCCCACAATAGGCCCTGGTGTGTGATGTTCCCCTTCCTGTGTCCAAGTGATCTCATTGTTCAATTCCCACCTATGAGTGAGAACATGTGATGTTTGGTTTTCTGTTCTTGCGATAGTTTGCTGAGAATGATGGTTTCCAGCTGCATCCATGTCCCTACAAAGGACATGAACTATCCTTTTTTATGGCTGCATAGTATTCCATGGTGTATATGTGCCACATTTTCTTAATCCAATCTGTCACTGATGGACATTTGGGTTGATTCCAAGTCTTTGCTATTGTGAATAGTGCCACAATAAACATACGTGTGCATGTGTCTTTATAGCAGCGTGATTTATAATCCTTTGGGTATATACCCAGTAATGGGATGGCTGAGTCAAATGGTATTTCTAGTTCTAGATCCTTGAGGGATCACCACACTATTTTCCACAATGGTTGAACTAGTTTACAGTCCCACCAACAGTGTAAAAGTGTTCCTGTTTGTCCACATCCTCTCCAGCACCTGTTGTTTCCTGACTTTTTAATGATTGCCATTCTAATTGGTGTGAGATGGTATCTCATTGTGGTTTTGATTTGCATTTCTCTGATGGCGAGTGATGATGAGCATTTTTTCATGTGTCTGTTGGCTGTATAAATGTCTTATTTTGAGAAGTATCTGTTCATATCTTTTGCCCACTTTTTGATGGGGTTATTTGTTTTTTTCTTGTAAATTTGTTTGAGTTCTTTGTAGGTTCTGGATATTAACCCTTTGTCAGATGAGTAGATTGCAAAACTTTTCTCCCATTCTGTAGGTTGCCTGTTCACTCTGATGGTAGTTTCTTTTGCTGTGCAGAAGCTCTTTAGTTTAATTAGATCCATTTGTCAATATTGGCTTTTGTTGCCATTGCTTTTGGTGTTTTAGACATGAAGTCCTTGCCCATGCCTATGTCCTGAATGGTATTACCTAGTTTTTCTTCTAGGGTTTTTATGGTTTTAGGTCTAACATTTCAGTCTCTAATCCATCTTGAATTAATTTTCGTATAGGGACTAAGGAAAGGATCCAGTTTCAGCTTTCTGTTTATGGCTAGCCATAAATTCTTTTCTTTAAGAATGTTGAATATTGGCCCCTGCTCTCTTTTGGCTTCTAGGGTTTCTGCAGAGAGATCTCCTGTTAGTCTGATGGATTTCCCTTTGTGGAACCCAACCCAACCCAACCCAGAGAAAAAACCCAACCTTTTTCTCTGGCTGCCCTTAACATTTTTTCGTTCATTTCAACCTTGGTGAATCTGATGATTATGTGTCTTGGGGTTGCGCTTCTCAAGGAGTATCTTTGTGGTGTTCTCTGTATTTTGAATGTTGGTCTCTCTTGCTAGGTTGGGGAAGTTCTCCTGGATAATATCCTGAAGTATGTTTTCCAGCTTAGTTCCATTCTCCCCATCACTTTCAGGTACACCAATCAAACGTAGGTTTGGTCTTTTCACATAGTCCCATATTTCTTGGAAGCTTTGTTCATTTCTTTTCATTCTTTTTTCTCTAATCTTGTCTTCACACTTTATTTCATTAAGTTGATATTCAATCATTGATATCCTTTCTTCTGTTTGATTCGGCTATTGCTACTTGTGTGTGCTTTCCAAAGTTCTCGTGCTGTGTTTTTCAGCTCCATCAGGTCATTTATGTCCTTCTGTAAACTGGTTATTCTAGTTAGCAATCCTTCTAACCTTTTTTCAACGTTCTTAGCTTCCTTGCATTGGATTAGAACATGCTCCTTTAGCTCAGAGGAGTTTGTTATTACCCACCTTCTGAAGCCTACTTCTGTCAATTCGTCAAACTCATTCTCCATCCAGTTTTGTTCCCTTGCTGGCAAGGAGTTGTGTTCCTTTGGAGGAGAAGAGGCGTTCCGATTTTGGGAATTTTCAGCCTTTTTGTGCTGGTTTTTCCTCATCTTCGTGGATTTATCTACCTTTGGTCTTTGATGTTGGTGAGCTTCGGATGGAATTTCTGTGTGGACGTCCTTTTGATTGATGTTGATGCTATTCCTTTCTGTTTGTTAGTTTTCCTTCTAACAGGCCCCTCTGCTGCAGGTCTGCTGGAGTTTGCTGGAGGTCCACTCCAGATCCTATTTGCCTGTATCACCAGTGGAGGCTGCAGAACAGCGAAGATTGCTACCTGTTCCTTCCTGTGGAACCTTCGTCCCACAGGGGCACCCACCACATGCCAGCCAGAGCTCTCCTGTATGAGGTGTCTGTCGACCCCTGCTCTGAGGTGTCTCCCACTCAGGAGGCACGGGGGTAAGGGACTCAATTGAGGAGGCAGTCTGTCCCTTAGCAGAGCTGAAATAGTGTGCTGGGAGATCCTCTGCTCTCTTCAGAGCCAGCAGGCAGGAACGTTTAAGTGTGCTGAAGCTGTGCCCACAGCCGTGTCTTCCCCCAGGAAGATGGGAGTTTGATCTGTAAGCCCCTGACTGGGGTTGCTGTCTTTCTTTAAGAGATACCCTGCCCAGAGAGGAGGAATCTAGAGAGGCAGTCTGACTACAGCAGCTTCGCTGAGCTGCAGTGGGCTCCACCCAGTTCGAACCTCATGGCAGTTTTATTTACACTGTGAGGGGCAAACCGCCTACTCAAGCCTCTGTAATGGCGGACGCCCCTCCCCACACCAAGCTCAACCATCCCAGGTTGACTTCAGACTGCTGTGCTTGCAGTGAGAATTTCAAGCCAGTGGATCTTAGTTTGCTAGGCTCTGTGAGGGTGAGATCCACTGAGCTAGACCACTTGGCTTCCTGGCTTCACCCCGCTTTCCAGGGGAGTGAATGGTTCTGTCTCGCTGGCACTCCAGGCGCCACTGGGGTGTGAAAAAAATTCCTGCAGCTAGCTCAGTGTCTGCCCAAATGGCCACCCAGTTTTGTGGGTGAAACCCAGTGCCCTGGTGGCACAGGCACCGGAGGCAGTCTCCTGGTCTGCAGATTACAAAGACTGTGGGAAAAGCATAGTATCTGGGCCGGCGTGCACCATTCTTCAAGGCAGAGTCTCTCATGGCTTCCCTTGGCTAGGAGAGGGAGTTCCCAGACCCCTTGCACTTCCCAGGTGAGGCGACGCCCCACCCTACTTCGGCTCACCCTCTGTGGGCTGCACCCACTGTCTAGCCAGTCCCGGTGAGATGAGCCAATTACCTCAGTTGGAAATGCAGAAATCACCCACCTTCTGTGTTGATCGCGCTGGGAGCTGCAGACTGGAGCTGTTGGTGTTCAGCCATCTTTCCTGGAAGTAGTTCACTGTTTTTTAGAAAACCATTTGGAGTATGTTAGATTGTAGATAATTTATTCACTATTGGAAGGAAACTGAAACATTTATTGTTAATTATACTGTGATATGAATACTATTCTTCCATTTTGTATTAGGATATAGTTACAGCATTAAGTTTGCAAGTATACAGTGTAATTGCTACCATGGAAATACGAAAATCTTACCTTAAAGATAATGGTTTTATGTTATCATCTTAAAATTTTTAGATCAGCCTGGAAAGGAACAGTCTTAAATAGACATAATAAGAATCTGCTTCCTTTAGTCTCTTCCACAATAATCTCAAGATGCTTCCTAGCATCTTCCTTCCATGATCTTCAAGCTGCTTCCTAGGAGCTGGTTTGTGGTAACACTGCCAACTGAAGACGGGAAAGCTCTGCAAGTACTCCTAAGGCTTAGCGGTACTGAATGGGTAGGGGCGCTTGAGCCCTAGGAAGAGGCCATTTGTGATTGCACCTCTCTTCAACCTGTACTCTAAATGCCAGTGCTTTTACATTTCTTGCTTTTTCTGTTTTGCTTAGAGTTTAGTAAAGTCTCACTGAAAGGTTTAGCTTGCTTCATTCCAACTAAGGAGAGCCAAAGGAAAGATGTTTCACTTGAACCAAGAATGGTGGACCCCCAGAATCCCGTGAGAACTATTAGGTGAACCCACAGGGGTCAGAGTGCTTCTGGTAAAACTCAAGGAGACATAGCTTCTTTCCAGTAGCAAACTTTGCTACTTTTAGCATTTGTTTAAATTAGGAAAGGCTATTTTGTCATTATGTACTACAGTTGCTGCCAGGGTAGTTAATTAAGTGAGGAGTACTTCCAATTTTCTCTCTTAGTTGTCTTCCTCTCCTTTCTTCTGCTTTGAAGATGGTTATTTATAGTCATTGATACATGTCAAAGAAGTAAAGACTGGAAAGACCAAGGGATTACATGAGATAAAAGATAGAAAACTATTTAAAATTAAAGACTCTCTTTACACTAAATATCCCATATATATTTTCAAATGATTAAAAGTAATTTTACGGCCAGAGGCGGTGGCTCACACCTGTAATCCCAGCACTTTGGGAGGCCAAGGCATGTAGATCACGGGAGGTCATGAGTTCGAGACCAGCCTGACCACCATTCAAATGTAAAAGTCAAAGATAGTCGTGACTTTTGAAATTACCATCAGCTCAATGTTAGATACAAATAAGTCATCAATGAGTATCAAACTAGTAAAAAATGGTGTGTTTCTTATTTGTTTTAGAATATATGACAGCAATTTTTGAAATTTTTTTAGTTCTCAGAATACAAATATTAGTACTCCCTTACTAGGTAATACATCACCTAAAGTTAAAAGGATTGGAACACACAGGTATATGAGGAGAATATTTGTGACTATTTTCACATGTGCCTAACTGGAGGTAAAAGTGTATGTCTTGGTTTTTTTTCTTCTTTGCATGCCTGCTAACTTTGATTGGATGCCAGAGATTGTGAATTTTACCTTGTTGGATGCTGGATATTGTTAAGTTCCTATATTCTTGACATTTGTTTAACCGAGGCACAGTTAAATTATATCCTTGGAAAAGTTCGATCTTTTCAAGTCTTGCATTTAAACTTTGTCAGGCAGAACTAGAACAATGCTCATTCTAGGGCTGATTATGCCCTGCTACTAAAGCAAGATCCTTCTGAGTACTCTACCCAATGCCTATGAATCTTGAGGTTTCCCACTCTGGTGTGTAGGAACAGAAACTATTCCCAGCCTGTGTGAGCACCTGGCACTTTCCCCTCTAATCCTTTAAGGTACTTTTTCCCCCCGAGTCTCACCCATATGTGCTGATCAGTATTTAGCTAAATACTTGAGGAGTTCCTCTGCAGATCACTGGAGTTCTCTGCGCAGCTCTCTCCCTTCCAGAATATTCTCCTGAGCACTCTAGCCGCTTTGGTCTCCCTGAGCTTTCAGTTCCATCTTCTCATCTTAGGGAGTTTGCCAGGCTCCACCTGGATTACTCCTCTCCTTATTGCTGTATCCTAGAAACTATCCCAAGGCACTAAGCTGGGGCAATCACAGGACTCACTGAGTGTGTTTTTCATCTTTGTTATTTGATGTTCAGTTTCCTGCAACTGTTGTTTCATATATTTTTTCTGTTTCTGGTTGTTTCATACAAGAAGGTAATCTAGTCCCTGTTACTCTATATTGGTCAGAAGTATAAATCTGATGTATATGGATTTAATTTCAACTAGAAACTAATTTGAAGAGAAGGATGTGAGTGCTATGTCAAACATTAATAAAGGACTGGCTGGATAAATTATGGTATACCTATATAACAAAATTATGCAGCTGATCACAAAAATGAACTACAGATGAACTACAGTTACATGTTTTGGAAAGGTCTCTAAGGAATATTGTTAGTGAAAGAATTAAACTCATCCTTTTATTTCATTATTCAAGGAATATTTATTGAGCACCTCCTTTTGTTTTCTTTGGAGACAGGATCTCACTATGTTGCCCATGCTGGACTCAAACTCCTGGGCTCAAGCAATCCTTCCACCTCAGCGTCCCAAGTAGCTGAGACTACAGGTGCATGCCACTGTGCCTGGTTTATTGAGCCACTGTTTCGTAGTAGCCACCATGCTAAGCATTTAGAATCTAATAGCAAGATACAGACATTGACCGGGCGCAGTGGCTCATGCCTGAAATCCCAAAGCTCATGCCTGTAATCTGCAGGTGGATTGCTTGAGCTCAGGAGTTTGAGACCAGCCTGGCAACAGAGTGAAACCTCGTCTCTACAAAAAATACAAAAATTAGCTGGACATGGTGGCGTGCACCTGTAGTCCCAGCTACTTGGGAGGCTGTGTTGGGAGAATCACTTGAGCTTGGTAGGTTAAGGTTGCAGTAAGCCCTAATCACACCACTGCACTCCAGCCTGGGTGACAGAGTGAGACCCTGTCTCAGAAAAAAAAAAAAAAAAAGATACAGACATTGCTCTGCCTTTAAACAAAGCTTGTTGATTTAAATTCTAGTACGTGGGAGGGGGAGGTAATAGAAAATAAACATCATGATTAATGTTAAATTCTGTAAAGGAAATATATAGAATGACATTCTAAGATGAATGGGGGGTCCTAATTTTAGATAAGGTGATCAGAGAAAATCTCTGTAAGGAAATAACATTTATTATCTGAGACATGAAGGATAAGGAGTCAGACAACAAAACAGTATCCCATGCAGAGGGAAGAACAAGACCAAAGGCTCTGAGAAGGGCAAGAACTTAGCATGTTCAAGAAGCTGAAAATACAGAGCAAGAAGAGGAGCAGAGTTATCAAGGACAAGAGTGGTGCAGAGGTGGTGGAAGTTTTCAGGAACCAGATTATAGAATTTGTAGGCCTCAGTTAGGAGTTTGGATTTTTCTCTAAGCTGCAGAAAAGTGAATAGTAGTATTCCATTTATGTAATAATGCAAAACGATAGTCATAGATAATGTGTATACGATTCTTGGGAAGATATTATATAGATGTAATTAACCATGGCTACCCCTGAAGTGTAGAAATAGAGACTGAAGGAATAGGTAGAAAGGCCTTTACTTTATACCCTTAATGATTGAATATTTTAACTTAAGAGCATATTACTTTTCAAATTGAATAAAGTAGTGGATTTATGTTTTTAAAATAGTTCTTATAAATTATTTTTAAAACAATGAGCAAAAATATGAACCAGAAATTTACGAGAGAAATACCAATAAACCTATGAAAAGATATTCAGCCTTATTAACGACCAGAAATAATGCAATCTAGATTTTCACCTCAAATATTGACAAAGACAAAACATATTGACAGCCTCCAGTTTCAATGAGGGTGGAGGCACGTGGATGCTCTCAGGTACTTTAATATGAGTATATATTGATCCAGACTTTCTAGAGGACAGTTTGACAATATATTTCCAAAACTCTGAAAAGTACACATCTTTTTTTTCTAGGAATTTGTTTTAAGGAAGTAAATCAGGAGAACAATCTAAAAATGTAGATAAAAGGTCATTATTTACAGCATCGTTTAGAATCGTAAATAATTGGGACCTATTATATATCAGTAGAAGATTGTTTAATTTATGATATAGTTCATTGTGTAGCCATTAAAATTTATGATGAAGTTATGTGTTTATCGACATGTCAAGGTGTTTACAGGGTATTATTCAATAAAACCCTCTAGCAGTTTAGAATATTATGTATGTAGTAGAATTTCTTTCCTTAATTATGTGGACTTAAGTGTGTATGTATCACATAGAGAACTCCTAGAAGTTTAATACAAAAATATTAAGGGTAATTTTTGCTGTGTAGTAGGGCTTGTAATATTTGTTGAACTTTTAATATTTTTGGATTTTAATTTTTTATAACAAATATATGTTAATGCCAGCCGGGCGCAGTGGCTCACGCCTGTAATCCCCACACTTTGGGAGGCAGAGGCGGGTGGATTACCTGACCTCAGGGATTGGAGACCAGCCTGGCTAACACGGTGAAACCCTGTTTCTACTAAAAATACAAAATATTAGCCAGGCATGGTGGTGCACCCTTGTAATCTCATTTACTCAGGAGGCTGAGGCAGGAGAATTGCTTGAACCCAGGAGGCAGAGGTTGCAGTGAGCTGAATTCGCGCCATTGCACTCCAGCCTGGCGGAAGAGTGAGACTCCATCCATTTCAAAATAAAATCTAAAAAAAAAATATATATATATATATATATGTTAATTTTCCAGTGAGTGAAAGCTATAATCCATAAAAAAGGAAAATATAGGGAGTAAATAGATAATATAGAAAAGTTTAAGTATTTATGCATGTAATTTGATAAAGAGTAATGAAATTTACAGTATTGGTTTGATCCGGAGTAACTGATCTTCATAATGCTTTTTGATTTTGTAGGACTAGAAGAAATTGCAAAAGAAAGAGAAAAACTAAAAAAGGCAGAAAGTGTCCAGATCAAAGAAGAAATGTTTGAGACTTCTGGGGACAGTTTAAATTGTTCAAATACGGATCACTGTGAACAAAAGGAAGATCTTAAAGAAAAAGATAACACAAATCTATTCCTTCAGAAACCTGGCTCTTTTTCCAAATTAAGCAAGCTTTTGGAAGTAGCTAAGATGCCTCCTGAGTCAGAGGTTATAACCCCCAAACCAAATGCTGGTGCAAATGGGTGCACATTATCTTATCAGAACAGTGGAAAACATTCACTGGGCAGTGTTCAGTCAACAGCAACGCAAAGCAATGTGGAAAAGGCAGACTCGAATAATCTGTTTAATACTGGTTCAAGTGGTCCAGGGAAGTTCTACAGTCCTCTCCCCAGTGACCAGTTACTAAAAACGCTGACTGAAAAGAATAGGCAATGGTTTAGTCTTTTGCCACGAACGCCTTGTGATGACACTTCACTTACTCATACTGATATGTCAACTGCTTCTTTGGTGACTCCTCAGTCTCAGCCACCATCTAAGTCACCTTCACCTGCCCCAGCTCCTCTTGGATCTTCTACTCAGAATCCTGTTGGCTTAAATCCATTTGCTTTATCACCTCTTCAGGTTAGTACTGCTAACTGTAATTCATTTTTATATTGCTTTATGTAATCTTTGACCCCATGGAGATTTTCACTCTAGGGGGATTACTCAAATAGTTAAAATATTCCTGCTACAGTTTGAAAACTGAAGCAAGTCAGAATTTCTGTCACCAAGGTTCATTAGAACTACTGATCTCTAGCCTTGGTGTAAGTCTTCTTTAATTACTTTTTAACTTATTACTCTAACAGTATATCCGAAAGGAAAATTACTTTGGGGAACAAATAAGAACATGGAATTTAACATTTTTGTTGCTAATGTATTTCGTTTTCCTCTAATTCTAATAAATGAAAGAATATTTTTCAGAATTTGAAAAATAATTTCATATTCCAAATATTTTTCCTAACTTCTTAATCTACTTTTCATTAATAAATGTTTTCTTTTTGCAGGTGAAAGGTGGAGTATCTATGATGGGACTTCAGTTTTGTGGGTGGCCCACTGGTGTGCTTACTTCTAATATTCCATTTGCATCATCTGTACCTGGTCTAGGATCGGGGTTAGGGTTATCAGAAGGAAATGGTAATTCGCTCTTGACTTCCACTGTTGCTTCGAGTAAAAGTGAGTCTCCAGTACCACAGAATGAAAAGGCCACTTCAGCTCAACCTGCAGCTGTTGAAGTAGCAAAACCAGTAGATTTTCCTAGTCCAAAACCTATTCCAGAAGGTAGGTACATTGAGATGGTTTATAGCAACTTACTCAATTTCAGTATTATGGATTCCTATATTGTAACTGAATATTTGACGGTTCTATATGTAGTTAATAAATCTTTTTATTTCCATGGTATCATTTCCTATTCAAAATATTTGTAAAAGATCTACTTATTTATCTTGACTTAGAAATGCAGTTTGGTTGGTGGAGAATTATTGACCCAGAGGACCTAAAAGCTTTGCTCAAAGTGCTACATCTCAGAGGAATAAGAGAAAAGGCATTACAAAAACAAATTCAGAAACATTTGGATTATATTACTCAAGCCTGCATCAAGAATAAGGATGGTATGTACCTAAAAGAGATTTCAGCTTTCTTTCTTGCTTAGTTATTAGAATTCATTATTTTATTCTCAAGCATATTTTAGTACAGTCTACTGGTCCTTCATATTCATGAGTTCCACATCTGTGGATTCAACCAATCATAGATCAAACACTGTCAAAGAAAAGAAAGATGGGTGCATCTGTACTAAACATATACAGACTTTTTTTTCTTATTCTTCCCTAAATAACATAGTATAACAACTATTTCCATAGCATCTACATTGTCTTAGGTACTGTAAGTAACCTAGAAATAACTTAAAGCATATGGGAGGATGTACATAGATTACATGCAAATAGTACACCTTTTTTTTTTTTTTTTGAGCCAGTCTCAGCTCTGTCGCCAGGCTGGAGTGCAGTGGCTTGGATCTCAGCTAAGCTACAGCTCGCCTCCCGGGTTTGCACACCACCATTCTCCTGCCTCAGCCTCCCGAGCAGCTGGGACCTTTTTTTTTTTGGTGAGAGAGTCTTGCTGTGTCACCTAGGCTGGAGAACGGTGGTGCAGTCATAGCTGACTGGATTCTCAAAGTCCTAGGCTCAAGCAATCCTCCTGCCTCAGCCTTCTAAGTAGCTGGGACTACAGGCACATGCCCCCACACCCAGCTAGTTTTTTTTTATTTTTTGTAGAGACAGGGTCTCACTATGTTGCCCAGGCTGGTCTCGAACTCCTGGCCTCAAGTGATCCTCTCACCTCAACTTCTCAAAGTGCTAAGATTATGGGCATGAGCCACCACTCCTGGCCAACACCATTTTATATAAGGGATGTGAACATCAAAAGGTTTTGGTATTCATGGGGGCGGGGGGGGTCCTAGAACCAATTCCCCACAGATAACAAGAGAGAAATGATATCTTAATGCACTACTATTTTTTTCTGTTTTACTCAACAAACTATTTATATTTTTTAAATTGGTGTTACTGTCTTGTAATTTTTTACACCTGCAGACATATTGTTTTGTGTTTCTTAGCATGTTTCTACTTTTAAGAGTAAGCTGTGTGTACATACACAAGTGCATTTGTATATCTTAAGTTAGATGTACATGGCTCCCCTAGAATTTTATTCACTTTCTGGAAGAAATCTCTGAGGAGAAAAACTTAATAAGTGGATTTTTAAATTAATTTCTTTTTAAATGTAGTTGCTATTATTGAACTGAAGGAAAATGAAGAAAACCAAGTAACTCGAGACATTGTGGAGAACTGGTCAGTAGAAGAACAAGCAATGGAAATGGATTTGAGTGTCCTTCAACAGGTAGAAGATCTAGAAAGGAGAGTTGCATCAGCAAGTTTGCAAGTGAAGGTAAAATCGACTTGGAATAAAATCTGTTTTTAGGATAATGGAAGGTAACTAATGCTTATTACATGCCTAATATATGCTAGCTAATGTGCTAAATGTTCTTACTTTATCTCGTTTAATTCTGAAAACAATCCCGGATTATTTTGCCCCATCTGGTAAGGAATCAGGCTCAGAGTAAGTAATGTGCCAATGGTCATATAGTAAGTGCCTAAATGTGCATTTAAACCAAGTGTGACTCCAAAACCCATGTTCTTTTTAGTAATCTTGCTACCTCCTTAATGGTATTCAGAAGTATTATTTCTGATGTGCAGTTCTTTACTACCAGCAGAATTCCAGTTTCACTGAGATGAATGTGATGATCTAGTACAACATTATCAATAGGAGTTATCAGACTCCTATTGTAGTGTTTCATATAAGGCTATGAACTTCCTTATATACAAGCCATGTTATGTGTCAGACTTTTACACTATATAGTTTAATTTGGAGACCAATATAGATATATCCAAATATATGTTATAGAGCATTATGATATACTGTCACATGTACACATACCCTACATATATATGTAAAGTTTTTATATACTGATTTATTCATTTCTTCATGTATCTGCTGGGCATTATCATGTCACAGGTAATGATCAGAACTGGTTTCCAGTGAACAAACAGAAGGAAAGTTTTACCCTTGTGCAAGAATTTTTGGTTTTGTGAAGAGGCGTATAAAGATCTCCTTAAAAGCATGAAAGGTTTAGAACCTGCTAAGGTTCTGTTTTGGTTTTTGGTTCTGTTTTGTTTTGTTTTGTTTTTCTTTTTTTGAGATGGAGTCTCACTCTGTCACCCAGGCTGGAGTGCAGTGGCACAATCTCGGCTCACTGCAACCTCCACCTCCAGGTTCAAGTGATTCTCGTGCCTCGGGCTTCCAAAGTACATGCCATGACGCCCCGCTCATTTTTGTATTTTTAGTAGATACGGGGTTTTGCTACGTTGGCCAGGCTGGTCTCAAACTCCTGACCTCAAGTGATCCACCTGCTTTGGCCTCCCAAAATGCTGGGATTACAGGCATAAGCCACTGCACCTGGCTAGAACCTGCTAAGGTTCTAAAGGTTTAGAAAACTTAATCTCCATGTAATTTGATTTGAAATGCCTTGCTTTATTCAGAATGAGAAATTTATGGCATAATGCTATCCTATTTAATAATTGAGATTTTGCTTCATAATCAGTTTAACATAGGCATTTGGACACTTTTAAGGATCTCAAAAAATGTAGTTTTCCAGAGCTAATAAAATATCCCTTTCTTGTGACAAACATAATTACCAACCTTGGGAAGCAAAAATTTATTATCGAAACTATTGTGCTAGTAAACTATGTGTCTCCTCCTCCTGGTTCTATAATAACAGTATAAAAGTGCCTCGTGTATTGTCATCTTTCTGGCATCTTCAACAAATGAACCCTTTCACACTATTTTATTTTCTGGAGAAATGAAAATTATTCCATTTAGTGCTGGAATTTTTTAACATGTTTTTGGATCACTTATGTTACACATTTCACTGAAAATAACAAACCTGATTTAAATTATCATGGTGGCACAGAATCATCAGTATGAAGATCAATTATTAGACAATAATTCCCTCACGAAATGAGAAGAGGTTTGACACCTAACCTAATGATCTTAGTGTGCTTTGCTTTTAAAACTGCTACATCTACTTTCTATAACCTGTGGTTGCCCTTTCAGATTGTCAGTTGATACTACTTGCTGATTTAAATTTGATTGGTTCCACAAGAACTATTTTCCTCCAGCTTTTTCCCAACTCATTTGCCAATTCTAATTGACTGCTGGTTGGGAAACTGTATCATCAGGCTTTTTAAAAATATGTGTAAAGTCAGAGTGTGGGCCTGAAACATTTTCCTGGTGACATACTCAGATTTTGGTCCTTTGACCTTATCACATTGCTGGCTGCTTAAATGTTCTTGGTTGTGTTATCAGTAGCTAAGTAGAATTTGCTTCATAAATCGTTTTAAATTCATAAATAATAATGTACAGTATCATGGAGTACATGGTGATATTTTGGTACATATAATGTATACTGATCAGATCAGAGTAATTAGCATATTCATTATCTGAAACATTTTCCATTTTTTTCTGTTAAGAATAATCTCCTTTAGCTACTTGAAATCATATATATTATTAACTGTAGTCATCCTGCAGTGGTATAGAGCACTAGAACTTATTTCTCCTACCTACCAGTAATTTTGTTTTTTGTTTTTTGTTTTTGACACCGAGTTTCGCTCTTTTTGCCCAGGCTAGAGTGCAGTGGCGTGATCTCGGCCCAGGCTAGAGTGCAGTGGTGCTATCTCGGCTCGGGCTGGAGTGCAGTGGCACGATCTCAGCCCAAGCTAGAGTGCAGTGGTGCGATCTCGGCTCAGGCACCGCAACCTCCACCTCCCGGATTCAAGCGATTCTCCTGCCTCAGCCTTCCTGAGTAGCTGGGATTACAGGCATGCGCCACATGCCCGGCTAATTTTTGTATTTTTAGTAGAGACGGGGTTTCTCCGTGTTGGTCAGGCTGGTCTGGAACTCCTGACCACAGATGATCCGCCCGCCTCGGCCTCCCAAAGTGCTGGGATTACAGGCGTGAGCCACCATGCCCAGTCAGTAGTTTTGTATTCTTTAACAAACCTCTCTTTATCCCTCCCTGCCCCCACTTTCTCCAGCCTATAGTATCCTCTGCTCTATTTTTTGCTTCTATGAGATCAATTTTTTTTAAGCTTCCACATGAATGAGAACATGTAATGTTTAACTTTGTGTGCCTGGCTTATTTCACTTAATGTCCTCCAGTTCCATCTATGTTGCCTCTAATGAAAGGATATTTCATTCTTTTTGGGTTGTATAGCATTCTGTTGTGTATTTTTGCCACATTTTCTTTATCCATTTATCTGTTATTGAACCCCTGGATTCATTCTGTACTTTGGCTATTGTGAATAGTGCCACAGTAAACATGGGGATGCAGATGTCTCTTCAATACAACAATTTTCTTTTCCTTTGGATAAATTCCCAGTAGTAGGATTGCTGGATCATATGATAGCTCTATTTGTAGTTTCTTGAGGAACCTACATACTGTCCTTCATGGTGGCTATACTAGTTTACATTCCCACCAACAATATGTAAGTGTTCCCTTTTCTGTGCATTCTTACCAGCATCTCATTTTTTTTTCTTTTTTTTTTTTTTTGGTGGGGGGGGCGGAGTCTTGTTCTGTCGCCCAGGCTCTGGAGTGCAGTGACGCAAACTCGGCTCACTGCAAGCTCTGCCTCCCAGGTTCACGCCATTCTCCTGCCTCAGCCTCCCTGGTAGCTGGGACTACAGGCGCCCACAACCATGCCCAACTAATTTTTTGTATTTTTAGTAGAGATGGGTTTTCATCGTGTTAGCCAGGATGGTGTCGATCTCCTGACCTCGTGATCCGCGTGCCTCAGCCTCCCAAAGTGCTGGGATTACAGGTGTGAGCCACCACGCATGACCTTTTTTTTTTTTCTTTTTCTTTTTTTATAATAGCCATTCTAACTGGGGTGAGATAATATCTCATTGTGGCTTTGATTTGCATTTCCCTGATAAGTAGTGATGTTGAGCATTTTTTCATATATTTGTTGGCCATGTATATGTCTTCTTTTGAGAAATGTCTGTTCAGATTATTTGCCCATTTTTAATTGGATTTTTTTTTTTTTTTTTTTTGGCTGTTGAGATGTTTGAGTTGCTTGTATATCCTGGATATTAATCTCCTTTCAGATGTATTATTTGCAAATATTTTATCCCATTCTGTGGCTTTTCTTTGCACTCTGTTGACTTTTTCCTTTGCTGTACAGAAGTTTTTTCATTTTCTATAATCGCATTTATTTTTGCTTCTGTTACCTGTGCTTTTGAAGTTTTATATATAAAATATTTTCCCAGACCAATGTCCTGTTTCTCCTAGTAGTTTTATCATTTGGGGTCTTACATTAAGTCTTTGATCTATTTTGAGTTGATTTTTGTATAGAGTAAGAGGTGGGGGTCTAGTTTCATTCCTCTGCATATGGATGTCCAGTTTTCCTGGCACCATTTATTGAAGAGACTATTCTTTTTACAAGGAGCATTCTTGGCACCTTTGTTAAAAAGCAGTTGGTTGTAGAGGTATGGATGAATTTCTGGGTTTTCTATTCTATCCCTTTGGTCTATGTGTCAGTTTGTATGCCTGTGCATTGCTGTTCTGGTTACTACAGCTTTGTAGTTTATTTTGAAGTCTTGGTAGTCTGATACCTCCAGCTTTGTTCTTGTTGCTCAGGATCGCTTTAGCTATTCAGAGTCTTTTGTAATTCCACACAAAATTTAATATTTTTTCTTTATTTCTGTGAAGAATGTCATTAGTGTTTTGATAGGGATTGTGTTGAATGTGTAGATTGCATTGGGTAGTGTTGTCATTTTAACAATATTTATTCTTCCGATCCATAAGCATGATTGTATCCTCTCATCCTCTTCAGTTTTTTTCATCAGTGTTTATAGTTTTCCTTGTAGAAGTCTTTCACTTCTTTGGTTAAATTTACTCCTAGAGTTGGGTTTTTGTTTTTGTTTGTGTTTGTTTGGTAGCTGTTGTAAATGGGATTGCCTTCTTGATTTCTTTTTTAGTGAATTCATTGTTCATGTATGAAAATGCTGCTGAGGCCGGACATAGTGGCTCATGCCTGTAATCCCAGAACTTTAGGAGGCGGAGGTGAGAGGATCACTTGAGCTCAGGAGTTTGAGACCAGGCTGGGCAACATGGCAAAACCCCATCTCCACAAACAATACAAACATTAGCTGGGCATAGTGGCACGTGCCTGTAGTCCCAGCTACTTGGGAGGCTGAGGTGGGAGAATGGCTTGAGCCCAAGAGGCGAAGTTGCCTTGGCTATTTGTGCTCTCTTTTGGTTCTATATGAACTTTTAAATAGTTTTTTCTAGTTCTGTGAAGAATTTCATTGGCAGTTTTATAGGAATAGCATTGAATCTGTAAATTGCTTTGGTCAGTATGGCCATTTTAACGATATTTATTATGCCTATCTATGAGCATGGGATGTTTTTCCATCTGTGTCATCTCTGATTTCTTTGAGCAGTGTGATGTAATTCTCATTGTAGAGATCTTTCACCTCCCTGGTTTGCTACATTCCTAGGTGTTTTATTGTTAGCAAAAGTAACTTTTTGTTTTGTTGATCTTTTGTATTTTTGTCTCCATTTGGTTTATTTCTGCTCTGATCTTGTTTCTTTCCTTCTACTAATTTGGGGTTTGATTTGTTCTTGCATATCTAGTTCCTTGAAGGGCATTGCTAGATTGTTTACTTGAAATCTTTCTACTTTATTAATGTAGGCATTTATTGCTATAAACTTGCCTCTTAATACTGTCTTTGCTGTGTCCCATACGTTTTGGAATGTTGTGTTTCTATTTTCATTTATTTCAAGGAATTTTAAAATTTCGTTCTTAATTTCTTTTTTTACCCAGTGGTTGTTCAGGACCCTGTTGTTTATGTTACATGTATTTGCATAGTTTTAAATATTCCTTTTGTTATTGATTTATAGTTTATTTCCATGTAGTCAGAGAAGATACTTGATATGATTTCAAATTTTTAAAATTTTTCGAGATTTGAGTCCTAACATATGTTCAGTCCTGGCATATGTCCCATGTACTGATGAAAATAATGTGCATCTGCATCTGATAGATGAAATGTTCTGTAAGTGTCCATTTGATCTATGGTGCAAAGTGATTTTCTGTCTAGAAAATCTATCCAGTGCTGAAAGTGGTATGTTGAAACCCCCAGCCATTATCATATTAGGATCTACCTCTACATTTGGATCGAATAATATTTTGCTTTATGCATCTGAGTGCTCTGGTATTGAGTGCATTTATATTTACAATTATTATATTCTCTTGTTGAATTAATCCCTTTATTATATAATTTTCCTTCTTTGTCTCTTTTAACAGCTTTTAACTTGAAGTTTTTTTTTATCTGACATAAGTATAACTATTCCTCTTCACTTTTGATTTTCATTTACATGGGATATTTCTATCCATCCATTCACTTTCAGTCTGCATATGTCTTTACAAGTGAGGAGAGTTTCTTACAGGCAGCATGTAGTTGGCACTTGTTTTTTTAATCCAGCCAGCCAGTCTATGTCTTTCAAATGGGAAATTTAATTCATTTACATTCAGGATTACTATTTATAGGTGAGTGCTTACTCCTATCATTGTATTGATTGCTTTTCAGTTGTTTTGTATAATCCTTTGTTCCTCACTTCCTTGATTATTATTTATTTTTGTGGCTGGGTGTTTTTCCATAGGGATAACAATTTATCATCAGGCTTTTTAAAATTATGTGTGTAATAATTGCCTTTCTCTTTCTCCTTTGTGTATTAGCTTTCCCAGTGAGTTTTATAGTTTCATATTTTCATGATGGTGGTTATCATCTTTTTACTTTCATGTATAAGACTCTTTGAGCATTTCTTGCATGTTTAGTCTAGTGGTGATGAATTCCTTCACTTTCCCTCAGTCTGTAAAAGACTTTTTTTCTCCTTCATTTCTGAAGGCTAGCTTTGCTGGGTATAATATTCTTGGCTGGCAGGGTTTTTTTCTCTTGCTGCTTTGAATATATCATCCCATTCTTTCCTGGCCTATAAGGTTTCTGCTGAGAAATCCACTGTTAGTCTAATGAGGATTTCTTTATATGTGACTTGACACTTTTAATGCTTTCAGAATTCTTTGTCTTTTGACTTCTTACAGGGTGACTATAATATGCCTCAGAGAGGACCTGTTTGGGTTGAATTTCTTGGGATTCTTCGAACTTTCTGGACCTGAATTTTCATCTTTCTCCCAAGACGTGGGAAGTTTTCTGCTATTATTTCATTAAATTTGTTTTCCTCACATTTCCCTTCTCTTCACCTTCTGTAACACCCACAAGAATATTTGTTTGCTTAATGGTGTCCCATAAATCCTATAGACTTTTTCATTCTTTTTTCCTTTGTCTTTGTTTTCCTTTCTTTCTTTCTTCCCTGCTCCCCACCCCCTGGGTCTGCCTGTGTTATTTCAAAAGACCAATCTTTGGGTTCAGAAAATCTTTCTTCTTGGTCTAGTCTGTATTTTTGGTCCAGTCTTGTATTTTTTATTTTATTCATTGAATTATTTAGCTCTAGCACTTCTATTTGGTTCTTTTTTGTATCTGTCTCTTTGTCGATTTCCTCATTCAAATCATGATTTGTTTTCCTGATTTAGTCTAATTGTCTTTATGTATTCTCCTATTTCTTCTATCAAACCATATATTTGTACCCATTAATCAATTTCTCTTACTCTCCCTCTCTCACTACCCTTCTCAGGCTCTGGTAACCACCAGTCTACTCTCTACATTCTAGAGTAGAGTAGCTTTTTTAGTTCTCACACATGAGTGAGAACATATAATAATTTGTCTTTCTGTGTCTGGCTTATTTTACCAAGGATAATGTCCTCCAGTTCCATTCATTTTGCTGCAAATAACAGGATTTCATTCTTTATGACTGAATAGTATTCCATCCTAAAAATATGCTGCATTTTCTTTATCCATTTGTCTATTGATGGGCATTTAGGTTGATTCTATATTTTAGCTATTGTGAATATTGCTGCAGTAAATATGGGAGTACAAGTATTTCTTCCATATATTGATTTTCTTTCTTTTCTATGTATATCTACTAATGGAATTGCTAGATCATATGGTAGTTCCATTCTTAGATTTTTGAGGAAACTTCACACTGTTTTTCATAGTGAATAAGTTGGTTGTCTACCTTGATCTTACTTTTTTCAGTCTAGAAACTGTGAATTGGGGGGAAATTTTCTGTGTGCTTGGTTCCCGGCAGAATGAGGGTAGAGAAGCATCATGGATGTGGAAGTCCAATTCTCTTACCATCTGCTCAGAGTTTTTTCACTTCTCTCTTGCCCCCGGGAACTGTCTCATCCTCATGTTTGAATTTTGGGATGTTGCTGGTGATCATCTCAGTGCCGTATATTTATTTTTGGTTTTCTGAGTGGTTGGCGGCAGGGGCAGGGGGGCAGTGGGGGCAGGAACTGAAGCCAGCTTGCATCTGTGCCACTATTTTAAGAGTCCATTCTTCCTTTCTAAATATAAATATTCTGCTGAGTTAAAGGGGAAGAACTGATCCTAGTATATAAAATAAAATAATTATATCTGAAGAGATTAAGTTCATTCTGTTTTTCATTTAATATGCATTTATTAAATACCTATTGCATCTCAGGCAGTGGACACCAAAAAATTGAATAAAATTTTGTTCCTACCATCAGAAAGCTTGTCATATAATAGGGAGATCAGGCATATACATATATGCAGAATCTAGTACCTGATTGTTGAGAACAGAGTAATGCATGAATTTAGAAAAAGAATACTGACTTCTGGCAGAGATATAGAAGAGATCATGGAAGATTTCATGTAGAAGTTGAAATGGAACTTAAGAAAATGAGTATGGTTTGGACAGTTAGAGACCAGGGAATATCATACTAGGAAGTGGGAACAGCATGAGCAGAGCATGAGGATTGGGAAGCTTATCCCATGTTTGTGGAATAGCAAGTTATTGAATTTGACTGCAACATAAGATGTGTGATTGGGAACATGAAAAGGGATAGATTGAGGTGCTTGAATGCCATGGTGAACATTTCCTAAAGAATAGGAAATCTTTGAAGGATTTTGATTACTCAGTCAGCATACATGTATTGAGTGCCCATTATTTGCCTGCACTATACTGGAGATAAATGAGTAAAAGCAGACATAGTCCTTGCTCTCATGGAATTTAGAAGTAGAAAAATATTCATCAAATAATCACACTAGTATAACATTGTATTTATGACAAGGCTAAGGAGTATGGTCATGTGAGAACCTGTCAGAGTGCGACTTAGCTCCTGAAAGAGGTCAAGAAAGGATTCCTGTCAGGGGATCCTTTCATGTTAAAGTGAATCTTAACATGAGAGCTACAAAATGAGTGGTGTTAATGAGGTGAAGAGGAGCAGAGAAAAGCAATACAGATAAAGGTAATAGTATTTATGAAACCCCTGCAGTCAAAGGAAAAAGAGCACAGAAAGACCTGTACAGAAGAATAATGGAAGGAATGAACACAGAAAGGAAGAGCAAAGCTCAGAGGCTACCCAGACATTTCCATTTAAGTGATCCGATGAAACTGATAAGCATTTTAGTCTAAAATCCTTCAAAATATTTTGCTGATTGTTCTTACACTGTTTATAATATCAAAAGTTTTTAAATTTTATTTTTCAAACTTTTCTTACAACTATTTCTTTTAATTTTTTCTTCTTATTTCTACCTAGTTTTAGGAAACACAAGGTAAAATCTGTTAGTAACGATCCTTGAGATCTGCCCGTATCCAATGCTGTTTTTTAAGTAAAGGTAATTCACCCATTTGGCATTTTAAGAGGAAACCACAATAACACTGTTCTCTTGATATATAGGGTTGGATGTGTCCAGAGCCTGCATCAGAAAGGGAGGACTTGGTATATTTTGAACATAAGTCATTTACTAAATTGAGCAAGGAGCATGATGGAGAATTTACTGGCGAAGAAGAAAGCAGTGCACATGCACTAGAACGGAAGAGTGACAACCCCCTAGATATAGCTGTAACCAGGCTGGCTGATTTGGAGCGGAACATTGAAAGAAGGTATCTGAAGAGCCCCTTAAGTACCACCATTCAGATCAAACTGGATAATGTGGGCACAGTTACTGTCCCTGCTCCTGCACCATCCATTAGTGGTGATGGTGACGGGTAGGTTATTGAGATTAACTTGAAAAATTATTGTGCTTCTTTGCTAATTGGAGCCTATTTTCTATTGCCTGTTATCTATGTATCTTCTTGTATGTCTGTGATCCATACGGATCATGCTATTTGCATGGTGCTTTGTAAAAACTTTTTTTTTTGTTATGTGCGTTGATAATCCTGCAAAGTGATCTTACATTTACCTGGTTGTGACTAAGCTTTGAGGCACGTAGCCACAGTCTGTGCACTACATCAAATTTAGTTGCTTAAACCTTATACTTATTGGCTGTTACATGTTCTTGTCATTGCTTGGCTTTCAGTGTGATGATTGTTTCACATTCAGTAATCGTAAGTGTGGACATGACCTACTTAATTTTTCTATATTTCAATGCAGAATTGAAGAGGATATTGCTCCAGGGCTCAGGGTATGGAGAAGGGCATTATCAGAAGCTCGCAGTGCTGCACAGGTAGCTCTGTGCATTCAGCAATTACAGAAATCAATAGCATGGGAAAAATCAATTATGAAAGTTGTAAGTGTTTTTATTTAAGAAATATTATAACTAATTTACTTTGTCCTGTTTCTTCCAACCTCCAGATCTTTCTTAATTATACATTACCTACTGTCATAATAATGTATGCTATATTTGAGAGTTTTTCTAATTCTAAAAGATTTTTGATACTTTCCTCCTCACTGAAGGAATATTTCAAATGTGTTATCTTTTATTTTTTTAAATCTTGCTTCTGCCTCCTTTGAATATCGTTTATAACTCTAACTGAAGTTGTCTCCCACATTCCATCAGCACAATAGTTGTTAATCTAAATCTTGAAGGCCGTTTCACTGTTGTAAACAGTTCCATTGCTAACATTACCTGCTATATTACTGCATTGCTAAAATGTCTTTTTCTATCAGTTTTCATTTTTTAATTCTAAGAAGCACTTAGATTAGTAAATACAAAATAAGCAGAGAACTCTTAGTTTATGTGCTTATATCATGTGTTTGGCATCGGATGTGGTTGACATGAATAGTAGATCCTTTAATCTTTCCTCTACTAATTAAAATTGGTTTTTCACCTTTCTACAACCCCAATTATTTATCATTTAGTTTATCACAAAAATCTCTATTTTGTGTAAGGCACCAAAATGCTGTGTGTTCAAAATGCAAAGCTATAATTCATGTTTTCCAGAGAAATATTTATTTCAAATCATGTACAAGTGTCCCTCTTGCCTCTTTTATACTATCATATATAGAATTATCTGTTATATGTAGTCTTTTATGAATTACTTTAACATTTACTCTTTTTTTTTTGAGACAGAGTCTCGCTCACCCAGGCTGGAGTGCAGTGGCACAGTCTTGGCTCACTGCAACCTCCGCCTCCTGGGTTCAGGTGATTCTCCTCCCTCAGCCTCCTGAGTAGCTGGGATTACAGGCACCTACCATCATGCCTGGTTAATTTTTGTATTTTTTAGAAGAGACGGGGTTTCACTGTATTGGGAAAGCTGATCTCAAACTCTTGACCTCAGGTGATCCGCCCACTTCAGCCTCCCGAAATGCTAGGATTACAGGCGTGAGCCACTGTGCCCAGCCACCATTTACTTTGAATTACAGACTAGCTTTAAAATTTAAACATTTGAGATTCTTTTCATGAATGGCTAAAGGTGAAATTCCTCTATTTAAAATGGTTGTTTCCCTGAAGAAAAGAAGTGATTCTTAAATAACTTAGCATTCTTTCTTTCGTTTTTATCTTTATGCTTAGACTACTCAAGGTCTTATTAATTCCAGAAAATAAATTACGTTTCTTCTATGGTTTTTCACTGCTTCCTAAAATATCTATGAATCTGCAGTTTCATAATATGCTCGAATACAGGCCTTTCTCAATTCAGATTGGAATTTACTATAATTTTTTTTTTTTTTTTTGAGACAGAGTCTCTGTTGCCCAGGCTGGAGTGCAGTAGCACAATATCAGCTCACTGCAACCTCAATCTCCTGGGTTCAAGCGATTCTCCTACCTCAGCCTCCCAAGTAGCTGGGATTACAGGCATGCACCACCACGCCCAGCTAAATTTTGTATTTTCAGTAAAGACAGTGTTTCACCATGTTGGTCAGGCTCGTCTTGAATTCCTGAACTCAAATGATCTGCCTGCCTTGGCCTCCCAAAGTGCTGGGATTACAGGCATGAGCCACCACACCTGGCCCAGAATTTACTATAAATTTTAAGGCACTGTTCGATTCATTTAGTATTGTTTTTACCGGATACAAATATTTTTTCCTTCTAAAAATTATTATTAAAACCAGCTTGAAAGTCACCTTAGACAAATATATTTGGTAAGATCTAGGCAATAATGATTTTTTTAAAAAGAGAGAAACTGAGACTGAGTTCTTGCCAGGTATGGTGGTACATGCCAATAGTCCCAGCTACTCCAGAGGCCAAGGCAGGATCATTTGAGCCCGAGAGTTCAAGGCTGTAGTGCGCTATAATCACACTTGAGAATAGCCACTGCACTACAGTCTGGGCAACATAGTGAGACCTTGTCTGTAAATAAAATTGAAAAAAAAAAGATTAAGTCCTAGATCAAAATGAAATTTGTATTTATATTTTTCTCATCTACACCAAAGCAATCATCATGATGTGTTCAGTTTTATTATAAACTTATACACAGAAACCTAAAACTTGTATCAAAACCTGCTTTTATATTGATATATTTAAATTCTGCAATCTATAGCTTTATTTCCATTTTTGCAAATTCATTAACCTTTCCCCTGTTCTTCATCTACCCTTATTAATCATATAATTCTAGCTCTCACAATCTTCATTTCCTTTTTAAAATGCTTAATAATACACTTTTTGCTATGAAACTATCTTGAAAAGAAGGCAGTGTTTCATATTCAAAGATTAAGAAGCACTTTATAACCTTTAGAGACATTACAGTGCCTATAGTAATCCTCATAGTAAGTCCTAACAAAATATTAAAGTGCTCAATATCTTTAGAAATACCCTGTTGGACAAAGACCAAGCTTACCAAGAAAAAGAGGGAGTTGTCATAATTTGCCTCCAGATAATTCTCTGCCCACAGTATACTTTATATTGTTGTTATTAAACAGTAGGCAGCATCCACTATTTTTTACTGTAGTAGCAGAAGAATTAAAACCAAATAATAATATATTTATTGTAACATATTATGAGCTATTACTATAATTTTTCAAAATTGTTATGAGTTTGATATCTGTCACTCTTTCTTTAAAAGTATCAGGAAATAATTTTATTTTTAAATCCTAAGTGTGAGATGTAAGACAGACCTTGTAGTATTTATAGTTACCTAGTAGAGAAAACAATGAGTATTTACTTATGTTCATGAATCTCATTTTTAAATTGTGTTGTTACAGGGATATAAATATAACCTTGCATTGTTATTTCTCAGTGAATACTTTTACAGTAGAAGTTTTAACGATGTAACTCAAATATGGAGAAATAACACCATCTTAAGGTATTCAGTGATGGGGATGTTAGGAAAGGTCATAAAATAGATACGGATTGTTGGAATGTTAAACTCTGCTGCTTTTGCTCGTGGTAACCGTGCCAATGTTAATATGAAATATGTAATATATATATTTGATAAACATTTGTCAACTTGAATAGTGTGTCTGCTGTTTTAATAAGATTCTACAACTATCATTGGTATACATACTAAGTTATATAAGAAGACCATTTTAGACTTTCCCAGACTGATACAATGTTGCATTGAAAATTAAAGTAAGTTTGAACGGTTAAGCTATTTTGTTTTTAAGAGCATATAAATACCTAACTTAAAGTAGTTTAAATGGTTTCTGGTTTTCATTTTTTAAAACATGGACTGCAGGACATTTTCTTTTGTGACTGGAATATGAACTAGTTGTCAAAAAACAATGTTAGTGCTTACCATCTTTTACAGCCATCTTGAAAGTTTTTACTTGTCTAACTTTTCTTCTTTCCTTTGTAAAACTTACTGTACAGAATATGTGTACACGGAAAAAGTCTTCTTTTTGCAGATTTAAAGTTTTTAATTATATTAGAAAATTTTCAATAGAAAATAACTAGTTTTATTTTTAATTCTAAAAAAATAAATAATGACCTCTTAATTTCTTACATGTATTGTATCTTTTTTCCTTAGAAACTGTTTTGTAGGATCCATTTTCTGCACTATGACACATGTTTGATTTGGGTTGATTTTCAAAGTTTCCCAGTTTGAACACATTTTCCAATCTATCACAATATATATAGATGAATTAGTCAAAAATCTAGGGTTATCTTTTAATTATACATAATTGTGATACTAATACAAGTTTTCTAATTTTGATTTTAAAAAATACTCTAACTCTTATTTCTTTCTCAGGATATCATGAGGATGCTAAGATAAGCAAAAGATGAAGCACATTAAACAAAGAAAACACCATGTATTAAAGCTATTCATTGCTTTATGTGCTCTAATGTCATGTTAATTATTTCATATGTTAATGTGTACATGCTTCTGAAGTGTGTGCAGGCATTCTGCCTCTAAGCTTTGTTCTTTGCAGTGTACTTGAAATGTGCATTTACCCCACAGCATTTACCCCAACAGAACTGCTCACCCGTCATGTGGTCCATATCTGTGTAACGAAAGATACATAGATGTGTATGGCTACTATATATTTGTTAGCAAGCGGAATGTTCATTACTAATATAAATTAGGAATTATGGTGCATTGAACATCCCAATAACTATTATTCATGGCAGATGGTTAATTTTAAATGATTTTTCATGTATTATAGTACTGCCAAATCTGTCGAAAGGGAGATAATGAAGAACTGCTTCTTCTTTGTGATGGCTGTGACAAAGGCTGTCATACCTACTGCCATAGACCCAAGATTACAACAATCCCAGATGGAGATTGGTTTTGTCCAGCTTGCATTGCTAAGGTAAGACGATCTAAAACTAAACTTTTTATTTTATTTTATTTTATCTTTTTTTTTTTTTTTTTTAAATACAGGGTCTCAGTTGCCCAGGCCGGAGTGCAGTAGTATGATCATAGCCCACTACAGCCTAAAACTCCTGGGCTCAAGCAATCCTCTGGCCTCAATCTCCTGAGTAGCTGAGACTACAGGTGTGCACTGCAAGCTAATTTTTTTTTTATTTTTCTTTTTTTTTTTTTTTTTTTTTTTTGTTTTGAGAGAGATACGGTCTTGCTATGTTGCCTACAGTGGTCTCATATCTGACCTCAAGCAATCTTCCTACCTCAGCCTGCCAAGTCACTGGAATTACAAATGCAAACCACTGCACCCAGCTCCAAACAACTTTTTAATTACTAGATTAAAATGCAGAGTTTTATGGTGTTTATGTTTTGAAGGCAGACTCTAGGTATTCCCTACCTCAGTTACTTTCTCCCATATTTAAACTCTTAACCTAATTATTAACAGTAAGCTAATTATTAACAGTCTTTTAACCTAATTATTAACTACCTCTCCATAAACTCACTTCAAACATCCATCTGTCCACCTCCTTTCTTCCCTTCCACTTCACTCCCTGTAGCACTTCAACTCCAACAATCCTTTGATCTCACCAGGACTTACAGTTTGTCTTAAGACTTTTCACTGTTGCTCTCCCATTTCATGTCCTGTCTTTCCTCCTAATCTGTCTTAGGTGTCATTATCCCATTATCATCCCAATCATTGATTCCACCATTAGGTCCTTTGCCTGCGCCTGCCCTTGGTAAAAACCATTATTCTGGTTAATTCTGATTTCTCTAGCACCTATACCTTTGTATCTGAATATAGCTGTGCAATACTCAGCCTTTAAATTCAAGGCATTAAGGCCCGGGTATGTTGGCTCACGCCTGTAATCCAAGCACTTTGGGAGGCTGAGATGAGCAGATCATTTGAGAGGAGATCAAGGCCAGCCTGGCCAACATGGCAAAACCCCATCTCTACTAAAAATACAAAATTTTAGCCAGGCAAAAATTAGTGGTGGCACATGCCTGTAGTCCCAACTACTTGGGAGGCTCAGGCAGGAGAATCGCTTGAACCTCGGAGGTGGAGGTTGCAGTGAACCCAGGTCATGCCACTGCACTCCAGTCTGAGCTACAGAGTGAGACTCCATCTCTAAATAAATAAATAAACAAGGTGTTAGAGGGCCTTTAATGATGTCAATAATTTATCTCTAGCTCTGTCTCCTCCATCTTAATTCTCAGCTTATTGTCATTCAGCTGAGAAAATGGAAGCCATCGGAAGAAAATATCTCATCTTGCCACCACATCTGCTGTCCTTCTGCTTCCAGGCTCACATACCTTACCTTCTCTGCTGTTGCCATGAACTCCTAACTAAGCGAATTTTCCCACTTGTGCCTCAGATTCCATCCCTTCTTACCCCCTTGGGAATGTTATTCCAGCAGTTCTCCCTTCTCCTGCATCACCGATTTCTCCTTCTCCGCTGGGTTCCTGTCTTTAGCCTACTGATGTGCTGCTATCTCTCCCATCTTAAGAAAACTAAACAAAAACCCTCTTCTGTCCTCACTTCTCCCTTAATCCAGTTCCTCCATTTATTCCTTCCATTTACAGAAAAACACTTGGAAAATGTTTTGTTCTGGTTCTATCTAATATCTCTCCTCTGGTTTATTCTTTGTTTAAGACAGAATCTTGATCTGTTGCCTTGGCTGGAATGCATTGACACTATCACGATTTATCGCAGTCTGGAGTCCCTCAGGTTCAAGTGATCCTCTCACCTCAGCCTCCCAAGCAGCAGGGACTACAGGCCTGTGCCACTATGCCTGGCTATTTTTTTTTTTTTTTTTTTTTTTGTAGAGATGGGTTCTCACTATGTGCCTAGGCTGGTTTCAAACTCCTGGGCTCAGCTGATCCTCACACTGCAGCCTCCAAAGTCTGGGATTACAGGTGTGAGACAGCACACTCGGCCCTGATTCACTCTTGAGCTCACTATAGATTTTCACCTCCACAGCTTCTCCAAAAGTGCTCTTATCGTGGCCACAAACAGCATTCACATTTCCCACTCCAGTGATCAGTGCCTGTCATCTGACCTATTACATTTGGTAGAGCTGAACACTTTCTCCTCCTTGAAACATTGATTTTCACTTGACTTCTAGCATACCATACTCACCTGGTTTTCTTTCCAGTCTTTGCTTCTTCTCAAATCTCCTTCACTGATTTTTCCCCACCTCCCTGATCTGTAAACATTGGAGTGCTTTCTTTGCCTCAAGGTTATCATCTGTAAAATGGGATAGTATCTGCTTTGTGGGGATTTGTGAAGATCAAATAAGGTCATATATGTAAAAGTTTTTATAACTTTATAGTTATGTGAAATGTTAATTTTAATACTTTATTATATTTTAGACTATATTTCACAAGATAGCAAGTGGTCTTACATGGCATCATATTCACTAATAATCATTTTTTGATTATTTTGATTATTCTCATTACTTGATCATTTTTGTCATTCATAGTTAAATATAACAACAGCAGTCTTCACTGATTGTACATAAAATTACCTTTTAACTTCATAACTGTTAAGTTATAGAAAGTTTCTCTAACACTCTATGAATTACTAACAGATAAATGTTTTCGGTCTTGGGAGTATTACCTGGTAGGTCGTTGGATGTTTGTTTTCAATAAATTTTCTTAAATTAGTATCCTAGCTATCTGCCATTCAAGGAGTAGACTTGGAGACATAAGATCTGTAATCTCTTTTGAGCCTTTCTATGTGAATACAACTTTCTAAACTTCTGCTTTTTTTGTTTCTAAATGTAGTGAACTAGATGTTTCTCACAACAATAAAACTCTAAACATTGATTTTTATATATAAGGAAGAGTTAAGGTTTTTAAAGTATCTTTCCAGTTAATTCATAGTTATTTAAAAATATTTATACTATACATACACCTTGCTCTCAAGTGGGTTTTTCTGCATACATTACCCTGATTAACTGTTTTTACTGTGCATGTATGTATGTGTGTATGTATGTATATATGTGATCACAGGATCACAGAATTGAAAAGATGTGTATGTGTGTGTTTGTGTGTGTGTGCATATATATACAACATAGCTATACCTCAGTATCTGCAAGGGATTAGCTCCAGGATCCACCATGGATACCAGAGTCCACAGATGCTCAAGTTCCTTATATAAAATGGAATATTATTTGCATACAACCTACACACATCCTCCCATATACTTTAAGTCATCTCTAGATTATTTATAATACCTAATAAAACATAAATGCTATGCAGATAGTTATTATACCATATTGTTTTTTATTTATTATTTTTTATTGTTTTGTTATGAGGGGGTTGGATTTTTTGTTTTATATTTTCTTTTTTTTTTTTCTATTAAGACAGAGTCTCACTCTGTTGCCCGGGCTGGAGTGCAGTGGCATGATCTTGACTCACTGCTGCAACCTCTGCCTCCCGGGTTCAAGCGATTCTCCTGTGTCAGCCTCCTGAGTAGCTGAGATTACAGGCATGTGCCACAATGCCTGGTTAACTTTTGTATTTTTGGTAGAGGCAGGGTTTTGCCATGTTGGCCAAGCCAGTCTCGAACTCCTAACCTCAAGTTATCTGCCTGCCTCGGCCTCCCAAAGTACTGGGATTACAGGCATGAGCCACTGCACCCAGCCTTTGTTTTATATTTTCGATTTGCAGCTGGTTCAATCCATAGATGTAGAACCTGCAGATATGGAGGTCCAATTGTATTAGTGCACACTCTTAGATACACACACACATACACACACAAACTCACATATTAAACATTTCAAACTTCATTGCCTACAAAAGCCAAGTAAATGACATGAAAGAGTTCATTGGACCCCTCGTGGGTGCTGTGGCAAAGAGGGGAGTCATGGCCCTATTTAAATTTAACAGTCAAAGCTCAACTTCACCCAATTGCTGTCATGTAGGAATGTGGGCCCCATGTTCCAGAACCCACTCATATTTCAAGGGAAGTCGAGACTGTGGATTTTTATGTCCTCCCAAATATTAAATATTGGAAACAAATTCAGAATTTTTACAAGCATTATATGAACCAAATACATTCTGTGGCCTGTTTGGAGCCTGCGAGCTACCAGTTTGTGACTTATGTCAATATATAAACAAGAAAGATATGTGCTGTTGTTCATGAAATCTGGTAAGTGTTGCTTAAGACCCACTAAGTTCCTCTTTGAATTTGTACTGTAGCCAAGAAAAGGTGATGGGGATTGGGTGGATGCCCTGCCCAAGAGCAAAACAATAGGCAATGGAGTAACTTGATGAAAGTTTGCTTTTGAAATATGTGTATTTGCGCTATTTAATGAGATCAGTTTACACACATTTTTTTTTTGGTTTTTTGTTTTTTTGTTTTTTTGTTTTTTGAGACGGAGTCTCGCTCTGTCGCCCAGGCTGGAGTGCAGTGGCCAGATCTCAGCTCACTGCAAGCTCCGCCTCCCGGGTTCACGCCATTCTCCTGCCTCAGCCTCCCAAGTAGCTGGGACTACAGGCGCCCGCCACCTCGCCCGGCTAGTTTTTTGTATTTTTTTAGGAGAGACGGGGTTTCACTGTATTAACCAGGATGGTCTCAATCTCCTGACCTCGTGATCCGCCTGTCTCGGCCTCCCAAAGTGCTGGGATTACAGGCTTGAATCTTTTTTTTTTTTAAATCATAAGTTTTTTTATTCTGTGATTTTAATTTCATACTTTCTTTTTTTTTTTTTTTTTTTGAGACAGTCTCTCATTCCATCACTCAGGCTGAAGTGCAGTGGTGTGATCTCAGCTCACTGCAACCTCCACCTCCTGGGTTCAAGTGATTCTTGTGCCTCAGCCTCCTGAGTAGCTGGGATTACAGGCGTGCATCACCACACCTGACTAAATTTTGTAGTTTTGGTAGAGACGGGGTTTCACCATGTTGGCCAAGCTGGTCTAAAACTCCTGACCTCAAGTGATCTGCCCTCATTGGCCTCCCAAAGTGCTGGGATTACAGGCATGAGCTACCATGCCTGGCCCAATTTCATATTTTCTTATTGTGAGTATTAATTTGTTAGAAAATTATCCCAAATAATATTTTAGTTCAAGTAGAAACTAGATGTTTTGGCCCACTATTCATAAAATTTTTTCTGTTTTAAGTAACACAGCTATTTAATCTAACTTGTCATTAAATGGACTTTTTCTTCATTATATTAAGTACTCTCTTTTTTAATGATTTCAGAGTGCTAAAAGCTAAGTGTAATATAAAAACCCAAAATAATCAGATTTTAATGAATATAAATAAGTGGAGAAGAGACTGAATAAAACATATTAATTATTTCAGTTAGTGACAGGGATTGTGATTCTTTGATATGATATGGTGAAAGCGTTGAATTTATGGTTTGCCTTATTTAGTCAATTAAAATATCTCCTTAACTATACTTTAACCTGCCAATAAAGAAGCAAATAATTTTAACTGCTTAAGAGCATTTTTAAGTAATGTACTGGCAGGGGTCATGAAATCCTCAAAGAAACTGCTATGAAATACTCCAAAGAAATGTTTTTCAGCCAGTTTTAAGGATACAGCCAACTTTATTAGCCAGGCATGGTGGCACACACTCGTAGCCCCAGCTACTCGGGTGGCTGACGTGGGAGGATCTCTTGAGCCCCAGAGGTTGAGCTGGGCAGTAAGCCATGATTGTACCACTGTACTCCCAGCCTGGGCAACAGAGTGAGACTGCCTCAAAAAAAAAAAAAAAAGAATACAGCCAACTTTAAATTATTGCTACACTGATTATGTGACTTTGCAGTCTAGGATTTCTTAACAATCTGGTTAAGGTAACAGTTTTCTAAAAGCGTTTGGTGTTAACCACATATTTGGAAAATAAAAATAAAAGTCATACATTGCCAGAACTTTACCTACCTTTCTTTTATGATCTATTACATTTATTATAACATTTAACTCTCAAAAGGCAGATTTTTTTTCTCTATGAATACAGGGTGGGGCACCCTTCTTGTTGCAGCAGTGTGCTGCCTGCAATTTGTAGTTACATTGCATAAGACCACGTTGAGATTTCTTTTTTGCATGTAATTCTAGAGCTAGAATGACTAGCAAGTATGTGGCTTGTCATCCTTATTTTTAAAATGAGAAAACAGGGCCTCACAAATATTTTTGCTTAAAGTTAGTAGCAGAGCCGTAGCTGGAATTCATATCCTTTGATTACAAGTATAATGTCCTTTATGTCTTTCTTTCTATGTTGTTTTTCTCAAAAACAGACATCTTTTTACCCCATCTTTCACCACTGCTTTGTTCACACCTGGGAACCACAAGTTTGTGGAACTCTCTTCTTATTGCAAATACCTTTTATTTTTTATCCAGGAAAAAAAATCAATTTCTAGTAGATTTGATCACTTGGACTTCTCTATTTGACACTTCCTTAGCTCTTTTTCATTTTTTGGCCTGGCTTTTTATTACCTCCTCAACTTTCTTATTAACAATCTCTATGTTTTAATTTATATTCATCTTTGTTCCTAATTCTTTTGTATCTTTAAACTCATTCAAGTAGTGACCTAGACTGAAAGAATACTGCAGACACCCTCTGTAGATGAATTACCATGGGATCAACATCTTCAAGTTTTAAGAATTCTTAAGATGAATAGACCTTTCATGTTTTATTAGATTTTATCCTTATATTATGAAAGGAAGAAATACACAGAACGTTCTTAAGAATAATAGAGTTATCAACATTCTAAATCCGAGTTATTCTTTTTACTTGTTTGTCCTGTCAGACTTTTCATAATTTAAAATAATAGAAGGTCTGTAGATAGTCACTTTCTTACACCTCATTTACTTTTTTAAAATTAAAGGCAAGTGGTCAAACTCTAAAAATTAAAAAACTTCATGTCAAAGGAAAAAAGACTAATGAGTCAAAGAAAGGCAAGAAGGTAACTTTAACAGGAGACACTGAAGATGAAGACTCTGCATCTACAAGTAGTTCACTAAAAAGAGGAAACAAAGACCTCAAGAAAAGAAAAATGGAAGAAAACACTTCTATTAACTTGTCAAAACAAGAAAGTTTTACTTCAGTTAAGAAGCCGAAAAGAGATGACTCCAAGGACCTAGCTCTTTGCAGGTATTATTTCCGTTTTCATGCACTGTATATTTCTAATGTCCCATTTTATTTGTTTAGAAACCTCTTACCATATCAAAGCTTCCTTTCTGACAATTTGTGGAAATAAAAAAATGTAAAGCATAAATGTTAAGAAAATGTGTAAGTATAGCAAATGTATTCCTTTATCTTCTTTTAATGTTAATTTGCATTGAGTTTTATTTGAAAGATTATAACTGGGCCTGGCACATTGGCTCACGCCTGAAATCCCAGCACTTTGAGATGTCAAGACAGGCAGGTCACCTGAGGTCAGGAGTTCAAGATCATCCTGGCCAACATGGCAAAACCCTGTCTCTACTAAAAATACAAAAATTAACTGGGTGTAGTGGCATGCACCCGTATTCCCAGCTACTCGAGAGGCTGAGGCAGGAGAATCACTTGAACCCGGGAGGCAGAGGTTGTAGTGAGCTAAGATGGTGCCACTATACTCCAGCCTGGGCAATAGAGCAAGACCCTGTCTCATATATATATAAAATAACTGAAAACTTTTTTAATTAAAAAATAAGACAATTGTAAAGTAGGGATACTGATTTCAATCATTATTTTCTTTAGTATGATTCTGACTGAAATGGAAACTCATGAGGATGCATGGCCTTTTCTACTTCCTGTAAACTTGAAACTTGTTCCTGGTTATAAGAAAGTTATTAAGAAGCCTATGGATTTTTCCACAATTAGAGAGAAACTAAGTAGTGGACAGTAAGTAAATCATTTCAGTTCACTAAATATTTATTGAATACCTGATATATGCTAGGCATATTTGTCGTGAGCCAAAGATATTTTAATCAACAGCAAGATCTAGGCCCTGCCTTTGAGGCAGGTGTGTGTGTGTGTGTGTGTGTATGGTGCACGCACGTGCGTGCACACGCGCGTATTTGGTTAGAGTAGAATGCTGTAGAAGAGAAACCAACTAAAATTATTTAAGAAATTAAAAACCAGTGTAATAGACCTGCTTTTGACATTGAAAGAGCACCACCAACCCAAGCTGAAGGTAAGGAAAAGTATTAGGAGAGCCTCCCAAAGTAAGTAACATATAAGCCGGAATTTGTATTCTGCATCCATGGAGTATCGACCACACGTCACGTGGATTTAACAAAAATTGACTCAAATATTGTTAGATTATTACAATGTAGAAATAGAAGATCTTTGGAAGCTTTACACATTAAGAGCTTTAATGTGAGTTATTGGAGAATACCAAAATTCCATTTATTAAATGTGGGAGAGAAAACTATTATTTGCTCTTCTCTACCGTATTCTCTTTGCAATCCTATTCCAGGAATAAAGTTACTTATTTTGGGAGGCTTTCCTGATACTCATACAACATATATTTTAATTACATTGTTATTATCTAGTATATATTTAGTTCTTCCTATACATTCTTTTGGTGAAAATAACTGTACTCTATGATTTATATTCAATTTAGAAGAGTTAAATAGAACTTATAATGATCTGTGTCCCTCACATATATCAAGTGATTTACTAGGTTGACCAAATGACTAATTTATTTCTTTGGAGGATGAAATAACAGTCGTCTAAAGGTTTATGTCTGTTTTGTTTTATTATTTTTTAATTACAGAAGGGACCTGCCTAAATTCAGGAAGCATTTAAAACCATTAAAATGATTGATTGGTACTTATTGGTTCCAATATGTAAACACTGTTATGTAGATATGGACTAGTTCTTTTGTTTGTTCTTTTTTTTTTTTTTTTTTTTAAGACGGAGTTTCACTCTTGCCCAAGCTGGAGTGCAGTGGTGCATCTCGGCTCACTGCAACCTCCGCCCCACCGGGGTTCAAGCAATTCTCCTGCCTCAGCCTGCCAAGTAGCTGGGATTAGAGGTGCGCGCCACCTCGCCTGGCTAATGTTTTGTATTTTTAGTATAAACGGGGTTTCACCATGTTAGCCAGGCTGGTCTCAAACTCCTGACCTCAGGTGATCCACCCACCTCCACCTCCCAGAGTGCTGGGATTACAGGCGTGAGCCACAATGCCCGGCCTCTTTTGTTTGTTCTATCAAAATAGTCAGTTGTCTAGGTGGATGGCACAATGAAATTTGTAACTAACATGGCCGAGAAAAAGAATTACACATGAAGACTTTACTAGTATTTAAGTTAACTCTTGATTTTAACTTCCATCATCTTCCAATTCCTAGATAAAAGATTAACGTAAACCTCAAAATTGTTAAAACAAATAGGCTTAGAAATATATATATATATAAAATGCTACAAAATCATATGGGCCAGGCGAGGTGGCTCATGCCTGTAATCCCAGCACTTTGGGAGGTGGAGGCAGATGGATCACTTAAAGTCAGGAGTTTGAGACCAGCCTGGCCAATATGGTGAACTCTCGTCTGTACTAAAAGTACAAAAATTAGCTGGGCGTGGTGGTGTATGCTTGTAGTCCCAGCTACTCAGGGATGAGGCACGAGAATCACTTGAAACTGGAGGTGGAGGTTGGAGTGAGCTGAGACCACGCCACTGCACTCCAGCCTGGGCAACAGAGTGAGACTGTCTCAAAAAAAAAAAAAAAAAGCTACCAAATCAGAGCTCCTGTGGGGAAGAGGAAGAGAGAAGGAAACAGTCTGTGTAATCCTGATTGTGATGCCAGCTGTGTGGGAAGCAAAACTCAGTGGATTCAAGCTCCTTGAACTCTCCACTTTGGGTTGTTTGACTAAACTGAAATTAATGAGTTGGAACCAAAACTCACAAACCATGTTTCAAATTTTTAAACTAGAAATTTTTGGAATAGAGGGAGGGGCCTACTTAAATGAATTTTTCTGATTTCCATCAGCTGCCCCTTCCCATAAAGGAAGGACACACATATGAGTTGTATACTTTTTTCACCTAGAATCTCACCTAGAATTCTCTCCTGGATTCCACTCTCCCTAATGTTGATCATTAACCTTTTCTTTGGGTAAGGAACAAAAAGAGAAGTAGTTCTCAAATTAACTTTAAAATATTTTATAAAAATTATTCCCACACATATTGTATGATTCCATTTATATGAAGTATCTAGAATAGATAAATCCATAGAGACAGATAGAAGATTGGTGGTTGCCAGGTGCTAGGAAGAGGGAGGAATGGGGAGTAACTGTTCAATGAGTATGGCATTTCCTTTCAGGGTGATGACAGTGTTTTAGAGGTGACAATAATACAGTGTTGTGACTTAAATGCCACTGAATCATCCACCTTCATATGGTTTATTTTATGTGAATTCCTTAACCTCAACAGTAATAAGCAAATAATTCCTAGGAAAATGGATGAGGTTACCTAAGGGCTGACTTAACTCTGTGAGCACATTACACATAGAGAAATATTCCTTTCATTATCACACAGAAGAAGGGAGTGAAAGGTCATACAAGATATGTCACCAAAGAAATAGAATTCCACTTCGACAAGTTCTCACAGCGTCAGTGCCTCATAGGGTATTTCTCTTTTTTTAATTTTTATTTAAGTTTTTGTGGCTACACAGTAGGTGTATATTTATAGATACACGAGATACAGGCATGCAATGCATAATAATCACATCATGGAAAATTGGGTATTCATCACCTCAAGTATTTGTCCTTTGTGTTGCAAATAATCCAGTTCTACTCTTTTACTTATTTTAAAGTGTACAATTAAACTATTATTGACTATAGTCTCCTTGTTGTGCTATTACCTACTTATTCTTTCCTTCTATTTTTTTGTGCCCAGTAACTATCCCCACCTCCCCACTGCACTTCCCAGCCTCTGGTAACTATCCTTCTACTCTGTTTCCATGAGCTCAATTGTTTTGATTTTTAGATCCCACAAATAAGTAAGAACACATGATGTTTGTCTTTCTGTGCCTGGCTTATTTCACTTAATATAATGACCTCCAATTTGATCCACGTTGTTTCAAATGACAAAATCTCATTCTTTTTTTTATGACTGAATGGTGCTCCATTGTGTTTAAGTATCACATTTTCTTTATCCATTCATCCCTTGATGGACACTTAGATTGCTTCCAAATCTTGGCTGTTGTGAACAGTGCTGCACCAAACGTAGGAGTGCAAATATCTCTTTCATATACTGATCTCCTTTCTTTTGGGTATATATCCAGCAGTGGGATTGCTGGATATCATGGTAGCTCTGTTTTTAGTTTTTTGAGGAACCTACAAACTATTCTTCATAGTGGTTGTACTGATTTACACTCATGGAATATTTTTAATGGTTACATTATTTTAGTATCCAGCTTGTCATAGGTTAGAGTTAACTTAAAATTTGCATTTCTAAAAGCTGTCTTAAAATTTGTTGAATTGGCTTGAGTTGGCTTGAAATGACCATTCCCTTCTTACTAATAAGCTTACGTAGATTCATCCACCTTTCTTTTCTCTTTTCTGTTTTTCTACAGAGAAAGAGAATTGAGCTTATCCCACCAGAAAAGCACAGAAGCCATAGTACTTCTTGTTGAAAGACAGACCCTTGTAATGTTACCTCTAGTAGAGACATAGCATATGCTTATTTTGCTTGTTTGAGTTCGTCATACTCTAATGCTTGGGCAGAAGAGCATATATGAAGAGAAGAGAAATGGGAAATGGGAAAGACTTAACACAGAGCACCATATCTTGGGGTGTATATAAAAGCTACAGGAAAAGTGTAATTTTTATCGTTGCATGGGGAGCATTGACATGATTTCTACTGCAGCTGAGCATTTTCAAATACAGATAATAGGATCCCGCAAGTGATACATTTGGTCAGAGAACTTAATAAACTAGTCAAGTGGGATAGGTCCTGTGACAGAATTGTGTGATACAGGTCAAACAGGAGACGGGTTATGGGGAAAATGCCTGTTAAAATATGTTTTGATCTTCGGAGAAATCTATTTTTCCATTTAACCTGTTCTTTAAATCCAGTATGTTTCAGAACACACAAAAATTTTTAAATGTTCCATTTATAAAAGGGTATCATATATATCAGTTTAAATGCAGTTATCCTAATCATTTTTCTTTCATTGTTACCCTTTATTACCTCTTTCTTTGTTTACAAAACAAATCCACTCTATGAAAGCAATCTCTAATTATGTGTTTTCTTTCAGGTATCCAAACCTTGAAACCTTTGCTCTAGATGTCAGGCTTGTTTTTGACAACTGTGAAACATTTAATGAAGATGATTCTGATATAGGCAGAGCTGGCCACAATATGAGGAAGTATTTTGAAAAAAAGTGGACAGATACTTTCAAAGTGAGCTGAAGTTATAATAATCTCTTTATTTTTTTCCTTTTAAACAAGGACAAATGAGACCAGCAATGTGAACTGTATTTACATAAACGTGCAAGGCACATACATAATGACTTTCTTTTTCCTTAAGATAAGTATAAAAAAAAAAAGTATCAGAAGAATGATACCATTTTTAAAGGCTTCACTCCTACAACAACCAAGGCCCTCGGTTATTGGTTTGTGTGATTTATCAGCTAATTTAGGTAGAACAGGGAAGCACACCCAAAGAATTTTCAAAGGAAGGGGTGTTATAGTGCAATAGCAATTAAAATATATCAAATCGCACTGAATACTCAACACCAGAGCTCTAACGTGGGAAATGGTTCTCCTTTCCCTCTCAATAAATATCTATTTTTCATTTTTTTACTTTGTAGTTTATTTTTTAGTGAATGTATTTAATTTTATGAATTATTTATGATTAAACCACATCCAGAATCTTCGTTTTCTGTGAAAAGGAAGAACTAGAAAATTGCTTTAAATCTTGAAAATACAACAAGGAATGTTTTAAAATATAAAACAAAGCCAAGTTAAACTGTTTACACTGATGTGCTATAAAAGCACCAAAAAGAAACTTTACTGTAGAGTTACAAGTACATTTATATATATATGTTGCTGCATCACTTGTGTAGTTAAATTGTATTTCAAAACAGTGAAAACATTGACATGTATATACTGTTCATTCTTGTTTATATTAAGTCTTGTTTTAAATATGTATTATGTGTATATATTGTTTGCAGACATTATTGTTCATGCCTTAGAGGATTGTAGCATTTTATTTTCGTCTGAAGGTAATGATAGCTATACAGTCTGTACAGTCATTATCCTCTACCAACACTGTGGCGTCTCCTTAATCTTGGTAGTGCCTGCCTTTGAAACAGGGTGTAGGGGATATTAGTTTTCCATTTTTCTATTTTGTTATATAATTTTAAGCCACCAGGGCCTAAATTAAAGTATAATCATTTGTATCCATGTGGAATAAAATTGTGACAATTTCCTACGCACACAGTATTTTTTCATAGAAACATTTCCCTCCCATTTGCCTTGCCTCAGAGATAAATTTAAAAGACATTTGTAACCACTGTGTTTTATCTACTGTGTGTTGTGGTGGCCTGTTGGAGGCAAATAGATCAGAATTTTTTTTGTACCTATGTAAGAGTACTTGAAGTTTTATTTAAAATAAAATGTTGTGGAAAAGGTAGCATTCTTTTTTTTAGGAGTGTTATTTTTCACTATGTATGGCACGGATACAATAAAAGACTTTTACAAACTAATTTTTTAGTTTTTCTTAATATACCTGAAAATATATTCTTTTTTAAAAAGCCAGTTGATTTAAATTTGATTTTTACAGAGACCTAAAGGAGGAACAGTGTGTAGAGTGTGGTTCAAAGAGCACTGGGCTGGGTGGAAGAGGGTGAGTTTAAGTCAAGTGGCCAAACTTCTGTAGCCTGTAAGCCTCACTGGTCTGTAAACTTCTCTGGACCTGGTCTTCTTTCTTATTTCACATTTTCAAGATGAAAATATTAGAATACATTAGATCTTGTTCTGGTCTGAAAAATGCCTCTATGGGTAGCCAAACAACTCAATTGTCAAGAAGAAAAACGGATATATAAATTAGTCTAATAAGACATGTATTTCTTCAAGAATTCAAGAAATATAGTTTGCTGCCCTGCTGGGGGCCGCCAGACTCCAGAGAATCATTGACATACAAGACAGGCCCTGCCTTCATGGAGCTAATAGCCCCTTGAAGTGGGCCTTAGATAATGTCCACTGCTTTTCATCATGAAGAGAGAATAGAAATGTTTTGAAAAAAGTTTTAACTTCACAAAGCTTCAAAGCCACAGAGTATTTTCAGTATCCCTAGATTGTTTGTGAAGACTTACATGAAAATCAGCTGTTATTATGTAAATATGTCAGTTTCTGTTAACCAGATATTGCAGTGATGTCTTAAAGAGGCTGATGTTTAAGCAAAAATGCCTCATAGAGCAGGGAAGAAGGCAGCACCGTGAACAACAGTGTCTGGTTTTTGTGTTTCTACAACTGCCTGATGCTCCATGAGGATTCTTCATGGTGATTTTTTTTTTTACCTTAGAGATTATATATGCTTATGTTAATTTATATTAGATGGTATATAAGGGGCTTGATAATAACATGTCTGGTGCCTGAGGGGCTCATAAATAAGAAAGTACTGAAACACACACACAAAATTTGTTGAGAGTGATAATTTTAAAAATAGGAAAAAAAGGAAGGCTTGGTAAACACTGGCTACTTTGGACTGGTGTCTTCATTGTTATTACTCAGCAGACGTAGCTGTTAAACACTGAGTGGACATAATCCCACGAGGGCTGCGGTTGCAGTAGGTGACAGTGGTTACTATACATATGTGGATCACTTGTTATGTAAGTGACTCATGCACTCCCAGGGCCCTAGGTTGGGCTTATTCTCAATAAAAGCAGTATCATTGTTCTCCTCAAATTAAAAAAAATTATCCTAACTCTCTGCTGTCACATAATTGCCAGTATATATAACATATTTTCATTAAGATAAATTAGGCTTTCACCTGACCCTTCTTCATTTTAGTCCTAACATGCACTGTGAATTATTTACAAACCGGTCTACTTTCAAGTTTAGATTTAGATTATCACTCAAGTGGTGACCCACCAAGGATAACCAAACAATCCACTACTGCTGAACACAGAAGATAATCATCAGTTTGAAACAGTATGTAGACACTAAATTAATATTTGAGTTGTTAACCACAGTGAAAATTAAACAGATGAAAATGTGTCTATAGATACACCTAAAACTCAAAAGAAGTAAATTAGCCATAAATGCAAGGTATTCTTTTTCTTGTTCCAACTCCAAAATAAAATTTTTCACAAGCACCAGTTTTAATCTGAATTATCAAGGATCTAATCTGTCTGTAGTACCTTAATGTAACCCTCCATGCTCCTTCTCTTTTCCAGCCCCTCAATCCCCATAGTCTATAGGGAAATTCAAAATTCTGTTCCTTTAGCTTTCTCCCGTTAAACACTCCTCAACAAGGAAATCTGCTGTCAAGACATTTATTCATAATTGTACATTTAATTTATGAGCTACCTCTTTCAAGGTTATTTGCATTTCAAATATCTCCATTTGAGAAATGAAAGAGGTTTGTGTCTTGCTAAAAGAATTTTATTTCAACAAGGAGAATAAAAGAGGTATTTTATTTTAATTTATTTTATTTTTGAGATACAGTCTTGCTCGATTGCCCAGGCTGGAGTGCAGTGGTGTGATCATAGCTCACTGCAGCTTCTACCTCCCAGGTTCAAGTGATTCTTGTGCCTCAGCTTCCTGAGTAGCTGGGACTACAGGCATGTGCCACCACACCTGACTAATTTCTGTATTTTCAGTAGTGATGGGAGTTTCACCATATTGACCAGGCTGTTCTCAAACTCCTGACCTCAGATGATCTGCCTGCCTCAGCCTCCCAAAGTGCTGGGATTACAGACATAAGCCACTAAAATTTTTTCTTTTCTTTTCTTTTTTTTTTTTGAGATGGAGTCTCACTCTGTCACCCAGACTGGAGGACAGTGGCACAATCTCTGCTCACTGCAAGCTCTGCCTCCTACGTTCATGCCATTCTCCTGCTTCAGCCTCCTGAGTACCTGGGACTACAGGTGTCCGCCACCATGCCTGGCTAATTTTTGTATTTTTAATAGAGACGGGGTTTCACCGTGTTAGCCAGGGTAGTCTTGATCTGCTGACCTCGTGATCCGCCCGCCTCGGCCTCCCAGAGTGCTGGGATTACAGGCGTGAGCCACTGCACCCGGCCGAGCCACTAAAATTTTCTTTCCACAAGGATGTGACTTTAAAAAATAGGGAAATGAATAGAATCTTATCTTCTAGGAATCTTGCTTCAACAAGATCTCTTAGACTTGCTTTGGCCACATTACAACTCTACCAAAAAAAGGAATTTTTTAAACCTCAACCAATTGAGGTAATTAGTTCCTTTCTTCAATTCATGGCACACTCTTTACATTATTCTTGCAAAGCCCCTCTTTGTTACTTTTTTTGTTTTATTCTTCAGTTCATCTCCACCTTCCCCCATATACAACTACTTAAAATACGCCTTTCCAGATGACCCTTTATGTATTTATTTAGCAATATGTTTCTTCGTATGATATGAAAAATACATATGTACACAGTGGTTTTTAGACATATCAGTTGCATTATGCTATCAATCTTATTGTTTTTAAATTCTGTTTCTGTTTCTTTTTAGTTGAAAAAATGTATAACTCTAGTTCATTGGTTTTGATTGCTATAAGGTATTCCATCAGAGGCATACACCACATTTTACTTCCAAGTTTCTCTAGAAACGAAAAACCTAGGTTGCCTGCAACTCATTGTCACTGCAAATAATACTGCAGTGATTTTTTTAATACATAGACTTGTATATGGAATCCAGTTTCCAAAATATCCCCAAGTGATCCGTGCCTTCTAGTATTCATGCCCATGTATACTCCCTTTCCACATTGTATCAGGGTTAATCTTTGTGACCAACATAATATGGCATAGTGATAGCTGGTGAATTCCCAGACTAAGCCATAAAATAACACTGTTGCTTCTGCCTTGTTCTCTTGGATTACTTGTTCTCTTGGATTACTTGTTCTGGGCAAAACCAGCCACTATGTTATGAGGATGCTCTAGCAGCCAAGCCCTATGGAGCAGCCAATAGCTACCACCAACTTACCAGCCCTGTGACTGAGGCATCTTAGAAGTGGATCCTTCAGCCCAAGTTATACATTCAGATGACTGGAGCCCCAGGCAACATCTCGACTGAAACTTCATAAGCAACCCTGAGCCAGAACTACCCAGCTAACCCACTCCTGACTTCTTGACCCACAGAAACTATGAGATAATAAATGTTTATTGTTGGTTTAAATACTCCGTTTTGAGTAATTTGTTATCTGGCAATAGATAACTAATATCCTAAGGTAAGAGTTTCTCTAGGATCTACATGGGGGAGTATGCCCTGATTGTTAGGTCTGTACTTGCTGAACTTGCCATCATAGTGCCATGCTACTCTCCAGACGACTGCACCAGTTTAGCCTCCTACCATCAACAGAAGAGGGCTCTTTCTCCCTACCGCCCAACCAGTGCTCAATATTTGGACTCTTTTTTCCTAACAACTTATTATAGATTTTGAATTTTGAAAAGTATTAAACATTTCTTACTATTATTATTATACTTTAAATTCTGAGATACAAGTGCAAAATGTACAGGTTTGTTACACAGGTATTCACATAGTGCCATGGTGGTTTGCTGCACCCATCAAACCGTCACCTACGTTAGGTATTCCTCCTAATGCTGTCCCTCCCGTAGTCCCCCACCCCGACAGGCACCAGTGTGTGATGTTCCCCTCCCTATGTCCATGTGTTCTCATTGTTCAACTTCCACTTACAAGTGAGAACATGCAGTGTTTGGTTTTCTGTTCCTGTGTTAGTTTTCTGAGAATGATGATTTCCAGCTTCATTGATGTCCCTGCAAAGGACATGAACTCATCCTTTTTTATGGCTGCATAGTATTCCATGGTGTTTATGTGCCACATTTTCTTTATCCAGTCTATCTTTGATGGGCATATGAGTTGATTCCAAGTCTTTGCTATTGTGAACAGTGCTGCAATAAACATACATGTCCAAGTGTCTTTATAGTAGAATGATTTATAATCCTTTGGGTATATACCCAGTAATGGGATTGCTGGTTCAAATGGTATTCCTGGTTCTAGATCCTTGAGGAATCGCCACACTGTCTTCTACAGTGATTGAACTAATTTACACTCCCACCAACAGTGTAAAAGCATTCCTATTTCTCCACATCCTCTCCAGCGTCTGTTTGCTGACTTTTTAATGATCGCCATTCTAACTGGCATGAAATGATACCTCACTGTGGTTTTGATTTGCATTTCTCTGATGACCCGTGATGATGAGCTTTTTTTCATGTTTGTTGGCTGCATAAATGTCTTCTTCTGAGAAGTGTCTGTTCATATCCTTTGCCCACTTTTTGATGGGGTTGTTTGTTTTTTTCTTATAAATTTGTTTAAGTTCTTTGGAGATTCTGGATAGTAGCCCTTTGTCAGATGGCTAGATTGCAAAAATCTTCTCCCATTATGGAGGTTGCCTGTTCACTCTGATGATAGTTTCTTTTGCTGTGCAGAAGCTCTTTAGTTTAATTAAGTCCTATTTGTCAATTTTGTCTTTTGTTGCCATTGCTTTTGGTGTTTTAGTCGTGAAGTCTTTGCCCATGCCTGTGTCCTGAATGGTATTGCCTAGGTTTTGTTCTAGGGTTTTTATGGCTTTAGGTCTTACATTTAAGTCTTCAATCCATCTTGAGTTAATTTTTGCATAAGTTGTAAGGAAGGGGCCCAGTTTCAGTTTTCTGCATATGGCTAGCCACTTTTCCCAACACCATTTATTAAATAGGGAATCCTTTCCCTGTTGCTTGTTTTTGTCAGGTTTGTCAAAGATCAGATGGTTGTAGATGTGTGGCATTATTTCTGAGGCCTCTGTTCTGTTCCATTGCTCTATATATCTGTTTTCATACCAGCACCATGCTGTTTTGGTTACCATAGCCTCATAGTATAGTTTGAAGTCAGGTAGTGTGATGCCTCCAGCTTTGTTCTTTTTGCTTAGGATTGTCTTGGCTATACAGGCTCTTTTTTGGTTCCATATGAAATTTAAAGTAGTTTTTTCTAATTCTGTGAAAAAAGTCAATGGTAGCTTGATGGGGATGGCATTGAATCTATAAATTACTTTGGGCAGCATGGCCATTTTCACAATATTGATTCTTCCTGTCCATGAGTATGGAATGTTTTTCCATTTGTTTGTGTCCTCTCATTTCCTTGAGCAGTATCAAGCATTTTTTTTCTAGTCACATGAACAGCTTTAATTTTCATTTACCTTTTTGTAGTTTTTATCTTATGTAGACATAGCTTAACCCTATCTGCTTTCTAGACTGTAGAAACTGCCCCAAATTTTACTTTCAGCGAGTGATATTCAGGAGATGGAACATTCGCATTTGCTGTGGTTAGCTGGAAAGACTGATGGTGCTAAAGAAAAAGCTCAGGTAGGTATACAGAGGTTCCTAGAAAGTAGAGATTTTAGGTAAGACTGGGGCTAACAGATGTTTGAGTTACCGTAGCAAAAGAAGTATTTATAGGTGTGCTAGATGGGCAGTTGGCTAAATCCAAGGTGAAAGGAAAAAGCTCATTGCACCTTCACTGAAAGAATTTTGCACCTTAGCATTTAAATCCATGGAAGGCAGTGGCAAAATCACTATATGATATCCATTTGTAGTTTCTCTTCCTTAGCCATACACATGAAGATTAGCTAGGCTGTTCTCATTAGACGCCTAAAGAAAAAAGCATTATAGGTATACCATAAATTGTGCATAGTTCATTCTTTAAATGTTTTTTAAATTTAAAACCTTTTTTCGCCGGGTGCAATGGCTCACGCCTGTAATCCCAGCAATTTGGGAGGCCAAGGTGGGCAGGTCACCTGAGGCCAGGAGTTCCAGACCAGCCTGGCCAACATGGCAAAACCCCATCTCTACTAAAAAATACAAAAATTAGCCAGGCGTGATAGTACACACCTGTAGTCCCAGCTACTGGGGAGGCTGAGGCAGGAGAATCACTTGAACACAGGAGAACGATGTTGCAGTGAGCCAAGATCGTACCACTGCACTCCAGCCTGGGCAACAGAGTGAAGCTCTGTCCCACAGAGTGAGGTTCTGTCCCAAATAAATAAATAAAATAAAACCTTTTTTTAAAATCAAGTATTAAGCTGGACTTGAAAGAATATCCTTATTGTCTCTGAACAGACTCCTCGTTACGTCCCTTAGTAAAAATAGCCCTAATAATCATGGTAGTGGCTATCAAAAGAATGTGGTTGAATCTTGAAAAGGGATTCAGTAGTAAATGAAAAAGAGAAATAAGGCTTATTCCCATTTGGGAATAGATCTTGGGCAGAGGTAAAAGGAAAGCTCTGACTTCAGTAGGCCATTAAAAACGAGTGAGGCATTCACATGACACAGATTTGCATGGAGACAGTAGAAGGCCTGGAGAGGCTATAGACTTAGTCTAGTCACTTTTCTAATCTCCAGATATTTTCACAGCTTTTTCAAGATTGCATTCAGCATTCATGATGCACTTTTATGACTATCTTCATTGTGCTGAATCTCAAATTCTTTTGAATAGAGAAGTGACTTTTTTGAAACAAAGATTCTACCCAACCATTAAAACATATTATGTACATCTATGTAAATATTAGTAAATTAAGTCGAAAGGCTGGATATAGTATAGAATGTATAGTATTTCTGTAAAATATATTGTACTTAGCTTTGAGAAAATTCTGAAGGGGATGTATGTATGTATTTAAATGTTAACTTTTTCCTCTAGTTGGTAGAATTTGGGAAAACTAATGTTATCTTCCTTATCTGTATATAATATGTCTGCAGCCAATGTGCATTGTTTGCTTTTTAAACATTTAAAAAATCTTTTACAACCAAGTAGGGTCAATTTAGCTAGTAGATATAACTGGTGAATTTACTAAAAAATGTCATTTAAGGATTAAAATTGATACGACATTACGTAATGATTGAGATGCAGGTTAACTTCACATATAAGATCTAACTTAAGTTAGTTTTTTATTGCATAGGTATTTACATACAAAATATCTATACAATAAATAGATACTTCAATTGCCTATTCAGTAGCAGTTTTGTCTGTCTTCACTCCTTCCTTCCACTCTTTTTAGATGCTGGTTAGCCATAGGATTCCGGGGGTGAGTCTTTGTTAGTAAGCCAACCATAGTAATTCCATTCCTCTTGAGAGTGATCGCTTAATAAAGGCATGTGATAGAATTCTAGGTAGTGACAAGAGAGCAAGTCTGCTGGGAGACTTCTGGAGAAGTGTCCGGTGGAGAACTTGTGTCCCAAAGAGACATACTCTCTTGTCTTTGGAGATGGTTGTCAGAGGCCATGATGCTTGGAACTTCTGTAGCCATTGTATAACTATACAGAGAGAAAAGTAACTGAGGAGCGGGGTGAGGACGGGAGGGGGAAAGAAAGGACTTGGGTTCTCAATAACATGAGCCATCAAATTAACCTTGGAACCACCACTACATCTGAACATTTTGCTAGGTAAGATAATAAATTTATTGTGTAAGCCATTTTGATTTGAATCTTTTCTTTCGGATGAAAGTATCCTGATAGCCAGGGCTGCTCCTTCATAGTTATTCAGGCTACATGCTGTACAACTCAAGAGTGCTTCATTTATGTAGATCAGGGTACAGCTGACTTTACAGGTAAGAAAACTAATACCAATACTGCTACTACTCATTGCCACCCAGCTTAGTAAACTTGAGTTAGGACTTAAACATTTGTTTTTGGCCTTCAAAATCAGCATTCCTGAGAACATGGTATGACTGATTTTCTTGATGACCTTAAATATTTGTCGAATGCATTTTTCCACAAAATATTCCAAAACTGATTTGGGCACTGGTAGCATTACAGAATAATATCGAGCTATTTATTTTTATTTTTATTTTTATTTTTATTTTTATTTTTTGAGGTAAGGTCTTGCTCTGTTGCCCAGGCTGGAGTGTACTGCTGCAACCATGTCTCACCACAGCCTCAACCTCCTGGACTCAAGCAATCTTCCCCTCAGCCTCCTGAGTAGCTGGGACCACAGGCCCATGCCACCACACCTGACTAATTTTTTTTTTTTTTTTTTTCTTTAAGAGATGGTGTCTTGCCATGTTGCCCAGGCTGGTCTCGAACTCCTGGGCTCAAGTAATCCTCCCACTTCGGCCTCCCAAAGTAGCAAGATTATAGGCATGAGCAACTGTGCCTAGCCAGGATGTTTATTCTTAAATTTTTTTTTTTTTTTTTTTTTTTTTTTTTTTTTGAGACAGAGTCTTGCTGTGTCGCTCAGGCTGGAGTGCAGTGGCGCCATATAGGCTCACTGCAAGCTCTGCCTCCTGGGTTCACTCTGTTCTCCTGCCTCAGCCTCCCGAGTAGCTGGGACTACAGGCACCTGCCACCACGCCCGGCTAATTTTTTTGTATTTTTAGTGGAGACGGGATTTCACTATGTTAGCCAGGATGGTCTTGATCTCCTGACCTCGTGATCCGCCTGCCTCAGTCTCCCAAAGTGCTGGGATTACAGGTGTGAGCCACCGTGCCCAGCCTATTCTTAAAATATTAATGCATACTAGTTTATTTAGAAACAGTTACATTGCTTTGGAATGAAAATATAAAAAGAAGAATGAAAGCTAACTTTGCTTCTGTACATGAGGAAGAAACTAGGTCTAACTTTAAGCCTCCTACTGTAATCAATCAGGCAACTGGAGAAAACGTATGAAATAAATGTGTTCAGACATTAGATTATAGGCAGTTCAAGACTCTAATTCCTAAAATAAGTGTAACAAATGAAGCTGACCTTGTGTTTTCCCTGGCTTCTGCTGAAGGCACTTTCTGGACTTTAGTGAAAGAAGTATATTCTAAATAGAGCACAGAAATCACACTAAGTTGAGGAGACAGAGGTCAAAGTTTAGGAAGGCTGAGGCTGCTGGTGTTTCCAGGTTATAATACCAGAGAAGAGAGGGTTACACAGAAACAGCTCCAGAAATCAAGTCCGCCCCAAGACACTTGATAAATACCAACCTGCACACGAATAGGGTGAAACTCTCCAAGGCCATGCAAAGAGTGACCAGGGATCCATAAGTCAAACAATCCCCAGAGCTCACACAGGGTTGGGAGACATTTGAGTTCTGACCAGCCCAAGTTCAGAAGCTTCATAGAACTTTTAGGAAATTCAGTAGAGACACCAAGAGTCACTCCTTAAGAGTAGGGCTAAATTAGCCCTAGATAAAAGGCTACTATACTCCTGCCCTAACGAAGTTTATAAACAATCCTCAAAAGGATCAAAATGATCTGCAAGTAACTTAACTGGCTACTAGAACAAAGTCCAATACTAAAGAAGACAACACAATTCAGCACTCAACAAGTAAAATTTAATATGTTTACCATTCAATCGAAAATCACTATACCTAGATGTGAAATGAAGGAAAACATGACCCATCCTATGCTATAAAGTGCTGATAAATAAAAATGATGGATAAAATAATAAAATTCAGGATGTAACACATCCAGATACCAAATCTTTAGGACTCTGAAAAAATGGACTATATTAAAATTTAATTTAAGTAAAATAAAATGCAACTATTTAAACTGCACAGTATGTTGAGTTTTAACATCGTTTAAATAGTAGAATAATTCCATTGCACAAAAAATTCCCATGACACTTTGCAATGAATCTTTTTCCACCCCTGGTTGTAGGCAACCACTGATCTGCATTTTTTCACTGTAGATTCATTTGCCTTTTCTTGAATTTACATTCAAACTTGTTGGCATATTAGTAGTTTATTACTTTTTATTGCTGACTCATGTTCCATTGTACAAATGTAGTACAATTTGTTTATTCATTTGTTAATGAACAGTTTTTTCCCCCAAACTCTGGCTATTATGAATAGCCAGATGATGGAATTAAGAGGAAAGGACTTTAAAATAGATATTATAAATATTTAAAGGAAAAATGAGCATGATGAAGAGAGAATGAAATATATCAAAAACAAACAGAAGCCCTGGAGATTTTTTTTTAAGTACAATATACAAAAAGAATATACATCATGATCAAGTGGGATTTGTCACAAGAGTACAAGTTTAGTTTAACTTTTGAAAAACATCATAGTAATAGAACATTAGAAAATTTACCATATTAACAATATAGGAAGAAAGCCAGTTATCTCAATAGATGCAGATAAAGCATTTGAAATTTACCATTTCATGTTTAAAATTCTAAGCAAATTAAGACTAGAAGAGAATCTCCTCAATTTGATGAAGGGCATTATGAAAAACCTATACATGGCATCATATCTAATGGTCAAAGACCAAATACATGCTTTCGTTCTAAGATTGGGAACAAGGCAAGGATTTTTTTTTACCACATATCTTCTACATTACACTGAAAGTATTAGCCTTTACAGTAACAAAGAAGAAATAAAAAGCACTCAGAATGGAAAGGAAGAGGCAAAATTGTCTTGATTTGCAGATGCCATGATTATTTATATACACAATCCCAAGGAGACTACAAAAAGATCATCAAAACTAATAAGTGAATTTAGCCAGGTCACAAGGCCCAAGAAAAAAATACTTAAGTTAGATTTCATCAAAATTAAAAATGTATGCTCTTCAAAACACATTATTTTTTAAAAAGAAAAGAAACTACTGACTGGGAGAAAACACAGAATTGGGAATACACCTGTTTTTGAAAGGTTTGTATCAAAAATATGTTAAAAACCCTTATAAAATATAACTCCACAAAAGAAGATATACAAATGGATAGTAAGCGCACACGAACGTGTTTAATTTTATTAATAGCAAAGAAATGGGAGTTTTTAAAAAAGTGTGATGAGATACAACTATACACTCAGTACAATGGCTAAAACTGAAAATGCTGTAAATAAATACCACCTGCTGGCAATGATGTAGAGGAATTTGAAACTCTCATGTAGTACTGTTGGAAATAGAAGATGGTATGACCACTTTGGAAGATTGTTCAAGTTTCTTACAAACTCAAAGATACACTTTCCGTAGTAATTCCAGTTCTATGTATTAATCAAGAAAAATGGAAACATGTTTAGACAGAGACTTGAACATAAATGTTAATAACACTTTTATTCATAATAGCCAGAGTTTGAGAAAAAAACTGTTCATTAACAAATGAATAAACAAACCGTACTACATTTGTACAATGGAACATTAGTCAGCAATAAAAAGTAATAAACTACTAATATGCCAACAAGTTTGAATGTTAAAAACATAATGACGAACAAAAAAGCCAGACATAAAAGACTATGCACCATATGATTCCATTTACATGAAATTCAAGAAAAGGCAAACGAATCTACAGTGAAAAAATGCAGATCAGTGATTGCCTACAACCAGGGGTGGAAAAAGATTCATTGCAAAGTGTCATGGGAATTTTTTGTGCGATGGAATTATTCTACTACTTAAATGATGTTAAAACTCAACATACTGTGCAGTTTAAGTAGTTGCATTTTATTTTACTTAAATTAAATTTTAATATAGTCCATTTTTTCAGAGTCCTAAAGATTTGGTATCTGGATGTGTTACATCCTGAATTTTATTATTTTATCCATCATTTTTATTTATCAGTACTTTATAGCATAGGATGTGGTCACCACCACAGGTAGAGGATTTTCATGGTAGTTCATCTTTCAATGTTGATTTTTTTCAATGTGGAACCGGTGCTATGGTGGCATAAAATATGTTTAAGCCCTTTAGATAAGTTAAGAGTCATATGAAAGACAAGTAGAAAGGAACTTTCTTTTGAAAAATGGGGCACTTCAGCTTTGAATATAACAGGCTGATGCCTTATCTGAACCAGAAATAAAAATTACATCCCTTATTCATCTTCATACAGTTTCAAATATTACTTCCATGAGTGTTTCTCAATGTTTTTAACATTAAGTACAGCCGGGCACTGTGGCTTACACCTGTAATCCCAACACTTTGGGAGGCCAAGGTGGGTGGATCACGAGGTCAGAAGATTGAGACCATCCTGGCCAACATGATAAAACCCTGTCTCTACTAAAAATACAAAAATGAGCCAGGTGTGGTGGCGTGTGCCTGTAGTCCCAGCTACTCCGGAGGCCGAGGCAGGAGAAACACTTGAACCCGGGAGGCAGAGGTTGCAGTGAGCCGAGATCGCGCCACTGCACTCCAGCCTGGCGATAGAGACTCAGTCTCAAAAACAAACAAACAAGCAAACATTAAGTACATCTATTGTACAACAATTGTTGTTGTTATTGTAATTGTTCTTGTTGTATTTCCATGATGCCATGCCTAAAATGTTATATTTACCAAATAATGGCATTAAAATAGTTATAGCTTATGTGATATCATGACAGGCGCATGTACCATTCATTTGCGGTTATTTGGAACATTGAAAGTAGCACTAAAATACTAGTTATTTTATTCAGAGACATGAAAATGCTGGAAAATCTCAGCCTTACTTATCATTGATGATTCCTATATCAATTCATATACAGATGGCCCCTGATTTACAATGCTTGACTTACAATTTTCCAACTTTATCATATTGCAAAAGCAATATGCATTCAGTAGAAATCATACTTCATTAAAGTATTCAAATAAATTCCATGAGCTATTCAACAATTCACTATAAAATAACTTTTGTGTTAGATGATTTTGGCCAGTAGGCTAATGTAAGTGTTCTGAACACATTTAGGGTAGGCTAGGTTAAGCTGTGCTGTTCAGTAAGTGTATTAAATGCATTTTTGACTTACGATATTTACAACTTGCAGTGGATTTTCTGGGAAATAACCCCATCACAAATTGAGGAACAACTCTACTCCTTGTCTTTCTTCTGACCTCAAACTCTTATCTTTACTCCCCTACCAGGACATACCACAGGTAACACAAACTCAACACATCTAAAATTGAGTTTATAATCCTCCTACTTTCTGATTTGCTCTTTCCTCTGCATTCCACACCTCACTTAACAGGATTAACACATATTTAGCCACCCAAGGTTAGAAACCTCAAGAGTTCCTATGGACTTCTCATTTTACTTCCCCTCTCCACAATATCCTGTTGAGACTTCCTCTAAAATTCCTATAGTGTGAATTCATTTGCAACTTTCTGTTCCCACTGAGACTATACTAATTTAGCACTCACCATCTGCCAGGTACCAATATTTCACTTTTTCTAGTTGCCTCTTTTTTCTTTTAAAAAATTGTGATATAGGCCGGGCATGGTGGCTCAGACCTGTAATCCCAGCACTTCGGGAGGTCAAGGCGGGCAGATCACCTGAGGTCAGGAGTTTGAGACCAGCCTGGCCAACATGGTGAAACGCCGTTGCCACTAAAAATATAAAAATTAGCCAGGCATGGTGATAGGTGTCTGTAATCCCAACCACTTGGGAGGCTGAGGCAGGAGACTTGCTTGAACCTGGGAGGTGGAGGTTGCAGTGAGCCAAGATTGTGCCATTGCACTCTGTACTCCAGCCTGGGTGACAGAATGAGACTCTGTCTCAAAAAAAAAAAAAATTATGATGTAATCACTTCTCAGTCTTTTGGCTAAGATCAAGTGTAAAAAATTGTGATACACTACACATAACATAAAATTTACCATCTTAATAATTGTTAAGTGTCCAGTTCACTGGTAATTAGTGTGTTCACATTGTTGTACAACCACAACCACCATCCATCCCCAGAATTCCTTTCATCTTGCAAACCTGAAACTCACTATTTTATTGAGGATTTTTGCATCTATATTCATTAGAGATATTGGCCTGAAGTTTTCTCTTTTTTTGTTCTATCTCTGCCCGGTTTTTGTATTAGGATGATGCTGGCCTCATAAAATGAGTTAGGGAGGAGTCCTTCCTTTTCAATTGACTGGAATCATTCCAGTAGAAATGGTACCAGCTCTCCTTTGTACCTCTGGTTATAATTCAGCTGTAAATTCATCTGGTCCTGGGCTTTTTTTGGTTGGTAAGCTAAATACCGCCTCAATTTCAAAACTTGTTAATCGGCTATTCAGGGATTCAATTTCTTCCTGATCCAGATTTGGGGGGGTGTATGTGTCCAGGAATTTATCCATTTCTTCTAGATTTTCTAGTTTATGTGCACAGATGTATTTGTAGTATTCTCTAATGCTTGTTTGGATTTCTGTAGGGTCAGTGGTCATATCTCCTTTATTATTTCTGATTTTGTCTATTTGATTTTTCTCTCTTTTCTTCATTAGTCTAGCTAGCTAAATTTCCCTCTTAACACTGCTTTAGCTGCATCCCAGAGATTCTGGTACCTTGTCTCTTTGTTCTCATTAGTTTCAAAGAACTTCTTGATTTCTGCCTTAATTTCATTATTTACCCAGGAGTCATTCAGGAGTAGGTTGTTCAATTTCCATGTAGTGTGTGGCTTTGAGTGAGTTGATTAGTCTTGAGTTCTAATGTGATTGCACTGTGGTCTGGGAGACTGTTTGTTAGGATTTCAATTCTTCTGCATTTGATGAGGAGTGTTTTATTTCCTATCGTGTGATCAATTTTAGAGTAAGTGCCATGTGGTGATGAGAAGAATGTATATTTTCTGTTGTTTTTGGGTGAAGAGTTCTGTAGCTATCTATCAGGTCTGCTTGATCCACAGCTGAGTTCAGGTCCTGAATATCTTTGTTAATTTTCCGTCTTGATGATCTGTCTAATATTGTCAGTGAGGTGTTAGCGTCTGGAACTATTGTTATGTGGGAGTCTATGTCTCTTTGTAGGTCTCTAAGAACTTGCTTTATGAATCTGGGTGCTCTTGGATTGGGTGCATATATATTTACAATAGTTAGCTCTTCTTATTGAATGAATTCTTTACCATTATGTAATGCCCTTCTTTGTCTTTTTGATCTTTGTTGGTTTAAAGACTGTTTTGTCAGAAACTAGGATTGTGACCTCTGCTTTCTTCTGTTTTCCACATGGTTGGTAAATTTTCCTCCATCCCTTTATTTTGAGCCTACAGTGTGTCTTTACACATGAGATAGATCTCTTGAAGACAGCATACCAATTTGTCTTGACTCTACTCATCTTGTCATTCTGTGTCTTTTAATTGGGGGCATTTAGCCCATTTACATTTAAGGTTAATGTTATCATGTGTGAATTTGATCCTGTCATGATGATGCTAGCTGGTTATTTTGCAGACTTGTTATGTGGCTGCTTCATAGTGTCACTGGTCTGTGTATTTCAGCCCTTCAGGACATTGGCACAGGCAAAGATATCATGATAAAATTGCCAGAGATAATTGCAACAAAAGCAAAAATTGACAAATGGGATCTAATTAAATGAAAGAGCTTCTGCATAGCAAAAACAAACAAACAAATGAACAAAACAAACAAAAAAAACTATCATCAGAGTGAACAGACAACCTACAGAATGGGAGAAAATTTTTGCAATCTATCTGACAAAGGCCTAATATTCAGAGTCTACAAAGAACTTAAACATATTTACAAAAACAAAACAATCCCATTAAAAAGTGGGCAAAGGGATGAGTGTGGTGGCTCACGCCCTTAATCCCAGCACTTTAGGAGGCAGAGGTGGGCAGATCACTTGAGGTCAGGAGTTCAAGACCAGCCTGGCCAATGTGGTGAAACCCAGTCTCTATTAAAAATACAAAAATTACCCAGGAATGGTGGTGCATGCCTGTAATCCCCATTACTTGGGAGGCTGAGGCAGGAGAATTGCTTGAACCCAGGGAAAAAGGAACACTTTTACACTGTTGGTGGGAGTGTAAATTAGTTCAACCATTGTGGAAGACAGTGTGGCAATTCCTCAAAGACATAGAAGCAGAAATACAATTTGACCCAGTAATCCCATTACTGTATATATACCCAAAGGAATATAAATCATTCTATTATAAAGATACATGCACACGTGTGTTCACTGCAGCACTATTCACAATAGCAGAGACATGGAATCAACCCAAATGCCCATTAGTGATAGACTGGATAAAGAAAATGTGGTACATACACACTATGGAATACTATGCAGCCATAAAATGGAAAAAGATCATGTTCTTTGCAGGGACAGGGATGGAGCTGGAAGCTGTTATCCTCAGCAAACTAACACAGGAACAGAAAATCAAGCACCAAATGTTCTCACTTATAAGTCAAAGCTAATTGATGAGAAACATGGACACATGAGGGGAACAACACTCACTGGGGCCTATCAGTGGGGTGGAGGATGGGAGAGCATCAGGAAGAATAGCTAATGGATGCTGGACCTAACACTTAGGTGATGGGTTGATCTGTGCAGCAAACCACCATGGCACACGTTTACCTATGTAACAAACCTGCACATCCTGCACATGTACCAAGAACTTAAAATAAAAGTTGAAGAAAAAAAAATACAATGTGGAGGCAAATACTGAGAATGCCCATCTAAGACACTCAAGCAGGAGCCCTCCAGACTAGCTGGAGTATTATGTGAAGACAGATACAGTTATGTTATACATCCAAATCAAATAACCAACTTTCCTTGCTCAGATTCCTCACTCAACAAGAACCTTTCTATTCAGTTGGCTTTCCATGTAGCTCACCTTCAGGGTGAGATTGCAGCAGACAATGAAAGCTCTTATAAAATTAATGTACAGCATAGTGACTATAGTTAATGATGCTATATTATGTACTTGAAATTTGATAAGAGAGTAGATCTCACCATACCCACACACACACCATACCCACACACACACACCCGTACACACACACCCATACACACACACACACACAAACACACCCACACAGTAACAATGTGAGGTGATGGATATGTTATTAGCTTGATGATGGTAATCATTTCACAATATATACATATATCAAAACAGTACTTTGTATATCTTAATACACATAATTTTTATTTGTAAAGAAAGCCTGAAACTCTACACTCGTTCAATAATAACTCACCATTCTCCCTTTATCTAAGTCCCTGGAAATAACCATTCTACTTTCTGTCTATGAATTTGACTATTCTAGGTACCTCATATAAGTGAAATTATACAGTATTTGTCAACAAAATGGACAAAGTTTTAGCTAGACTGAGAAAAACAAGACACAAATTACTGAAGTCAGGAATGAGAGTACATTACTACTGACCTTACAAAAATGAATAAAAAGGAGTATAAGTGAATACTGTGAACAAGTGAATCCCAACAAATTAGATGACTTAGGTGTAAATGGACAAATTCTTAGAAGACACAACGTACTGCAAGTCAATCAAGGACATAAAGTGACTAGAAATATAACAAGGAAACAAACTGAAATAATGAGAATTTTTAAAAGTTTTCACAAAGAAAAGCCCAGACCCAAATAGCTTCACCACTGAATTCTGCCAAACATTTAGAGAAGAGCTAATACCAATTCTTCAGCGATGATTCCAAAACATTTGGAGAAGGGATTACTTCCCAACTCATTATGAGGCCAGTATTATCCTAATACAAAAATCAAATGACATCACAAGAGAAGAAAACTAGAGGCCAATATCTCTTATGATTATAGGTGCAAAAATTCTCAACAAAATATTAGTGAACTAAATCCATCAACATATAAAAATAATTATATGCCATAACCAAGTAGGGTTTATTCTAGGAATAAAAGGTTGGTTTAATGTCCAAATAATTAATGTAATACACTAAAAACAAAACCCCCATGATCATCTCAATAGATGCAGAAAAAAATCATTTAATAAAATCTTACACCTTTTCATGATAAAATACTCAACAAAATACGATGGAAGAGAACTTCTCCAACCAGATGAAGGATATTGACAAAATACCCATAGCTAACATCAGACTTAATGATGAAACACTCAATGCTTTCCCCTTAATATAAGCAAGAAATAAACAAGTCATGTACTTCTAGTCAACATTGTACTGGAGGATCTAGCCAGGACAATTAGGGAAGAAAAAGAAATAACAGGCATCCAGACTGCGAAAAAGGAGTAAAACTATCCCTATTTTACAGTGGCTATATTCCTATATAGAGAAAATCCTAATAAATACACACACACACAAACTATTATAACTAAAAAACAGGTTCAGCAAGGTTGCAGGATATAAGCTAATAGACAAATATCAATTGCATTTCTTTATACAGCAGGTCTTTGAATAACATCAGTTCCTTCTATATTGTTTCATTATAACGATGAGAAAAAAAATTGATTCCACCGGAGCTGCTGTCCCGTGTGGAGTTAGCACGTTCTCCCTTTGTCTGTGTGGGTTTTCTCCAAGTATTCTGTTTTCTCCCACCTCCCAAAGACGTGCACATTAGGTTAAACGGCGTGTCTGAATTGCCCCGGTCTGAGTGTGGGCGGTGTGTGTGAGTGCACCCTGTGATGGAATGTTGTCCTGTCCAAGGCTGGTTCCCGCCTCAAGCCCTGAACTGCTGAGATAGGCTCTGACCACCTGTGCCCCTGAACTGGAATCAGCAGGTAAATAATTACCTTATTTGTTTTTTATTAATCTGTCTTAAATGTATGGATAGCTCACATTTATTTCAATGTTTAATATTATTACAAGTGTTTAAGTCTTTATTTAGAAGTTTAGTGATGTTTTTGTGACCAGAAATATGCTGTAGGAATTTAATTCTTGTTTCTATCAATAAATCTATGGCAAAGTTTGTTTCATTATACATCATTTCACTTAAAGTTGCAATTTCCAAGTATGGATCCATCATGTTAAGTGAGGACTTACTGCGTTAGCAATGAAAAAATCTGAAAATGAAATTAATAAAATAATTCCATTGGTAATATCATCAAAAAGAACAAAATACTTAGAAATAAATGCAACAAATGAAGTATAAAACTTGTGCCATAAAAACTATAAAACACTGTGGAAAGAAATGAAAGAAAACCTAAATAAATGGAAAGACAAACCATTTTTACAGTTGAAAGACTTAATATTGTTAAGATGACAATAATCCCAGGTTGATTTACAGATTCAACACAATCTCTGTTAAAATTTCAGATAGCTTCTGTGTGTGTGTGTGTGGAAACTGACAAGCTGTTTCTAACATTCACATGGAAATGAAAGTGGCCAAGAATAGCCACAACAATCTTGAAAGAGAACACTTTCATGAAAGTTGGAGGATCACATGTGCTGATTTGAAAACTTACTAAAAAGTACAGTAATCAACACAGTGTGAGAGTGCATAAGGATAGACATATAAATCAATGAAATAGAATTGAGAGTCCAAAAATAAATCCTTATCTTTATGTTCAATTGATTTGAAAATGGTGCCAAGACAATTCAACAGGAGAAACAGCCTTTTTAACAAATGGTGCTAAGATAACTGGATACCTACATGCAAAAGAATAAAGTTGGACTTCTCCCTTAAACCACACATAAAAATTAAATCCAAATGATCACAGACTTACATGTCAGAGCCAAAATGATAAAACTCTTTTTTTTTTTTTTTTGAGACAGAGTCTTGCTCTGTTGCCCAGGCTAGAATGCAGTAGCTTGATCTTGGCTTACCACTGCAACCTCTGCCTCCCGGGTTCAAGCCATTCTCCTGCCTCAGCCTCCTGAGTAGCTGGGATTACAGGCACCCACCACTGTGCCCGGCTAATTTTTGTATTTTTAGTAGAGGCGGGGTTTCACCATCTTGGCCAGGCTGGTCTCAAATTCCTGACCTTGTAATCCACCCGCCTCAGCCTCCCAAAGTCCTGCGATTATAGGCATGAGCCACCACGTCCGGCCTAAAAACTCTTAGAAGGATGCACAGAAGTAAATCTTTGAAACTGTGGGTTAGGCAAATTCTTCCTATATACTATATCAAATGCATAAATGACAAAAGAACAAAATAGAAAAATTGGACTGCATGAGATACCTCTTCAGAACCATTAAGATGGCTATAATAAAAGAGACAGACAATAGTAAGTGTTGGTGAGGTTGTGGAGAGATTGGAACTCTCATACATTGCTTGTGGGATTGTGAAATAGTGTAACCGTTTTGGAAAAAAGTTTGACAATTCCTCAAAATGTTAAGCAGTTACTTTATAACCCAGAAATTCTACACCTAGGTATATACTTGAGAAAATTGAAAACATATGTGAACCAAAAACTTATACACAAATTTCATAGCAGCATTATTCATAATAGTTAAAAACTGGAAACTCAAATTCCATCAACTGATGAATAAAATAAATGTGGTATATATACACACACACACAATGGAATATTACTTGGCAAAAAAAAGTAATGAAGCATTGATATATGCCATAATGTAGGCAAACCCTGAAAATCCTATGATAAATGAAAGAGCCACTCACAAAGGATTACATATTATTCCATTTACATAAAATAACCAGAATAGGAAAAACTGTAAGAATGGAAAGTAGATTAGTATTTGATCAAGTTTGGTGGTAGAGTTGGGTGGATCAGGTAGTAACTACTAATAGGTATAGGGTTACTTTTTGTAGTTATAAAAAAATTCTAATACTTAGATTGCAGTGATGGTTGCACAATTCTGTGAATATACTAAAAGTCATTGAAATCTATATTTTAAATGGATTAATTGTATGGTATATAAATTATATGTCAATATTATGCACGTCCGTGTGAAGAGACCGCCAAACAGGCTTTGTGTGAGCAATAAAGCTTTTTTTTGAGATAGAGTTTTGTTTATTGCCCAGGCTGGAGTGCAGTGGTGCAATGTCAGCTCACTGCAAGCTCCGCCCCGGTCTTCACGCCTATTCCTCCTGCCTCAGTTCCTCCTCGGTAGCTGGGACTACTGGCACCCGCCACCATGACCAGCTAATTTTTTTTTTTTTTTTTTTTTTTTTTTTAGTAGAGTCGTGGTTTCACCATGTTAGCCAGGAAGGTCTTGATCTCCTGACCTCTTGATCTGCCTGCCTCAGCCTCCCAAAGTGCTGGGATTACAGGTGTGAACCACTACCTCGCCGCAATAAGCTTTTAATCACCTGGGTGCAGGTGGACTGAGTCCGAAAAAGGAGTCAGCAAAGGGAGATGGGAGTGGGGCAGTTTTATGGGATTTGGGTAGGTAGTGGAAAATTAGAATTAAAAAAGTTGTTATCTTGTGGGCAAGGGTGAAGGTCACAACGTGCTTGGTGGGGAGCTCCTGAGACTCACTGTCCAGGAGAAGGAATGTCACAAGATCAATTATCAGTTAGGGTGGGGCAGGAACAAATCACAATGGTGGAATGTCATCGGCTAAGGCAGGAAGTGGCTATTTCACTTCTTTTGTGGTTCTTCAATTGCTTCAGGCCATCTGGATGTATATGTGCAGGTCACAGGGGTTATGATGGCTTAGCTTGGGCTCAGAGGCCTAACAGTCAATTAAGCTGTTAAAAAAATGTCTCACTGACTCACTGTTGAATTTCAAGGTGATACAATTATTGTAGGTGGGGACACAAGTATTGCCTATTCCCTAAAGAACATGCCTGAGAAATTGGAAGGCAAAGGAAAGATGAAGTATATTAACTATGATGCAGACACACAGTGGCTAATGCCTGTAATCCCAGCAACTAGCGAGGCTGAGGTGGGAAGATCACTTGAGGCCAGGAGTTTGAAACCAGCCTGGGTGACAAAGCAAGGTCCCGTCTCTACAAAAACTAAAAATATTTTTCCAGTGCAGTGATGCCTGCCTATAGTCCCAGCTACTTGGGAAGCTGAGGCAGAAGGATGGCTTGAGCCCAGGAGTTGGAGGCTGCAGTGAGCTATGATTGCACCGCAGCACTCCAGCCTGGGTGACAGCCAGACCCTATCTCCTAAAAACAAACAAACAAACAACAGTAACAACAACAAAAACAGGCAAACAAAAAAGTCCAGGCCTATTATATATTGGTCTTATAGGATACTCTTTCTTGGGTATGATTATCTTAGATAGGTAAAGGTGGACAAGATTCATTTAAGCCACAAATGCTTTGTCTGTACCAAAATGGAATCACTTATGTCAAACCCTAACAAAATGGAGCTGGAAGGTTGTAAAGGAGGTACCCTCAGTCACACATGTGCCTGCAACAGGAACTGTCACAAAGGACTTTCCCAACTGGAATTTCCAGTTAAGCCACTTCAATGATGGCACTCTTCTAGTAATAGCCAGTACCACTAATGAACAAATGCCACCATCTGTAATAGGCCCCTGTAGCACAGGATGCTGTTTCATTACAGTTTAGTGGATTTCTCCTTTTTTCTTTTTTTAGAGACAGGGTCCTGCTGTGTCACCCAGGCTGCAGTACAGTGGTGGTCTTAGCTCACTGCAGCTTCAAACTCCTGGGCTTGAGCCTCAGCCACCCTAATAGCTGGGATTACCAGGCATAAACCACCATGCCTGACTGATTTCTTCTTTTGCCTCTAACCCCCAACCCCCTCTGACACATCTATGGTGGCCAATGCATTCATATTGTGGATTGCAAGCCCTTGCCATTCTCCAACAACTTCTTCGTTTCTTTCTTGGTCTCTCTGTGGCTCAATTTGGGTTGACACTGCTTTTGGCAGATCTAGTAACACTGATTTCATAACCATCACCGTGGAAGACTCCATAAGACAAAATCTATACCTGTCAAAAAAAACAAAATATTTTTTCTTTGGAAAAATAATTGTATTTAACTTAAATTCCTTTGACTTTTTATGCCTTTGGACTTTAATTTTCAAGGAGATTTAATCTTAGGTCCTTAATTTTATTTTATGAATTTCCTAACAGGGAGCAGTTAGTCATATTTTAGTCATTTTGTTGCTGGAATATTTTAATTTAGTTATTTAATCTCATTGCAGAGCCTCTCATGAAAAAATCTGGACACTATGGCAGCACGTAGTTTATAACGGGAATAAGATTAGGGAATAATTATTCAGTTTGGGGTATAGAATGGCCCCAGAATTGATTTAATTAATACACCATTCTGACCTATGTCAGAGCTTTCTGGGGGCAAAAATCAATATTGACCTCTGCTGACTAAAAATGATTCACAAAAGAACAACAGTTGGTATTAGGGGAATAACTTAGTGAAAGTCAGGAGCAAGACAATCCAGGAGTGTGGGACCTTCCCACAATACCCTCAGGAGATGGCTACAACCTTGGCTGGCCTTCCTCAGTGGTTCAGTGAAGAGAAGAACAAGTTGCAGAAGGCTGGGGTTGGAAGAACATTCCACTCCTGGGTTCGCTTTCCCCATGAAGGGGCCTCTAGCAGTGTGGTACTCCCGGTCCTTCCACACTTTACTCATGCCTCCCCTCTGTGGTAGGTGTGTTAAGGTAAGAGAATGAGCTTGTATAGCTCATTGCCCCCTCCTGTCTCTTTGGCCTGCCTCCAGGAGCATGTATTCTAGTTGACGTGGGCTGTGCTGTAAGCCTGGCAGCAAAACCTCTGTCCTACGGATGGAAGCTTACAGTTTTTCGGCACTGTCTGGGTGGGCAAATCTGTTTGCTTCTGGGGTTCGGAATTAAGAAGCCCATTGTGGCATACCCCTCACCCATGTCACCAGCTTAGACTTTTTCAGTATTAAAGGGAATGTTTTGATCTCTGTTGTCTCTGTAGTCTTCAATTGGCATGGAATCCGGATGGAAAAACAGATGTTATCTGCTGGCTTCTTCAAACTGTATGTGTAGACGAAGCACATCAACTGATAACTATATTACAGAGCCAGGAAGATTCTTTCACAAATGAGATAACCATTGGTCTCAGTCTTGAAAATTATTTAGATTGTAATATTCGAAAAAGATAGAAAAGTCACTCCAGAGAAAGGGACACATGTTCATGGTGTCAGCAGTGGCAAGACAATCCAGGAGTGTGGGACTGGATAGAGTGTGCAGCAACTTACCTCCTCAGAGTGAGAGACCAAGGCAAGTTTTTGAGCAGGAGTGAAAATTTATTAAAACGTATTAGATGGGCTGGGTGCAGTGGCTCACACCCGTAAGCCCAGCACTTTGGGAGGCTGAGGCAGGCAGATCGCTTGAGGTCAGGAGTTTGAGACTAGCCTGGACAGCATGGTGAAACCCTGTCTCTATTAAAAAAATACAAAAATCAATCAGGCATGGTGGCGTGCACCTGTAGTCCCAGCTACTCAGGAGGCTGAGGTGGGAGGATTGCTTGAGTCCGGGAGGTCGAGGCTGCAGTGAGCTGTGACCATGCCACTGCACTGTAGCCTGGGCAACGGAGTGAGACCCTGCTTCAAAAAAAAAAAAAAAAAAAATACAAATAAAATAAAAAGAAAGTAACCAAATTACAAACATAATTATTTCCCCATAGTAGTTTTCAAATTTTGGACAAATAACTATAACCAACAAGTTTGAGTTTAATCCATTTTAAGCAAAGAGATATTGTGTTGGCATATTTCTATTCATAATTCACTGAAGTGATAAGGAAATTCTAAACAATGCAAAGTTCAGCCTTTTCTACACTTCTGTCTCTCTGGAAGTTATCTAAGTGCAAAACCAGGTACCTCAAAACTTAGTTGTTTAAAATAATAATCTGCAACTTGGACAGGGCTTGATAGGAAGGTTCACCTCTGCTTAACATGACATCAGCTTTGGCGGCTCCACTGAAAGTTAGCGACTCCTCTCCCAAGAGGGGTCACTCACAGGCACTGGTTATTGGCTGGGAGCTCAGCCTGGATTGAGGGATGGGAACTTCATTCCTCTCCATGTGGGTTTCTTCATGTAGGCCAGGTTTCCTCACTGCACAGTGGCTGGCTGCTGAGAGAAAGTGACTCAAAAACCATATTGCCTCTTACGACCCAGGCTTGGAAGTTATACAGTGTTCTCTATCTTGTGTAGCAGTCTAATGACACACAAATTAAGGGGAAGGGACATAACCCCCAATTCTTGAGGGTGAGTGGCAAAGTTCTGGAAGAGCATGTGGGATGGGATATATTACTGTAGTTATTTTTGAAAAATACAATTTGCTACATCAGTTATGATATTTTATTACATTCTTTTTCTTTTTTTTTTTTTTTTTTTGAGATGGAGTCTTGCTCTGTCGCCCAGGTTGGAGTGCAGTGGTGCGAGCTCACTGCAAGCTCTGCCTCCCGGTTTCACGCCATTCTCCTGCCTCAGCCGCCCGAGTAGCTGGGACTACAAGCACCCGCCACCAAGTCTGGCTAATTTTTTTGTATTTTTAGTAGAGACTGGGTTTCACCGTGTTAGCCAGGATGGTCTCAATCTCCTGACCTTATGATTCGCCTGCCTCGGCCTCCCAAAGTGCTGGGATTACAGACGTGAGGCACCGTGCCCGGCCTCTTTATTACATTCTTTAAAATGTGACAATCGTCCTTCCCTTTTCAAGTTACAAACAAAAAGTAAAACTAAAGGAGTATCTTGATTTTCTTTAGGCAAAAATCAGTCAACTAGTTTGAAAGTCATTAGTGAAAATATGGAGAAATATTAATTCCAGATAATCAAGTTAAAATGGAGACCTAACATTATTTGGTCAATTAATTGGCAGAATGTTACAAGATGCCAAAGACTGGCAGCATCAAAATACTATATTCCAGACTACAGCGAGCGGTAAACTGGAAACAGAATCTGTAATTCTGGAAATTGAACTATTGCTGAATGAATTTAATTTTTCCATATCTGCAATATTTTTACCTTATGTAATAAAAATCATAAATCTGGAAACAAAAGTATATTTTTTTTCAAAAACGCATTAACATCTTGATCTTGAAGAACGTGAATAATAGTATCTGAAAATAAAGAATTTGAGAAAATGGGACAGAATAAGAAAATGAAAAAATTTAAATTGCAATTTAAAATTTCATAAAAAAAAGCTGGGCACGGAGTGGCTCATGCCTGTAGTCCCAGCACTTTGGGGGGGCCAAGGTGGGAGGATTGCCTGGGCCCAGGAGTTGAGAGCAGCCTCAGCAACATAGTGAGACCCTGTCTCTCTACAAATAAAAATCAAAACATGACCTGGGGTTTGTGCTGCTTGCCCGTAGTCTCAGCTACTCAGGAGGCCGAAGTGCGAGGATCGCTTGAGCCCAGGAGTTGGAAAACAAAACAAAAACGAAAACCAACAAAACAAAAGAAAAATTTCATAAGCAAAAAATATTTCTTGTACCATAAATGGAGAAAAGGGTACAGTGAGAATTGCAAAAAAATTTTTAGTAGGTACCAAATACCAAGTTTCATACATGTCATTACATTTCTTCCTGGTATTCTGACTTCCAGCCATACGCACATTTTCTGCTGTCAGGCAGTTCTCACTGTGCCCAATCTACACCATCTCATCCCAACCCTGTTTTGTTGTTAGGCAGCCCCTGGATCTTTCTTTTTTCTGTATGGAGTTCCAGGTGTTCCTAAAGAACTCTGCTAATTCTTACTACTTGGTTGGCACACAGGGACTCTGAGTGGTTTAATGAAAAGATGGCCAGTTTGAAGGTGTAAAGTTTACATAATGGCAAAGGAAAAGGAAATCTGTAGAACATTTTATCATGCAGAAGATAACACATCACGCTCCCAGGCAGAGTTGCAGCTTTCCACATCCCCAGAGTCCTCTACAAGCAGGTGGCACTGTGGCTGATACCAGTTTGGAGAGTTAATGGTTGCATCAGATATGAGATAATCTCTGGGCAAACTACCAGGATGTTTTCAAAAATGTCTTCTGCAGTATAATATACACATAGAAAAAGGCAAATTTCATGTGTTCAGCTTGATATAGTTTCATAAACTAAACACCTCAAGGGAGTTTTTATACCTTGAGCTCTACCTTGTCCAACTGTCCTGGAAACTCTGACATTGGGTTTGCCTGCAAAGGAAAACAACCTCAATACATGCCTGAGTATTTACTGTGAAACTGGGTATTTCCAAAGCTCATCCCTTAGCCGGCCCAGACTTAGGTCTATTTGGCACACATTCTCACGCCGACCTTTTCCAATTTCACAGGTGCTTCTCATCTCTCCTTTAAGCTCTTGTTTACTCAGGACCACATTTTAGTAATTGGTGGCTCGCTCATTGCTTCACATCTATTCTGTTCCCATTGCCACTGTATTTTGACAACATGTATTGCTTACTATTTAATTAAAAAGTTGGTTTTTCTTTAAATATATCATTTAAAATTGTTTTCTATATTCTTCAAGTAGCATTATTTTAAGGAGCAGAACAAGAAATTAATGACAAAATGGGATTTTTATCCTTTAATAAGATTTTCTTTTTCCTTTTTCTTTTTTTTTTTTTTTTTTTGGAGACACAGTCTCACTCTGTTGCCAAAGTCGGAGTGCAGTGGCTCAATCTCGGCTCACTGCAACCTCTGCCTCTTGGGTTCAAGCAATTCTCCTGCCTCTGCCTCCTGAGTAGTGGGTATTATAGGTGTGCACCACCATGCCTGGCTAATTTTTGTATTTTTAGTAGAAACGGGGTTTCACCACATTGGCCAGGCTGGTCTCGAACTCCTGACCTCAAATGATCTGCCCACCTCGGCCTCCCAAAGTGCTGTGATTACAGGTGTGAGTCACTGCACCCAGCCTTAAATAAGATTTTCACAGCTACACAATTAAGGTGAGGAATGCATAAAACATTCAAATCGTTAATATTCCAAATGAAAGGTCTAACTACTTTAACACTCTCTCCTGTATCAGTTCACTTTACAAATCTATAAATTCTTATAAATTTATCTTTTAAAATTCTGTTTCTATAGTATATTGGCAAGATATTTTAGTTCACATCTCTGAAACTGCAAATCTGTTGTCTGGAGACCAGCCTCAATGAGGCTTCTATCTTTGAAACTGCCTGTCCCTGTAGGACAGGCAAAGCTGACTATACTGGACTTGAGGTCATGGTGCTAAACTACTGGCAGGTGTAGTCACAGGCTTCTTTTACATGTTTTACTTAAAGAATATTATAACCAATTTGGCTTATCAAATTAGTGTAGACAGAGGCTGAGGCGGGCAGATTACTTGAGGTCAGGGATTCGAGACCAGCCTGGCCAACATGGTGAAACCCTGTTTCTACTAAAAATACAAAAAGTTAGCCGGGCGTGGTGGTGGGTGCTTGTAATCCCAGCTACTTGGGAGTCTGAGGCACGAGAATCGCTTGAACCCGGGAGGTGGAGGTTGCAATGAGCCAAGATCGTGCCACTGCATTCCAGCCTAGACAACAGAGCGAGAGTCCATCTCGCAAACAAAAAAACCCACACACAAATTAGTGTAGATAAAAAAGGTATCCCTCAAGTTTGACAAGAAAGTGGAGAGACAAACACAACTACATATTGCTGAGAGTGTAAACTGTACAACCTCTCTGAAGAGCAGTGTGGTATTACTTATTAAAACTGTCTACACCTTTATGCCCAGTGATTCCATTTCCTTTTTTTCTTCTTTTGTGAGACGAAGTCTCACTCTATCCCCCAGGCTGGAAGTGGAATGACGCGATGTCTGCTCACTGCAACCTCAGCCTCCTGGGTTCAGGAGATTCTCCTGCCTCAGCCTCCTGAGTAGCTGGGATTACAGGCGCGTGCCACCATGCCCAGCTAATTTTTTGTATTTTTAGCAGAGACGGGGTTTCACCATGTTGGCCAGGCTGGTCTCGAACTCCTGACCTCAGGTGATCCACCCACCTTGGCCTCCCAAAGTACTGGGATTACAGGCGTAAGCCACCGCGCCAGGCCTCCATTTCAATTTTTATCCTAGGTACATATTCATAAATATGGATAAACATTTATGTACACAACGTGGTAATGTATTGAGGCTAAAAGAAAAAAAGATTTAGGTACAAAGATATTTAATCCAGCATTATTTATACTAAGAGCAAAAATGTTGAAACCATTCAGTAAGAGGGAAAATGTTAAATAATTTATGGTATGTTTCCATGTAGACCATTAGGTAGAAAAAAAAAAGCTAATGAAATTTTAGACATGGGGAAAGCTCATGACACAAGTTTGTTTAAAAAGGCAGTTTCCAGGACTTTTTGTAAAATTGCTGTTTTTTCTGAAAGACTGAGAGAAAATGTTATCTCTGAGTGCGTTATCTCTGAGTATGTAATTTATTCACTATTTTCCCGTTTATATAGTCTGTGTTTTCTACAGAGAGCTCTATTATTTATACAATCAAAAACTTGTTTTTAGAAAAATACTGTTTTAGCAATACTTTGGAATGGAATTTGGTGTTCAAAGTCTCAATCATGATGCACTCCGCTAATTTTAAAAAATTACCAAGAGCTTCGCAAAATCATAAATTTTGATCTCCCCTTTCCCCTTAGTCTTTTTCATTACAAATAGTTTCCCACGGTCTCAATTTCATCTTTAAATGTGAGCATTTTAGGTCATTACTCTTCAAATGTAACTTTGGTTTCCACAGGTTGATATATTTTTAATGTTTCCTCACGGATTAAAAACAAAAGCTCTCTGTATCTTTGATTTTCATCTGAACATAGTCCCACACTATGTCGTGCATTTAGTTAACAAGTGGCAACTTGCCCAGGAACTTTTTTCTCTGGATAATTTTTATCTTAAAAAGGATGGCAGGGCCACTTTGTAGTCAGTGACACATGGAAACCCGTCTGCCGTTAGCCACTGGGGCGCACTGGGAAAGGCTGAAGAAAAGGCGCCCGGGGTTCCAGTGAGCTCAGGATACCCACTCAGCGGCAGGGCTGGGGCCCGGGGCAGGCAGCCTGCCAGGGAGAGACCTCTGGGGGAACCCGAGTGCGGAGGCGAGGGCAGAAGAAGCCAAGTCACGGACCGCCCAGGGTGGCCGAAACCAAGAAGGCCAATCCGGGAGACCGGCCTCGGAGAACACAGTGCAGGGGGGAGAATGGGAGAAAGAGGTAAAAACTTTCAGCAGGGATGGACGAACAGTCGATGCAACGCCCCCTTTAAAACGACGTTTCAGGCGATCACTAGGCCTTGCCACCGCAGCTTTAGCAAAACAGATAGAATTACGATGGAAGCCCCTTTCCAAGCCTGAACTAGCCTTGACCCTAGAGCCAGAAGCCGGAGAGGAACTCGCAGTCCGGACGGAAGGGCGCGCATGCGCCGCCTCAAGGGCCAGCCCCGGGGGCGGGGCCTGTTCCCTCCGCCCTGGGTCTCCACGGGCTATCGCGGGGCGGGGCCTGTTCCCTCCGCCCTGGGTCTCCACGGGCGTTCGCGGGGCGGGGCCTGGTCTCTGGGTTTCAGAGGGCTCCGCCCCGCCCACCTCACCTGCGCGGCACGTGACCCGTGGGCACCAGATAGAGGATCCGGCGCGCCCCGCGCCCTGCAGGTGAGAGGGGCCGCGCCTATGGGCCGGCTCAGCGGCGGCAGGTGGGGGAGCGCGGCTGGGCTTAGCCGGCTGGGCCTGCTCGCGCGGGGCGTCTGAACCCTCCATTTCCCGGTTCTAACTGCGCAGCAGGGCCCTGCCGGGACTTTGAGTGCAGCGAGGCCTGGTTCGTGCACCCTTGGCCTGGGGCTAGGGCGGGCGTGCTGGCGCCGGGTGGAAGGAAGCCCCCTGCGGGTGAGCTCCCTGCCTCCCAAGCTGCCCTCCTGCCTGGGTCGCTCCGTCCGCAGAGGCCCGGCCGCTGTCAGAGTGGGGCACATTCCTGGTCTTTCGTGCGTGGGGGGTGTAAGTCGCAGACTTTATTTTCGGAGCGCTGGGCACCTTTCAGGTTTGCTTTGGATGAGATGGGATCCATATGTTTACGCTGGCAAGCTGACCTGGCGTGCCAGGTAATTTACTGTTCGCGTGACAGCGGAGGCCCGAGGGGACGCCCACACCCCCAGGCAGGTCCTGTGTAGGCCTGAGAGCTTTTTCAAAACAAACTGTTCAGCTGAAGGTGGCTCGGTGCTTCCACTAAATCCACTGGAGCTGAGTGCCGCAGAGGGCTGGGAGCGGAAGTTTGTTTGGAAAATCACCTGTGCGCACTTGTACAGCTGTGATTTGCGAGCTCTCCAGAAAGCACCACCTGGTCTTAATTGTTTTCAATGCAACAGTACAGGGATAGTCTACCAGAAATTTTCGTGTTTGGTTTTTAGGCTTTATTGGAGTTTATGTTCGAAAAAAAGAGACTGAACTTATTCTAAAAAGGAGAAAATTGTGATGGGGAAAGGCATGGTCCTTATGTCTTAATTGTTTGATTGGTTGATGGGATCCTGCTCTGTTGCCCAGGCTAGAGTGCAGTGGTGCAATCACAGCTCACAGCAGTCATCACCTCCGGGGCTCAAGCGATGCTCCCGCCTCAGCCTCTGAAGTAGCCGGGACTGCAGGTGTTCGCCACCACACCCAGCTAATTATTTTTATTTTTAGAGAGATGGGGTCTTGCCTTGTTGCCCAGACTGGTCTCAAACTCCTGGGCTCAAGTGTTCCACCTGTCTCGGCCTCCCAAAGTGCTGGGACTACAGGTGTGCACCATCGCAGTCAGACTTTTATTTATTTTTTTTGGTAGAGGTATTTCCGTAAATAAGACTAGGACACAGGATTATCAATTTTACAAGTCAAGGTTATACCTGCCCCTTTCAGAGCTGATTCTGCCTCTACACCAATTTTCCACCGTCAGTTATGTGTGTGTGTGTGTGTGTATATATATATTTAGTCTTGGTAGATTTTCTAATTTCATATTACGTATAGATTATTTAAAGGCTGGAACTCAATTGGGCTTGAGCAAAATAAATACTCAACATATATTTATATAAGTACATTAGATGCCTGACAGTTTTACATGGTGTGGCTACAGAAATGAGCAAGATGGCAAAGTCCCTAGTCCTTTGGAGTTTACATCCTAGTCCGGGGAGACAATTGAACAAATATCCGATGCTAGTGGTAATTGCTGAGAATATAGGGTGATGTGCTAGCCTAGAAAGTGGCTACTTTAAATAGGGAAACCCTCTCGGAGGAGAGACACTGAAATTGAGATCTAAATGACAAATAGAATCCGAAGAGCAGAGGGAAGAGCATTTAAGCTCGAGAAAACCGCTTTATGGAGACGAAAGATTGTTTGGCCAAGGAGGCTGGAAAGAAGAGAGGGAGACTGACCAGAGTTGAGATCTGAGAAGTGGGCAGGCAGGAATTATATAGGATTTTGTTTGCCATCGTGAGGAGTTTGATTTTATTCTAAATTTGTAAATTTGTTCTTGAATGTGGTCTGCCTAAGTTCATTTTTTGACACTTTCTTAGGTTTTCTTTTCTTGGTTTCCTTGATTCATTCAGAGGTGGTTCCTCACCTCAAGTCTTTTGTATAATTACTGTTTATCAGACAGGATGACAAACCATGGTAGGATAGCTTTCAACATGGCCCCTTATTAATAAATTTTCAGTGAGACTTTTGTTGGTTTTTTTAAGAGCAAATCCTACAGTTTCATTTTAAAGGCGGAGCAGATAGCCTTGGCTCCATCCTGTGAAGGGAGCAGCTAAGATAATTATTAGAATAGAAAATACTTTTTGAGTTGAGATGAGCAGATCTGGAATGGGATATTTTTGAGAACTCCTTATGAGAAAGACTTCAAAGGTGAAATAAACACCTTAGGTTTTGAAAGCTCAGCATCAAATCAGTTTGAAGTTATTTGACAAGGTTCTTTTTGAGGAATTGTGGAAATTTATTGGTATAACAAAGGTGGTTGTGAAAATCCGAGGTTATAGTCTTAATAGATTTTTTTTTCTCCAAATTGTTCTTATCCCAGGTAACAGGTTGTCCTTTAAAACAGAGCTCCCTTGGCTGGGCACAGTGGCTCACGCCCATGATCCCAGCATTTTGGGAGGCCAGGATGGGTGGATCACTTGAGGCTAGGAGTTCAAGACCAGCCTGGCCAACATAGGGAAACCCCATCTCTACTAAAAATACAAAAAATTAGCCGGGCGTGGTGGGGCACGCCTGTAATCCCAGCTACTTGGGAGGCTGAGGCAGGAGAATCACTTGAACCCAGGAGGCAGGAGTTGCAGTGAGCTGAGAACATGCCACTTCACTCCAGCTTGGGTGACAGAGGGAGACCCTGTCTCACAAAGACAAAACAGAGCTCCCCAACCCCAGGGCTGAGGACTGGTACCCATCATGGCCTGCTAGGAACTGGGCTGCACGGCAGGAGGTGAGGACATGAGTGAGCTCCACTTCTTGGCAGATCAGCTGCGGTGTTAGATTTTCTTTCTTTCTTTCTTTTCTTTTTTCTTTAAGATAGAGTCTCAGGCCGGGCGCGGTGGCTCAAGCCTGTAATCCCAGCACTTTGGGAGGCCGAGATGGGCGGATCACGAGGTCAGGAGATCGAGACCACCCTGGCTAACACGGTGAAACCCCGTCTCTACTAAAAAATACAAAAAACTAGCCGGGCGAGGTGGCGGGCGCCTGTAGTCCCAGCTACTCGGGAGGCTGAGACAGGAGAATGGCGGGAACCCGGGAGGCGGAGCTTGCAGTGAGCTGAGATCCGGCCACAGCACTCCAGCCTGGGCAACAGAGCGAGACTCCCTCTCAAAAAAAAAAAAAAGATAGAGTTTCGCTCTGTCACCCAGGCTGGAGTGCAGTGGGGTGATCTCGGCTAACTGCAACCTCCGCCTCCCTTCAAGGGATTCTTCTGCCTCGGCCTCCCAAGTAGCTGGGACTGCAGGCACGCGCCACCACACCCTGCTAATTTTTGTAGTTGGGGCTACAGGTATCCACAAGCCCTGTTGTGAACTGCGCCTGCTAGGGATCAAGGGTGTGTGCTTCTTATGAATCTAAAGCCTGATGATCTGAGGTGGAACTGTTTCATCCTGAAACCATCCCCCACACCCCAGTCCAGGGAAAAATTGTCTTCCATGAAACTGGTCCCTGCTGCCAAAAAGGTTGGGACCACTGCTTTAAAATGTTGATGTGGAAGAATTCATTGAGCAGATTAAAACATTTTGGCCCTTTTATATAGATTCAAATTGCATTTATCTGATTCCTAGAATAAATAACCTTTATCTGCTTAAAAATTTCAGGCTGTTTTACTTCAAATAAAGAACATGGTGAAACTGATTCACACATTAGCTGATCATGGTGACGATGTCAACTGCTGTGCCTTCTCCTTTTCCCTCTTGGCTACTTGCTCCTTGGACAAAACAATTCGCCTGTACTCGTTACATGACTTTACTGAACTGCCACACTCTCCGTTGAAGTTTCACACCTATGCTGTCCACTGCTGCTGTTTCTCCCCTTCAGGACATATTTTGGCATCGTGTTCAACAGATGGTACCACTGTCCTATGGAATACTGAAAATGGACAGATGTTGGCAGTGATGGAACAGCCTAGTGGCAGCCCCGTGAGGGTTTGCCAGTTTTCCCCAGACTCCAGGTGTTTGACATCAGGGGCAGCTGATGGAACTGTGGTTTTGTGGAATACACAGTCATACAAGTTATATAGGTATGGATATTTAAATCCTTCCTGTTTTAATCCTGTTGACTAGGTGTACTTAAAAAAAGCTGAAAGCAAAATATTTTGATATTCTGCACAGTCTAAGTGATGTAGAAAAAAAGAAAAATATTTCGATGACCCTAGGAAGCCAATAGTTTTCAGGTAGCACAAGAAAAAATATTTTAACTGGACCGGGAGCGGTGGCTCATGCCTGTGATCCTAGCACTTTGAGAGGCCAGTGAGGGTGGATCACGAGGTCAGGAGATCGAGACCATCCTGGCTAACACAGTGAAACCCTGTCTCTACTAAAAGTACAAAAAATTAGCCGGGAGTGGTGGTGGGCACCTGTAGTCCCAGCTACTTGGGAGGCTGAGGCAGGAGAATGGTGTGAACCTGAGAGGCCGCACTTGCAGTGAGCCAAGATTGCACCACTGCACTCCAGCCTGGGAGTGAGACTCCGTCTCAAAAAAAAAAAATTTGTAACTGGCCTTCTAAAGGTCAAATACCCAGAGAGATGTTTAATATGATTCTTATAGTACATTTGCTTAGCTCTGAGAGTTTTATATTTCCAATCTTAAAATTAAGAGTTAACCTTGTTAGATTTTTATGGTTTTTTTTTTTAATTGTAAGAGTTAAACAATGCAGCATTTTAAAGGTTCAGTAAATTTAGGCTTTTCTTTTTTTTTTTTTTTGTTATACTTTAAGTTCTAGGGTACATGTGCACAACATGCAGGTTTGTTACATATGTATACTTGTGTTAGGCTTTATTTTTGTCACTTGTGGTTTAAGTGTTTTCTTTCTTTTTTGAGACAGCATTTTGCTCTTGTTGCCCAGGATGGAGTGCAATAGTGCGATCTAGGCTCACTGAAACCTCCGCCTCCCGGGTTCAAGTGATTCTCCTGCCTCAGCCTCCCTAGTTGCTGGGATTACAGACTGCCGCCACCACGCCCAGCTAATGTTTTGTATTTTTAGTAGAAACCGGGTTTCACCATGTTGACCAGGCTGGTCTTGAACTGCTGACCTCATGTGATCCACCTGCTTCGGCTTCCCAAAGTGCTAGGATTACAGGTGTGAGCCACTGCGCCCGGCCCAAGTGTTTTCAATAATAAAGTAATAGTATGTAAAGCTCAGCTAAGAGATGCAGTTATTTCTCTGACTGCAATTCTTGCTGGGTGAATGAACAAGCCCAGAAGAAAGAACCTCATGCCTGGTGTGGTGGTGATGTGTTATTTATCATTTCTTAAAAAAAAAAACAACTCACCAGAAAGACTCTTTTGGGAAAAAAACAGTCAATTAATTTACATTGGTAATGTTGTATTGCAATTTAACAACATTAAAACTATTCACATTTATTTATATTGTGGCAAAATATACATAACAAAAGTTATTTTTATTAGCTAGGCGTGGTGGCGTGTGCCTGTAGTCCTCGCTACTCCAGCGGCTGAGGTGAGAGAATCGCTTGAACCCAGGAGTTTGAGGCTGCAGTGAGCTAGGATTGCACTACTGTACTCCACCCTGAGTGACTGAGTGACCCTGTCTCAAAAAAAAAAGTTAACACTTTTAGATGACATTAAGAACATTAGAAACCATGCGCTTTTAAGTAATTAACAATTAAAATAGCCTAGTGTACCTCCCCTTCCTCCTATCTCCCAGCATCTTTCAGAGCGCAAATGCCAGTTGGTCAACAACTATTGCTCATTTAAGCTTAGGTCTGGGTTGAAGAGGGTGATGTGTTTTAAGTGGTGTTAATGAACACTTAGGCCAGATATCTTTTTTATATGCATGAAATCCATCTGTCAGCTAAGGAATCTTATCCAATGACAACTTCTGGCTGTATAGCATAACTATCTCTAAAGAATGTAATTAATTATATATAAGTGATAGATACCCTGCTGGATGGGACAGTGCGTTAATTGTTGGGTTTTTAACAGCTTATTTTTCCTAACTGATCTAATATTAATATCTTCAGCACAGTGCCTCCCTGTCTTCCTAACATAATTTTAACTTGCCCACAGCATTTTCATTTCATGAATAATTTATATTTGAAGACCTCACCGTTGCTTCAAGGTAATTTTTAATACAGACATTGAAAGTACCTTTGACTCCAATAACATATTTTCCAATAAAAATACTTCTATCTTACCTTTAAAAAAAAAAAAAATGTAGTTGATGTTGCTTGTCATTGCTTTTCTGGTTTAAGTTTTACAGATTTTAATGTGTTTATACTGATTTGCCCTGTGGAAAAATATGAAGATATGTGGACTTTGGTTTGTAATTTAAGCTTGAACATACCAGTTAAAATGTTTAAGGGAGGGTATTTAAATCCTCCCTTGCTTTTGGACAGTGTATCTCAGTTCATAGCATATAAATGATATTTTATTTCTGTAGGCATCAATTGTCCTTTCTCTCTAGATCTGTTATGGCCATTTATTCTCTTTTTACTGTATCAAGCTGCTGTTAGAGACTGTGGTATAAAGTAAAAGATACTCTGAAATGAAAACCCACTTTTTACTTTTATTTCAGATGTGGTAGTGTTAAAGATGGCTCCTTGGTGGCATGTGCATTTTCTCCTAATGGAAGCTTCTTTGTCACTGGCTCCTCATGTGGTGATTTAACAGTGTGGGATGATAAAATGAGGTGTCTGCATAGTGAAAAAGCACATGATCTTGGAATTACCTGCTGCGATTTTTCTTCACAGCCAGTTTCTGGTTGGTTATTTTATTCTTTTAAGCGCTAGAAATTCCTGCTTATAATTTGTGCTGTATATGACTTGTTCTTTTATTCTTTTGTATGTTATCATTAGTAGAGTGAGGAGCCCTCTTAATTTATTCCTGTAAAGGGATTATCCTTCTCTCTTTTTTGACCAAAATGAAATCTGAAAAAATATATGAGAAAATCACATTCTTTTCTTTTTTTGGGGGGGGGGGCTTGGAGTTTCCTGCAAGAAAATTACATTCTTTATTATATGCAGGGGTTGACTCAGATTGGTACAACAGATTCAGATTCCTTGGATATGGCAATTTAGAGGACCTAACCCTATTGATAGGATTGCAATTAAAAAAAAGAAAAAAACACTATGTTGATATTCAAGTAGAAATGTAAACTTTAAAAATTGGAAATAGAAGCTATGTTTTCCATTTACTAATTTAATCTTCCAAAAGCTAAATTTATAAAATGTTTGCCAACACAATTGATTTTTTAGAAATAAACAGAGATCCTGAATATAGTCTCTTGCTTTTAAATAGGTACAGTGAATTGGAAAGTTCTTTCTTTAAAGTTTTCATTTTCCATGTTAGTGGGTGGGAGTTCTGTAGCTCTTGTTCCCCTGCAGTCTTGTTGCCAGACCAGTGCTGTCCATAACAACGTACTGCAGGCCACTTAGGAAAATTTAAAATGTTGTAGTAGTAGATGAAATTAATTTTAACAGTATAATCCCAGTATATAATGTAATTTCAATAATTGATAATAAAAATTATTAAGATACTTTATCTTTTGTACTAAGTCTTTGAAATCTGGTGTATATATTATAGATAGTACATTTCAATTTGGGCTAGCTGCATTTCAAGTCTTTGGTACCCACATATGGCCAGTCACTGCCTTATTGGACAAAACAGGTCCAGAGAGTAGACAGGAAGATTGTGGTATTCCGCCCTTTTCAAGCCCATCAGTGGCTTGTTAAGACATGATTAAGATCCCAGATCCCAAAAGCAAAACATGTTCTGCTTCCCCCTAATCTCAAATTGCTCTTGGCCTCATGCATTTTTTGCCACATTGACCTTCTTTAATTCCTGGAATGTTTCTAAGATTTTTCCAAGGGTTTTATGTGCAGACCCTTTACCTGGTTTGCTGTTATGTCCGTTAGAATTTGGCTGAAAATCACTAAAGATAAGCCTCTCCTGCTCTTAACTCCTGCACTAAATCTGTATAATTTTGATATAGTCTTTTATTTGCATGCTTTATTTTTCTTTCATAATACTATCACAAGTTTTAATTCTATATTTATATGGATAATATTTAATGGTGTTTTTCCTATTAGCTTGTAAGCTCCAGGCAGGCAGGGCCTGGGTCTCTTTTATTCATCGTACCTGATACAGAGTAGGCCTTGAAATGTAGATTGATGAGTAAGATTCTTTTTAATGATTTGCTGAAATAATAGATTTTCTTTTCATAAACCCATTCTTATGTTAAACTGCCTCCCTAATTTAATTAAGGCAGTTATTCTTTTAATATATTGTTCTGTGCTGTTTTACTCTAAGGACAGCTTGTAGCAAGTCATTGCTTCCATTTCTGTGATACCTTCTCCACATCTTGTAGGCACTCAGTGAATCTGGTGAATTATATAAGTGTGGAGAGATCTAGGTTCCTTTTTTGGTTCTAAATGATCTGAAGATAGATTGCCAATGAAAAGACCACTATATTAGTTTTAATATTAGAATGAAAATAAGGGCTTTTTTGTCCTGCATTTAGAGAGATTGGGAGCTTCTGGGGTCAGGAAAGGCTCACTACACCAGGCAGAGAATTCTAGATGAGACTCTGAAATGATACCCACATCCCCACCCTGCCTTTAGAACATGTTATACACTTCTCTCGGTAGAATTTTAATCTTCGTGCCTTCTTTAGTTCCTTCAGTGTTGCTGTTGAAATATATCTTAACCTTATGAGTAAATTCTCTGAAACAAATTGATACATGCTTTAAAGTGATTATTGTAGGAATTTGTGGGAACAACTGTATTTATTTAGAAGACAAAGTATATAATTTAAATTTGTTTAATTTAGTATTTGTTATTATCTGTAAATACTTACGATATATTAACTCATCTTGTGACATTTTGCTGAAATAAGGAAAAATAATCCTGTTTGCACCTGAGAGTAAATAATCATTTCTCTCCAGTTTTTAAATGATAAAGTGTGGGTTATTAGGTTATTATAATTTAAATATTTTTCCTGAAGAAAAGTATGTTTCTAAATATTATATTTAGATACTGAACATAAGCACATTTTAAGCTGTGTAATTTTCCATTGTCTTAGCTGAATTTTCACTACTTAAAGAACTTTAGAATTAACTTCAAAGGATCTATTTAGTTAAAAAACAATGAAAAAAATAGGTTTGGTAATTAGGTCTAATACAGAAATATTTTGCTCTCAGTCATTTATTGAATAAAATGTTTTGCCTTAAAAAGACAGTGATTATCAGGAATTGCTTGTATCCCTCAAGATCTCTCTTAGAAAGGATACATTTTGGGTAAACCTATGTTACAGAAAAAACAAAAATGCTATTGAAATATGGAAGTCCCGTGGAGTTAGAAAAACTTTCAGTGAAATGGAATTTAATTCGTTGTTTGTTAGTAAAGTGTTTGTACTTTCAGAGAGGCAGAGTCCATAGAAAAAATTTCCATGCCCAGGTGTATACATTTGTTAAATTTTATATACTGAATATTTGGTAAGCCGGAGTGCAATCTCAAGATGGATATTAGATTTCTGTTTTGGTGACAGGGTCTTGCTCTGTCATCCAGGCTGGAGTGCAGTGATATGATCATAGCTCATTGCAGCCTCAAACTCCTGGGCTCAAGGGGATCCCCTGCCTCGGCCTCCTAGGTAGCTACAACTACAGATGTGTGCCACTACACCCGGCTAATTTAACAAAATTTTTTGTAGAGACAGGGTCTTACCATGTTCCCCAGCCTAGTCTCAAACTCCCGGTGTCAGCCTTTTGAAGTGCTAGGATTACAGGCTTCAACCACCATGCCCAGCCTCAATTTCTGAATTGTGCTTTACTGCATATGAATGCCAAAACTTACTTGATGAAACTACGTGTGATATTAGGTACCACTTGTGTAAAATTGCATTGATGATATCAATATTTACATTATCCAAAATTGTTTAGGAACTTAATCTAGCAGATACATAATGATACGCTAAAATGAAGTAAGTGTAAAGTAGTAGTGCTTCTGGGACACCATTTAACTGATTACTTTCCCTCAATAATATAATATTTTCAACCAAATGGAGTGAATTGATGTTATTTTTGATTTCTGTAATTCCAGCTTTTGGCTTGATTAAATCAAATGGAAAAAAATTCTCATTATTCCATATGAACTATAGACCAGGCTTTTAAGAAATTGATAAGACCTTAGGCCGGTGCTATGGCTCATGCCTGTAATCCTAGCACTTTGGGAGGCTGAGGCAAGCGGATCATGAGGTCAGGAGTTCAAGACCAGCCTGGCCAACATGGTGAAACCCCATCTCTACTAGAAATACAAAAATTAGCTAGGCGTGGTGGCACATGCCTCTAATCTCAGCTACTTGGGAGGCTAAGGCAGGAGAATTGCTTGAACCTTGGAGGTGGAGGTTGCGGTGAGCTGAGATCGCACCATTGTACTCCAGCCTGGGCATCAGAGTGAGACTCTGTCTCAAAAAAAAAAAAAAAAAAAAAGGAAGAAATTGCTATGACCTTAAAAAAAGGTTGGGAATGATGAAACATTTAACACTGTCAAAGTAACTGACTTTTCTTCCTAATTTTTCCCATCAATGCTAGCCTCATAGACTCTAAAATTGGGTTAGAGGATGCTCTATTTAGTGGCTCAATATTGGTTCTTGCAGCCTTGAGTTCTATTCTTTGAGGAATGTAAATGAAAGGTATTTTATGGTAGCAACTTGAGGACTAATAATCCTATATAGTACCTTGTTTAAAAGAAATTCTTTAATCAACATTTTGTTAAATGGTATAAGTTAACTAATAGCTTGTGAACATGGTTTAAATGAGTAGAATTAACAGATCTCAGTTTAAGAAATGGAAATTTTGGGGGGATTTCAGTGTTTTACAAATTCTCTGTATTTATTTTTAACAAATTTTAGATGGAGAACAAGGTCTTCAGTTTTTTCGATTGGCATCATGTGGTCAGGATTGCCAAGTCAAAATTTGGATTGTTTCTTTTACCCATATCTTAGGTATGTATGCTAAGTAGCACTTCTCTAAAATTATTTGTGGTCTGGATAAAATTTCTGTTTAATCTTTTTACTTAAGGTAGCCTGATTATCTAAAAATAAGTACAGAAATATGGTTTAAGAAACTTTTAATCAAAGTTTAAAAGTTGACATGATTGAAAAATCAGGTGCTCATTGCTGATCATGACCTCACCCATACTACTGCCATGCACATTTCTGCTCACCAGAGGGGACCACTTTGCACTTGATTTCAACTCCTTTGGTGGTTTTCACAGTTTCTGTGAACATTGTTTATACCACTATATTTTTTATTTATTCACTGTAGGTACTGCTTTTTGTTAGTGTGTGGGTCTTTTCCCTTCCATTGTACTATTCCGTCAGGTGACCCTTTCAGTCAGGAAGCTTATTTTGTGCAGTTTTGGAATAAAGTATTCCGTTATGCTATTTCTTTCATCCTTCTCTCTTTTTACAACTTCCATTAATTGAATGTTGGGCCTCCTGAATTGATTCTCTTTTTTTTCCCCCACATTTCTCTCTCTTTTCTTATACTTTAGGGAAAAATTTCTCTGCTTTTTCTCTTAACCTTTTTTTGAATCTTTTATGTCGTTAATCATATTTTCAGATTGAAAGCTCATCATCTTCTTCGTTTCCTTTTCATAGTGTCCGTTATAAAGGTAAGCTCTCAAAACTCTCAGGATGTCTTTTAGGAGTTTTTGCTTTGTTTTTAAGTTCCCTCCTGTTTTCTGAGCTTTGTTTGCAGTCGAGTCCCCTTTTTGCTTAGTATTCTGTTTGCATTTAAGAATTAGACAATAATGTTTAGAAGCTCTGTGCACAGGGGTGGTTTGTTAGTGCTGGCTTCCCTCTAGGATGAAGAGGTGGGTAATTGGCCCTTCTGGGTGAGGGACTGGGGACTTGGGGAGTAGATACTCTGTCACCCTAGGGCTTCCCAGGCAGTTGTTTGTTTGAAAGGTTTCACTGGGGATAAGTGCTTGGCTTTTGTGCAGCATACTAAGGGTGAAGTTGGGGAGAGATTGGAGGTGGACGCCAAATGATCTGTATACAGTCAGTCAATTTTTCTCTTTTCAGGTCTATGTGTGTGTCATTCTAATTTTCCTTTTTTCTGGCTATTGATATTCTGGAACCTTGAGGTATTTTCTTCCTACCCTCTCCACCTCCTCTCCCTGGTCTTGCCCTGGCTAATTTTTAAATTTTTTATAGAGACAGTGTCTCAGTTTGTTTCTCAGAATGGTCTCGAACTCCTGGCCTCAAATGATCCTCCCACCTTGGCCTCCCAAAATGCTGGAATTACAGGTGTGAGCCACTACACTTGGCCAGTCTTGGGGTGTTTCCTAGGGCAGAATAACTTTCTTGGCTGTACCCCCGTCTCTTTGTACACTGGGCTGTTATTCTTTTATACTTCATTACTTAATGTGCTTTCTACCTTCCCAAAGTTGATTCAGTGTCTGGTTTGCTGATGCCCCTCTTCCCACTCTCTTTACCAGTGTACATTTTTGTCTTTAATAATTCCTTCATTGACATTTTCATGGGAATCTGAAATATTGTGGTCATCTTGATTGATTCAGGAGCCTCAAAATATTATTTGTTACCTAGTACACTTCAGTTAAATGACAAACTACATTTTTGTTGTTCATAATTATCCTATAGTGTATAGAGAAGAACCTTTTATCAGGAAATAAATATGTTCCTTTGATAACTGTTCAAAAGTAAAGCGTTTCACATGTTTACTGGAAAATATGTTGACACTGACTTTTTCACAAAAACATACATGACAGTTTATAAACATGCAGTTACAACCTTTTCATAAGGCTGGGCATGGTGACTCACGACTGTAATCCCAGAACTTGGGAGGCTGAGGCAGGCGGATCACTTGAGGTCAGGAGTTCGATACCAGCCTGGCCAATGTGATGAAACCCGGTCTCGACAAAACTACAAAAATTAGCCAGGTGTGGTGGTGCACAGCTACAGTTCCAGCTTCCTGGGAGGCTGAGGCAGGAGAATCACTTGAACCCAGGAGGTGGAGGTTGCAGTGAGCCGAGACTGCACCACTGCACTCCAGCCTGGGTGACAGAAGGAGACTCTCTGAAAAAAAAGAAAATAATAAGAAAACCTTTTCATAAAGCATTTATCACCATTGGTATCTTATTTGCTTATTTGTAGGGAGGAGTAGAGAGACATATGGGTCTTGTACTTGAGGACATAACCTATTCTTATGGTTGTATTAAAGTTTTGTAGTCTTAATTTGGTTTGCACCTTAATATGTTTGCTTTGTTTGATTAATCATGCCTACTTATTGCTCTGTTCCCAGTTAGAATGAAAGCCTTTTGAAGTTCATCATTGTGTTTCTAGCACTTGTATTTCTAGCATGGTGCCTTTAGTGTGTCTCTGCTCTCCCAGATAAAAATATTTTTTTCCTGTTTTGAGCTTGAAACTTTTACTTACTCTGATGACCTTTTTCTTTAGTTAAATGCTTGTTATCCTCACTAAAAGACATTTAACACTTCAAAAAAGGTTTTATTGTGTTTGATGTAGTTATAAATTTCCCTTGTGTATTTCCTTTTCCTTTCCTCCAACCCTTGCCAATTTCTTAATATTTATTTTTATAGGTTGTCACCAAAATGTATTGAATTCCCTCAGTATACTTTTAAAACAGTTGTGATATTTGTGTTTAGTAATTCTAAAAGCATAAAAGGGATTTTACACTTTTTACACTTTGTAGGAGTGTTATAAAGATAATATTGGAATTACAAGATGTGTAAATTACCATTGATTATTTACAGGATGACAAAATATTTTTAAATGCCAGATTTAAAAAATTATAAGCATTTTTTTACGTCTTTTGGGCAGTTGGCGTATTTTGTTTTTATCAGACACCAAAATTGTGGTATAGTTTAAACGTTTAAAAATTTTGGTAGTTACGAAATTACCCCATCTAGCCTTTGTTGAGCTGCTTTTTAAAATCCATTACTGAGCTTTTGAAATGTGAGACAGAGTAACAAACAGGAGAAGCCGTGTTTGCTCCTTTCTGCTTGCCAGCATAATTTCACAAAACCCCCGACTCTGTGACAACGTGCAGCTCTCCGGAAGAATGCCTTGAAGACAAAACAGAGGAGAGCACAGAGTCCCCCATGTCTCTTGCCTGAGTCACTACATTCCTTAAAAGATAAACGAGCCCAGCCTTGCCTTTTCTTACCTGAGATAACGTCCGGAGATCATGTTTCTGCAATCTGTAACCGAATGCACTTTGGTAATCTATAACCAGATGTACTCTTACACCCAGACCTTGATGTGATTCTGCTTTAATGTAACCTCTGTGTGATGTGATTTTGCACGTACTAAGCCTCTCCCACCTGTATATGAGCAGCAGGCTGAAGCACCACTTTGGAGTGGTCTCACAGACTGCCCTGTAGTTCCCAGGCCATAGGCCTTAGTCTATAGTCCTCAGAAAGACTTTTGAGTAAAACTACTTGAATTCTTTAAAAACTTGACTTTTTTCTTTAGTCAACAGAAACCAGTTAATCATACTGCATCCCGATTATTTCCTTATAGATATCTGAACTGCATGAGGGTTTTTAATTTTTGTGTCCTTTAGGCACTCAAAGATTATTCGTTGAATAAACAAGTGAAATGGCGTTGACTTAAAAATCAGTTCTAAGCATGGTCAGCTTTCTAATCTCTGTTACCTTGTTATTTGCAGGTTTTGAATTAAAATATAAAAGTACCCTGAGTGGGCACTGTGCTCCTGTTCTGGCTTGTGCTTTTTCCCATGATGGGCAGATGCTAGTCTCAGGGTAAGCTAGTTGGTTTAATTTTCCTAAACCATTTTTATAAGAGATCAAACAGACATACGGAAAAGTACGTGAAACCTCAAAGAAGAGCTTGATGAACCACCGCAAAGGGCAAGAAATAGAACATTGCTGGTTCTGACCCAGAAGCCCTCTCCTTCCGAGTGCCCCTTTTTGGTGACAACATGTTAGATCATATGCACTACTCCTGTTTTCTTTAAAACTGGCCTCCAACAAATTATGCAATATGAATTTTTGTTTGTTTTTTTGTTTTTTTTTTTTTTGAGGCCGAGTCTCGCTCTGTCACCCAGGCTGGAGTGCAGTGGCCGGATCTCAGCTCACTGCAAGCTCCGCCTCCCGGGTTCCCGCCATTCTCCTGCCTCAGCCTCCCGAGTAGCTGGGACTACAGGCGCCCGCCACCTCGCCCGGCTAGTTTTTTTGTATTTTTTAGTAGAGACGGGGTTTCATTGTGTTAGCCAGGATGGTCTCGATCTCCTGACCTCGTGATCCGCCCGTCTCGGCCTCCCAAAGTGCTGGGATTACAGGCTTGAGCCACCGCGCCCGGCCCAATATGAATTATTTTGTCGGGCTTCCTGTACCCAACATTACACTTGTGACATTAATTCATATTATTGCCTGGAGCTGTGGCCCATTGATTTTCATTGCTGTGTAATATTCTATGGCGTGGATACATTATAATATATATAATAGTTCATTTTAATGTTAATGGTTATATGATTGTTTCTGGTTTGAGAGCATTACAATAATCTGTGAATCTATCGTATGGCCTGGTACACATGTTCATGCATTTCTGTAAGATAAATACATAGGAATGGCCTTGCTGAGTCATAGAATATGTGCATTTTCACCTTTGGCAGATAACAGTTTCCAAGTGGCTGAACAGTTACTACTTCTGTAGCAGTGTTGTTTTGTATCCTCGTCTATAGTTGGTATTGTGAGTTTTAAAATTTTAGCCGTTCTGATGAGTGTGTAGTGTTGCCTTAGTATGGTTTTAATTTGCGTTTCGCCAGAACAAAGTGGTTGGAACCTTTTTAGAAGTTTATTAGCCGTATGTGTTTTCTCTTCTATGAAGTGCCTGTTCATGTCTCCAGTCCATTTTTTTCCCTGGGTTTTTTTCTTATTGATTTGTTGTTATATATGTATATGTGTGTGTTTGTGTGTATTTTTATATTTGAGCCATTTGTTGCTAGTTGTAAATATCTTTTCCCACCTTCTAGATTTGCCTTTTCACAGTTAATTATTTTAGTGTAGTCAGCTTCTTCATGTTCTGAGGTCATGAAGATATTTTCCTGTATTATCTTCTAAGACCTTCGTTGTTTTGCCTTTCACACAGTTGATTTATGTGTATCATGTGCAGTAGGAATTCCATTTTATTCCTTTCTACGTGAATATCCCGTTGTCCTAGTACTATGTATTGAAAAGACCACTCTTCTCCTCCATTTTGTTGTACTCCCTTGTCAGAAATCACTGACAATATATTTGTGAGTCTGTTTCTTAACCTGCTGCTTTGTTCTGTTTCTGTCCTTGCTCTAATATCATTCTGTCTTTCCCAGGCTTTATATTTTGTCTATTCCTAGCTATTGACATTTTCATATAAATTTTAGAATCAACTTGTTAAATTGCCCCAATTCCTGTCTCCACACACAAACATGTTTGGGTTTTAATTGGGGTTATATAGAGTCTGATGAATTTGGGGAGAATTGACATCTTTGTGATATTGGTCTTGTAATCTGAGAATATTGCATATTTCTTCATTTATCTTTGAATTTCAATAATTGTCTTCTATGTAGAAGTTCTCATCTTTTATTAGCCTTCTTTCTAGGCACTTGTTGTTAGTATATGAAAGATGTGGCCAATATAAGGAAATATATAATGGGAATAAATTGGACTTATCTAGAAAATTTCTTATTTTGGATTATATATATATGAAATCAGATCATTTGTGGATAATGATAGTTTCGTTCCTTCCTTTCTAATTCTTCTATCTTTGGTATCTTCTGTGCCTTACTGAACTGTTGATGCTACCAGGATAATAAAAGCAGTGATAACAGGCCTTGTTGTCTGATTCCTCACTGCACAGGGAAAGCTTTCATTATTCAATATGATCAATTTTGGGAGATAAGCTTTATTATTCTATTCCTTTTAGTTTGCAAGAGCCTTTGTTGTTGTTTTTTTAATCATGCAAGGGTATTGTATTTCATCAGATGATTTTTCCTACATCTTTTGAGATGATATAATTTTTCTCTGTTACTCTGTTAGTGGAGTGAATTACAAGATTTTAAAATGTTAAACCAATCTTGCTTTGTTGGAACAAACACATTTTAGGATATATTATTGTTGTGTATTGCTATAGAGAAGTTAGTTTCATTCTAACTGTTGTTCCTTTGGATGTAATTCATGTGTTTTTCCCTGGCTGCTCATGAAATTTTCTGTTTTGAGGTTTTTGCACATCTACTTTGTATCTGTGTGTGAGTTTCCTATTTAGTTTGCTTGGAATTCATTGAACTTCTTAAATCCGTGGAATGATATTTCGCGGTGCACAGTGGTTCATACCTGTAATCCAGCACTTTGGGAGGCCAAGGCGGGCGTATCATTTGAGCTCAGGAGTTCGAGACCAGCCTGACCAACATGGTGAAACCTCATCTCTACTAAAAATACAAAAATTAGCCAGGCATGGTGGTGGGCACCTGTAATTCCAGCTACTCAGGAGGCTGAGGCAGTAGAATTGCTTCTACCCAGGAGGCAGAGGTTGCAGTGAGCTGAGATCACACCACTGTACTCTAGCCTGGGTGACAGAGCAAGACTCCATCTCAAAAAAAAAAAAAAAAATGTGGAATGATATTTTACCACTTTTGGAAAATTCTTATTTATTATCTCTTCAAATATTGCCTCTGTTCCTTTCTTTCTGTCCTCTAATTCTGGGATTCCAGTTAAATGCACATTACACATTCTCACTGTAAACTTTATTCTTTTATATTTATGCTTCTGGTTTTTTGTTTGTTTGTTTGTTTTTTCCTGTTTCCTGTGCTTCATTCTGGATGGTTTTCCCTTTCCTAATTCTTTCTTCAGCTAATATGATATTAAACTGGTCCATTGAATTCTTAATTTTGCTTATTTTATTTTTTGGTCCTAGAATTTCTATTTGGCAATTTTTTTCAGTGGTGTCACTCTTTATGATTTCCAGTTCTGTGTTGAAATTTTCAACCTTGGCTTTTATTTTTCAGAGCTTTATTCTGTTAGGCAATTGGCTGGAACATAGTTGCAATGATTCAATTACTTTATACTGTTTTCCTTTTGAATACTTTTGTATATTTTCTCCTTGCCATTAGATTTTCTAAAACTTTCCTGTCTGATCTCACAGGTCATAGTATTCTGACCCACATTTATGGCTCTTCATAGCAGCTTTCATTCCAGTTAAGATATTGAGGGTCCTAACCTCCACTTAGAATGTCTGGACTAAGGCTGATGGTTCTTTTTTCCATATGCTCCAATTCTTGCCAAACAGCCAAATTACTAGTTATGTTGTTATTATTGTAGATGTGGCTCTTTCATCTCTAAAGATGAAGATTATTCATCATCAAAAGGTATTTATAGTAATTGTCTTTTGACCTAGAATTTAAATCATTGGAAAGTTTAAACAAATAAAGTTGAACTCTGTCTGCTGTGTTAGGGGACAGGTTAATTGACAAAATGATTATGTGCCCAACTCTCTGCCAGTTGGAATAGGGCATAGAAAAGGAAGTACAAGACAGTGTTTGTGCTCTTGAAGACATTTTAAGTCTCCTCTTTTCTATTTAATAGTTGATGTTCATGGTGATGAACTAATAGCACTGCAAGACCCTGACATGTACTTACCCTCTGAGTCATGGAGGAAGTGTTAAGTGATACTCAATATTGTTTTAAGTTCATTTTATAGCAGTATAATTCTTTGTCAGTTTGTATATATGTGTGTCTTAGTTAACATTATATTTATGGAAATGTGTCTTTCCTAGTCATTCTGGATAAATGGAAGTTTACATTATCAAGTGCTTTTGGGTATATGGTGTTGCTCAAGGTCTCATTCAAATATTTTTCTGAATATTTTTAGTTTATTTGGACAAATATACAGGCAAATGAATGAGAAATGTAAATTAATAAACTTAATAAACATTTAGTTTTTAGAAGAATTGACAGGCATATTTAAATCATACTTAGTAGATGCAAACAGGTCAATTAATGATACATTCTATTTGTGACTAAAAGTCATTGATAAGATAGAATGGATACATATGGGAAAGAGGGAGACTGAAAAAAAGTGAGCAGGATAAAAGGTGGCTGTATATGAATATAAGTGGCTAGAGATGAAAAGTGAATAGACAGCAGAATGCGGTTGTAGGTCAGAATGTGTACTGAGGCCTGCTGTGGTAGCTCATGCCTGTTATTCCAACACTTTGAGAGGTCAAGGCAGAAGGATCACTTGAGACCAGGAGTTTGAGACCAGTCTGGACAACACAGTGAGACCCAGTCCCTACAAAAAAAAAATTAAAGAAATTAGCTGGACATAGGGGTTTGTGCCTGTAGTCTCAGCTACTTGGGAGGCTGAGGCAGGAGAATCCCCTGAGCCCAGGAGTTTGAGGCTGCAGCGACCTATGGTCATGCCACTGCACTCCAGCCTGGGCAACAGAGTGAGAACTTGTCTCTTTAAAAGAAAAGAAAAAAGAAAGAAAAAAGAGGTGTATTAAGGAAGGTGTGTAGGGCATAGTTGGGGTGGCCTTGGAAAAGGCAGTATAGAATTTCTGTGCAGATATGGGAAGATTGAGGAACAGAAAGAGCATTGCAGGAGGCAGGAAATTCTTGAGTCGATTAAAATGTATGATAAGCATTCAAATAAATAAGGAGAAATGAGGCCGGAAAAACAGATTGTAGAGATAATAGAGAACCTAGGATGGACCGGGCATGGTGGCTTATGCCTGTAATCCCACCACTTTGGGAGGCTGAGGCAGGAGGATCACTTGCACCCAGGAGTTTGAGACCAGCCTGGGCAACATAGGAAGACCTGGTCTCTACAAATAATAAAAAGTTAGCCGAGCATGGTGGCGTGCACCTGTGGTGCTAGCTCCTCAGGAGGCTGAGGTGAGAGGATCGCTTGAGCCCAGGCAGTGGAGGCTGCAGTGAGCCATGATCGTGCCACTACACTCCAGCCTAGGCAACAGAGTGAAACCCTGACTCAAAACAAAAAACAACAACAAAAAACCCCTGAGAACCTAGGATGGTGTTAGAACTTATTCAAACCTTGTATGTTAAATTTAGGAGAACTTCTGAAACTTTTAAAGCAATTCTAACATGCAAAGCCTAGCTATAGGAGACTAGTGTCTAGAGATGAATATAAGTGACTAGAGATGAAAAGTGAATGGACAACAGAATGCAGTTATAAGTCAGAATAGAGAAGTGAAGAATTGAATCATGATTTAGGTCAGTGGTTCTTATACTTTTTGGTCTTAAGATTCCTTGACACTCTTAAAAGTAAGATTCCTTGGCTGGGCGTGGTGACTCACGCCTGTAATCCCAGCACTTTGGGAAGCTGAGGCAGGCAGATCATGAGGTCAGGAGATCAAGACCATCCTGGCTAACACAGTGAAATCCCGTCTCTACTAAAATTACAAAAATTAGCCAGGTGTGGTGGTGGGCACCTGTAGTCCCAGCTGCTCGGGAGGCTGAGGCAGGAGAATGGCGTGAACCCAGGAGGTGGAGATTGCAATGAGCCGAGATAGCGCCACTGCACTCCAGCCTGGGCAACAGAGCAAGACTCTGTCTCAAAAAAAAAAAAAAAGTAAGATTCCTTGACGCTCTTAAAAGTTATTACCCTAAAGAGCTTTTGCTTGTATGAGTTACACCTATCACTTATTTATAATATTAGAAAATACAATTGAGAATATTCTTAAATATTTTAAATTCATTTAAAAGCAATAGATTATTGCATATTAGCTTTTTGAGGAAAAAGAGTGAAAAAAGTGGCATTGTTCTAATAAAGCTTATAATTTTCTGAATTTTATATATGGCATTTTTTTGTTTTTTTTTGAGATGGAGCCTCACTTTGCCACCCAGGCTGGCGTGCAATGGCATGATCTTGGCTCATTGCAACCTCCACCTCCCAAGTTCAAGCCATCCTCTTGCCTCAGCTTACCAAGGAGCTGGGATTACAGGTGCATGCCACCATGCCCGGATAATTTTTTTCTCTATTTTTAGTAGAGATGGGTTTCACCATGTTGGCCAGGCTGGTCTCGAACTCCTGACCTCATGATCCGCTCGAATCACCCTCCCAAAGTGCTGGGATTACAAGCATGAGCCACTGCGCCTGGCCACGTGTAGTTTTTTTAATTAAAGTTTTCATACATACGAACAAAAGGATTGCATTCTAAATGTATGTTAATATCTGTCTTTTCTAGAAAAGTTACTAAAGTTACTTAAAAATACTAATTACATAAATACTGTACTTTGTTTTTATAGAACTTTTCACCTATAATTTCTTTTCTTTTAAAGGTCAGTGGATAAGTCTGTCATAGTATATGATACTGTAAGTATTTAAAAATCTTGTGATCTATGAATATTATGTTTATTAGACTACTGAACTTCAAGTTAGGCATGGTAGAACAAGTATGTATTTTTTGTGTTTAGTATGACTAGGATCATATATCTTTTCACAAATGCTAAAATAGTTATGCAAGTAAGATATCGGTTCTGCAACAAGCCCTTAAATATTTCACTAATGATTTTAAGATGGATAGATTTTAAATGTGATCATAAAATATACATATTTAAAGAGCACCAGTGTTCAAAACATCACATACAATCAATTATTAAACTTTTACACCAGGCTTCCATAATAGCAAAGGATGAATGTTTACCCTAGGGTTTTTTGTGAATATGGTTGAAAGTGACCTACCATTTTTAGAGTCCTGGCTGGATTTAGAGAGTGGTGTAAGAAAGAATAGGTTATCATGGACTTGGAAAATGGGAGTTTTTGACTGATCCATGTGTGAGTAAAGACCAAGTTGTGGCCGGGTGCAGTGGCTCACATCTGTAATCCCAGCGTGTCAGGAGGCCGAGGCAGGCAGATGGCTTGAGTTCAGGAGTTCAAGACCAGCCTGGCCAGGATGGTGAAACCTCGTCTCTCCCAAAAATACAAAAACTTAGCTGGCCGTGGTGGTGCATCCCCGTAGTCCCAGTACTTGGGAATCTGAGGCGAGAGGATGGCTTGAACCCCGGAGGTGGAGGTTGCAGTGAACCGAGATCGTGCCATTGCATTCCAGCCTGGGCAACAGAGTGAGACTCTGTCTCAAAAATAAATAAAGTAGTTGAAAAGAATATTGTCCAAGAGAAGTAAATGTTGAGTGGAGCCTCCAAATGATTGGATTTAGGCTGTAGCTAGGCCAGCAAATAAATGGAGATATAAGTAATCAAAGGGTAGCAAATTAAGCAAGTGATCTAAGCTAGTGTTCCACACAGAGGTTCAAGCCACTGAGTGTTCCGGCAGGAAATGGAAAAGAATACTCAAGGTAGGTGAGGTAGATGTTTAATATTTCTCATGAACATTTCGTGAGATTTTACATTCTCAGAAACAATTATAACACTAAATTGTCTCTGTAAAATATGTATGAGTCCCACTTAAATACACCTAAAATGTTGGATGGCCACCTTAGTGTACTCAAAATCTAAGGGACTTATTTATTTATTTATTTATTTATTTGAGACAGACTCTTGCTCCATTGCCCAGGCTGTAGGCAATGGCACGATCTCAGCTCACTGTAACCTCTGCCTCCTGAGTTCAAGCAATTCTCCTGCCTCAGCCTCCCAAGTAGCTGGAACTACAGGCACGTGCCACCATGCCAGCTGATATTTTATATTTTTAATAGAGATGGGGTTTCACTGTGTTGGCCAGACTGGTCTCGAACTCCTGAGCTCAAGTAACCCACCCGCCTCGGCCTCCCAAAGTGCTAGAATTATAGGTATGAGCCACCGCACCCAGCCAAGGGACTAATTTCTAGTCACTGGTCCTGTAATGTGTACAAGTCAAATGCCATAGCCAAAAATATGAATTATTTCAGGTAATAGATGTTTAGGATACTATTAGTAGGTTCCAACAGATGAGCAAATGCCAAGGGTCTACTGTATTAAAAATTGCTAAGGAGATGGCTAGCAGACAATAATGCCGATAATTGACAAAAAGCGAAGTAAGTACCTGAGAATGCTGTTACAGATGCCGTTTCTACTATTCATTGAGTAAAGTTTCATCTTATGTTAGTTACTAATAAATATTAATGTATTCACTTAGTATACAACCCATTTATGTCAAAGGAGTCTTCATCAGTGACTTTGCTCTTACCTGAGTGAGTGTAAAGCTGCTGCTGTTGTTTTTCAGAACACTGAGAATATCCTTCACACGTTGACTCAGCACACCAGGTCTGAACTGAACCTCACTTTGTATTAATACAATTTAAACATTAGAACATGCATAATAGTTGTTTTTATTAACTAGGTATGTCACAACTTGTGCTTTTGCACCTAATACCCTTTTACTTGCTACTGGTTCAATGGACAAAACAGTGAACATCTGGCAATTTGACCTGGAAACACTTTGCCAAGGTTAGTAAGGACATCATTTTTCACTCGTTTCAACCCCACTCACCATTAGGGTCAGAAAGTTAGTAAATCGGGCCAGGCACAGTGGCTCACACCTGTAATCCCAGCATTTTGGGAAGCCAAGGTGGGCGTATCACTTGAGGTCAGAAATTCGAGACCAGCCTGGCCAACATGATGAAACCCTGTCTCTACTAAAAATACAGAAACGTAGATCAGCAGGATGGCGCATGCTTGTAATCCCAGCTACTCGGGAGGCTGAAGCAGGAGAATCACTTGAACCTGGAAGGCGGAGGTTACAGTGACCTCAGATCGTGCCATTGCACTCCAGCCTGAGTGACAAGAGTGAAACTCTATCTCAAAAAAAATTTTAGAGAAGCCAGTGTTGAAGTGGCTGGGCTGTGTGAAAGCTGTTGGTAAATGCTTTCGGTGCACATTCATGTGTCCCACACCTCCCATGGTTTGTAAGTTATTTGTTTATACTCCATACTAATTTTTCAGATAAATATAGCCTCAGGACAAAATAGAAATTATCATTGTATTTTGTTGGTTTTATTTTTGGCATCAAGCAACACTGGCACATAATTTAGGAGTTTTATTTTTATCACTGTCAGAATTAACCAAATAGTGGTGCTGATACAGAGATGATGGAGCAAATAGAATACCTTTGCTAGTATGAATTTTATATAATAAAAAATTGTTTTCCTGATGTGAAAAAGAAAATGTTCCAAAAGGAAGTTAAAGTGGTAAAACAATTTTTTTTTTTTTTGAGACAGGGCCTCCCTATGTTACTCAGGCTGGTCTTGAACTCCTGACTTCAAGCGATCCTCCTGCCTCAGCCTCTCGAGTAGCTAGGATTATAGGCATGAGCCACTGTACCCAGCTATAAAACACAGATTTAAGGAAATTTTGTTTATTTTCAATTCAAAGTGAGATTGTTTATAAAGGAAATACTTTTTTGTTATCTCACTTACCTGTTTATTTTAAGCAAGGAGCACAGAAGATCAGCTGAAGCAATTTACTGACGATTGGTCAGAGGAGGATGTCTCAACATGGCTTTGTGCACAAGATTTAAAAGATCTCGTTGGTATTTTCAAGATGAATAACATTGATGGAAAAGAACTGTTGAATCTTACAAAAGAAAGTCTGGCTGATGATTTGAAAATTGGTAAGCTTAGTGAAAGATAGGCAATCTTCAAAACAACTTTTACCAAATTACTCTGCAGTTGGATTTTGTTGCATTAATGGTTTCTTCTTAATGTTCTGGCACTACACTAATGACCCATCTTCTTGATTATGGCCATCCTAGCAGTTGTGAAGTGGAGTTTCATTGTGGTTTTGATTTTCTTTTACCTAATGACATGCATCTTTCAAGTGCTTATTGGCCATTTATATATCTTCTTTGGAGAAATGTCTGTTCAGATCCATTGCCCATTTTTAAACGGGGTTGTCTTTTTGTTGTTGACTTTGTAAGAGTTGTTTATATATTCTGGGTACTTGATCTTTACCAAAAACAAGTTGGTTTTTTAAAAAAATTTTTTATTTATTTATTTTTTTGAGACGGAGTCTAGCTCTGTTGCCCAGGCTGGAGTGCAGTGGCGCGATCTCGGCTCACTGCAAGCTCAGCCTCCTGGGTTCACGCCATTCTCCTGCCTCAGCCTCCCAAGTAGCTGGGACTAAAGGCGCCCGCCACCACGCCCGGCTAATTTTTTGTATTTTTAGTAGAGATGGTGTTTCACCGTATTAGTCAGGATGGTCTCGATCTCCTGACCTCGTGATCCGCCCGCCTCAGCCTCCCGAAGTGCTGGAATTACAGGTGTGAGCCACCGCGCCTGGCTGAGTACAGTCACCGCGCCTGGCCGAGTTACAGTCACTTTTCTATCTCTTTTTGTGTGTCGGGGAGGGGGGTGGGGGAAGGGATAGGAGGGTGTCCCTCTGCTGCCCAGGCTGGAGTGCAGTGGTGCATCACAGCTCACTACAGCCTTGACCTCCCAGGCTCAAGTGGTCTTCCTGTCTCAGCCTCCCAAGTAATGGACCACAGGCACATGCTATCATGCCCAGCTAATTTTTAAAATTTTTTGTAGAGATGAGGTCTCCCTGTTGCCCAGGCTGGTCTTAAACTCCTGGGTTCAAGCAGTCCTCCAGCCGTGGCCTCCCAAAGTGTTGGGATTATGGGCATGAGCCACTGCACCCAGCATCTCTCTCTGATAAAATATTTCTTTTCTAACTTCCTCTTTTTTTCTGAGAGTAGGTAATAGAGTAGGAGCTTTATTTTTTAAAAAAAATCTCGTGAATTTAGCATCTTAATTTCTTGTTAATCACAATGAATCTTAAGGGTACCTTATCAAGTGGAAGTACTTGACAATATGAAATAATTTCAGATTCAACAAAGGATGTTTGAAAACATAAGAAAAGCATATAAAAACAATAGAAATACAATTCTGTTTTTATAACTAGCTAAATAAAGAATAAGGCATTCTAGGTTTTTGTTTGTTTGAGACAGGGTCTCCCTCTATTGCCCAGGCTGGAGTCCTCTGGCATGATCACACCTTACTGCAGCTTCAACCTCCTAGGCTCAAGTGATCCTCCTGCCTCGGCCTCGTGAGTAGCTGGAACCACAGGCATGTACTGCCGTGCCCAGCTGATTTTTAAAATTATTTGTAGAGATGAGGTCTCACTACTTTGCCCAGGCTGGTCACAAACTGCTGACCTCAAGTGACCCTCTTGGCTCAGCCTCCCAACGTGCTAGGATTACAGGCATGAGCTGCTGCGCCTGGCCAAGAATAAGACATTCTTGTAGGATTCAGTTAATGATCAATTAATGATTCAATTAGTTTTTGAAGGATGAGTCTCAGGTTTAACCGTAGTAATCATTTTACTTCACAGTTCAGTGAAATGGGTTTTGGAAGTGTCAGGCCCAAGCCAAAATTAAAATACAATTTAAACAAGTTCTGTGATGGTCTAATAGGTGAATTTGAAAAACCATTAAGAATGGAGACAAAAATGTTGCACATTTTCTAGTCAATAAGGACTCTTAAGCTTGTGTTTAAGATTTGGAGATCTAGCAAGCTCAACAAATTAGACATAGAATAAAGTAGTAAAAATAGACTATAACATTTATTTTTGATATCATTCTAATGTATTTTAAGGTTTTTGCAACCTTCATTATAAAGAATCAAGCAGCTAACTAATCTATAAATGGTATTGTAAGCTATAATGAATTTCTTTTAGTCCTGAATTTTAAGAAAAATAGACCCTCAAAATAGTAAATTGCACGAATAGAGAATTAAATTTGGTCTAGAAGCAAATGTGTTGAGGTGAACCAACAAGTATATATGCTACTGAATTTTGTTTTAATGCATATCTATTTTACCTGCATTTGCCTTGAACTGTTTAAAACAGCTGCTATGTCAATGTGAATAAATCTGAGTTTAACATTCAGCAAATGGAGGAAGTTGATTAACTGTGCAGTAAAGTACATTGGAGGGTTCGAGACCAATGTCGTATATCTATTATGTTTGACATTTAAATTATTTTTAAGGAATTGAGCAGTTTATCAAATCTGTTTTCAATGGGTCTTTTGTAAATACACAATAAATGAAATTTCTGCAGACTTGAATATGTTTGACTTTGGAGCTTTACCCAAGGATAATAGTCATTTTCTAGGATTGTGTTAATGGAAGCCTAGGGTACAACAGACATACAGCTTTAGTTAGGAAATAATTCCTTATATCTAGAACGGTTTGTATAAGGAATGTCCAGACAGAGTACAGGTTCAAGAGATCCTTGATGTTGAGAGGGATATATCTTAAGACATTTTCTATGAATTTGTGACTACTATAACATTTAATATCTCATTCAAAAGGCATAAAGTGTGAAAGGTTAAGAGTAGGAAAGTCACTTTGAGATGTGATATTACACAACGAGTGAGTCTACTACTAGCCACACAGCTTCCATCTAGCTACTCATTGGCCTCAGCTTATATCTAGGCTTTGGGAATATGGCAGATTGCTACGTATCTTGGAGTTTGGAATTGCTGTATAGAAGATAAAATGATAGAAACTTAAAATGACAAATGCCAAGGAACTATTGTGTATCATGTTGGTATTTATGATTATATTCAGATAATCATCAACCATAGATGCCTAATTGGGAACGAGATTTTTTTCAAAGGGTTCACTCTCTGTTTACTCTTCTTTCCAAGAAATCATAAAAGCACATAAGACATTTTTATCATTTTCTAATTTAAAATTTAGAAATTTAAGTACATCACCTGTCTTTATATCCTCGGATTTTGAAAGTTTCATGTTTCAGTTCTTATTAATTCGTTATGTAGATTTCACTTGTTGCCTGGATAACTGCATTTATTGTTAAGTAATTGAACATTTACAGTTTTTGTTTGTTTGTTTATATGTGATTAAAGTGAAATAGGCTGTTCAAATCTAGTTACTGTGCACTGACCCCCTGTTGGAAGGGCATAACCCTCCGTGGTCAGCTGCTGTCTGAAGTTGGCTCACTCTCCTTTCCAGTGCTTACTTGCTGGACACGCTGGGGTCTCATTTGCTCAAGCCCATCAGATGTCCTGTTGCTTTCTTCTACACAGATGCCAACCACAGGTCTTTGTGGGTGTTAATAGTTTGTCCTCACTCAGGCATATTGTAGGGTTCATGAAGATGTCTCGCTACCTTGTTTTGTTGGAAATGTCCATGCAATTTGAGTTTATCTAGTTGCTCTGTTTTTTTCAGAGAAATTAAAAAACTATACTGCTTCTATCCTGTTCTTAATATCCTCTTAAAAATTCCCCCTGTACCTAAGCTGTATTTTCCATTCTTAATATAGGTTTCGTGTCTTCTCTTGATCATTCTATGTAGAAATTTGATTTTTAAATTAAAAAATATAATTTTTAAAAGCAGATTTTTAGTTTTCTTTGTAAGAAACCAGCGTTTGGTTCTGTTGTTCTCTGTCAGGGCCGGGAGAGGTGAGTCAGTAACCAGCTTGGTGGTCTGTGCTTGTTCAATTCCAGGCGCTCGTGCTGTCCTGGTAACTGGCCTCCAGCTGGGGCTGCTGTGGCATTGGTACTTACAGGACAAAGTTGGGAGAGTAAAGGGCACATGTAGGAAGGTCTCTGTCTCATTCATGCACCTACATCTCTGCTCTACACTGTCACTTCCCAGCTCTCACTCCAGAACCCAGTTACCTTCTGTTTCGTCAGAGGTTTTCAGGGTTGAGTTTTATATCCGTTAGTTTAGTCTTGTATATTTGATGGTTATTAGTTTCTAGATTCCATCAGACTCTCAGTGATGTAGCATTTCCAGAGTTGGGTGGTTTTAACTTGTCATGAAGATGTCTTTTCAGGATTATAGTCAGTAATAGCCGGATATTGCCCAGTACTGGTACCAAGGGTTTACTAGCTTAGCTGGTAAGGGTCCTTTCTTTCTCAGCAATTGTATGAGTGTATAAGACTTATTCTGAACCCCCAATCACAAAAGGAGATGTTTGTTTCTGGTAGAGCTCTGGGGATGTGGTTTAACTAAAAGCATCCCTGAGGGCAAGGTGATCTGACTTCATTTCTAAATGACATTAGGATTGGACAAGGATAACACCCAGTTTAACCTTATCTGGGGAATTTTGAATTAGGCCTTCTGTGTTCTCTGTTGTAAATATTATAAGCATTCTAAGTATTAGCACACATGTAGAATATTTTTGACAGGAAAATATACTTTTTAAAGAACATTAGTTGCTCCTATATTTTTTTCTTTTTCTTAATTTTTTTAGAGACAGTTTCACTGTCTTGCCCAGGCTGGAGTGCAGTGGCATGAACATGGCTCACTGTAGCCTCTACCTTCTGGGTTCTGTAGCTCCTCCTGCCTCAGCCTCCTGAAGAGCTGGGACTACAGGTATGCACCACCACGCCCAGCTAACTTTTAAACTTTTTTTGTAGAGAAAGAGTCTTGCTGTGTTGCCCATACTGGTCTCAAACTCCTGGTCTTAAGCAGTGCTCCCACCTTGGTGCCTCAAGTGCTGAGATTATAGGCATGAGCCACTACACCCAGCCTCCTTTTCTTATTATAAGTTATATAATTATCTCTTTAAACAAGATGTCTACTGTCTTCATGCAAACATGTTCTAGAAACATTTATGACAGTTTTTGAAGCCATGTCTCTACCCAGGTGGAAGATTTTCAGGAAGCATAACCCAGTCATGATAGATTTTCTACCATCTCATCCAATACCCCACTTCAGCAAATCTTGATCTTATCCTAACCTTTATTCTGTTAATCTTGTGTACCTGTTATCTATCTCTACTCTTATTTTCCACTTTACTTAGCTTTGAATACATGATCCATCCTTATAACTCCTCTTAAGCCTTCCATTGTATTTGCCTGGCAAAGTAAAAACACACAGCCCGCTAACCCTTGGAAAACACACATTGTGAAACGGGACATTCTGGGAAGAGGTGGACTCGATATCTCTGATTTGTTACATTAAAGGCTGGCTGTGGCGATCAGATAACACTGTGCTGCGTTTTAGAGGTACTTCCCTAACTAAGCACTTTTAAGTACTTGTGTGTTGAAATAGCTTTCTCTTGAATATGGATGGTGATTTCATAAAGAATTTGAGGGAATCTTTTTGAGTCATAAATATTTTTGCACAGTCATATTCAACATGTAAGGAAATCATTGATTTGTTCGTGATGCTTTAAAAAGCTTGTTTTAAAAATCCTCAGTTCGGTTTCAGCATGTCCCATTGGAAGGAAGTCACAGGAAAGCAGACCCTCGGCGCCAGGGAGCTGCTAGGATAACTTGCCACATTCACATGAATGTGGGCAGTGAGCGCAGACTGACTGAAACGGTTTATTACTCGTGACACAGCAGACACTCGCACTTCAGGTTCTGATTGTTTCCCCTTCCCCTCTTTTTTTTTTTTTTTTTTTTTGAGGCAGTCTCACTGTGTCACCCAGGCTGGAGTGCGTGGTGCAATCTCAGCTCACTGCAACCTCTGCCTCCTGGTTTCAAGCGATTCTTCTGCCTCAGCCTCCCAAGTAGCTGGGATTACAGGCATGTGCCACCACATCCAGCTACTTTTTTTTTTGTATTTTTAGTAGAGATGGGGTTTTGCCATGTTGGCCAGGGTGGTCTTGAACTCCTGACCTGAAGTGATCCACCTGTCTCATCCTCCCAAAGTGCTGGGATTACAGGCATGAGCCACTGTGCCCAGCCTCCCCTTTCCCTCTTAAGTTTCATGGTGGTGGTTTATGTTTGTGTCACAGCTGAGGAGCCCTGAGCTTGGGAAACCCCCAGTCTTATAAGGGGGTTACCAGCAAAATAGCCCCCAGGAGGCAAGACATTATAGTGGTCAGGAAACATCTGCGCTCCCACAGGGAGGGACGCACTATCTCCAGCTTCCAAGGATGTTTTCAGACATCCTCGAAAAGACCGTCTGAAACAGAGGACGTCCTAAGACCTGTATAAACCTCATGGAGCATTACCTCCTGACAGAAAGTAAGTTGGTTTGGTTTTTTCTCGTAACTATGTGAGGCATTCTGAAATCTTAATTCTTCTACCTACTTCAACCTAAAGTAGAACTGTCAACTAGTTCTAGAAGTGTAAACAGCCAATAATTCTAAAATTCCTAAAATTACATTAGACTTTCTAAAACTAAAATTTTTTTTAAGTTAAGAATAAAAACAAGTGAAACATGCATATGGTTTGGACAAACAGATGAGCTTCATTTGTGATTGTGCTTCTTATAAGAATCAGCAAATACATCCAATTTCATTAAGTTTAAAAATATAACATGGCATTTTTATGTTTTGAACTCAAACATATTTAAAAATGATTTTTAGGAAATTTTCTGTTGTGTAAGTAACGAGTAATGAGCCTTTTCTGATTTTGTAGAGTATATTAGTGTCTGGCAACCTGAAATTCTTGAACTTTCAGAATCTAAATTTATTTAAAATTAGCTATTAACTGCTGATATATTTTAACCAACAGTATTCTATACAACAGAGATTTGTTAAGGAATGTATAAAGAAAACACTAGTTCATGTGGTAAAACAGTATGTCAGAAGATTTCTGGTGGTAGTAGATAAAATCTCCATTTGTGGTTGGCTGCGGTGGCTCACACCTGTAATCCCAGCACTTTGAGAGGATGAGGCGGAAGGATCACTTGAACCTAGGAATTCGAGACCAGCATGGGCAATATAGTGAAACCTTCTCTTTATAAAAAATACATAAATTAATCGGGCATGGTGGCGTGTGCCTGTAGTCCCAGCTACTCAGGAGGCTGAGGTGGGAGTATCACTTGAGCCCAGGAGGTTGAGGCTGCAATGAGTAGTGATCATTATGCACTGCATTCTAGCCTGGGCAAAAGAGTGAGCCCCTGTCTCAAAATCAAAAACCCCAACAACAAACAAACTATTTGTGAATGACTAGCATAAGGATTACTAGTAGTTTTCCAGCCCTAACAGTAATTTCTTTACAGAATCTCTAGGACTGCGTAGTAAAGTGCTGAGGAAAATTGAAGAGCTCAGGACCAAGGTTAAATCCCTTTCTTCAGGAATCCCTGATGAATTTGTATGTCCAATAACTAGAGAACTTATGAAAGATCCAGTCATCGCCTCAGGTATGTGTGATGCTATACTAAGTTGCAGGGGATGTTTTGTGCTAAATGAATAAGAAGTTTAGACAATTCTCAGAAGTTTGCTTAAATGTGAAGAATTTTAAGTAGTTTTTTTCTTTTTTTTCTTCTTTAAAACATTTTTTTTATTATGCTTTAAGTTCTAGGGTACATGTGCACAATGTGCAGGTTTGTTACGTATGTATACAGGTGCCATGTTGGTGTGCTGTATCCATTAACTCGTCATTTACATTAGGTGTATCTCCTAATGCTATCCCTCCCCCGCCCCCTCCCCACAATAGGCCCAGGTGTGTGATGTTCCTCTTCCTGTGTCCAAGTGATCTCATTGTTCAGTTCCCACCTATGAGTGAGAACGTGTGGTGTTTGGTTTTCTGTTCTTGCAATAGTTTGCTGAGAATGATAGTTTCCAGCTGCATACATGTCCCTACAAAGAACACGAACTCATCCTTTTTTATGGCTGCATAGTATTCCATGGTGTATATGTGCCACATTTTCTTAATCCAGTCTGTCACTGATGGACATTTGGGTTGATTCCAAGTCTTTGCTATTGTGAATAGTGCTGCAATAAACATGCATGTGCATGTGTCTTTATAGCAGCATGATTTATAATCCTTTGGGTATATACCCAGTAATGGGATTGCTGGGTCAAATGGTATTTCTAGTTCTAGATCCTTGAGGAATCGCCACACTGCTTTCCACAGTGGTTGAACTAGTTTACAGTCCCACCAACAGTGTAAAAGTGTTCCTATTTGTCCACATCCTCTCCAGCACCTATTGTTTCCTGATTTTTTAATGATTGCCATTCTAACTGGTGTGAGATGGTATCTCATTGTGGTTTTGATTTGCATTTCTCTGATGGCGAGTGATGATGAGCATTTTTTCATGTATCTGTTGGCTGTGTGAATGTCTTCTTTTGAGAAGTGTCTGTTCATAATCCTTTGCCCACTTTTTAATGGGGTTGTTCACTTTTTTCTTGTAAATTTGTTTGAGTTCTTTGTAGGTTCTGGATATTAGCCCTTTGTCAGATGAGTAGATTGCAAAAATTGTCTCCCATTCTGTAGGTTGCCTGTTCACTCTGATGGTAGTTTCTTTTGCTGTGCAGAAGCTCTTTAGTTTAATTAGATCCCATTTGTCAATTTTGGCTTTTGTTGCCATTGCTTTTGGTGTTTTAGACATGAAGTCCTTGCCCATGCCTATGTCCTGAATGATATTACCTAGGTTTTCTTCTAGGGTTTTTATGGTTTTAGGTCTAACATTTAAGTCTCTAATCCACCTTGAATTAATTTTCGTATACGGAGTAAGGAAAGGATCCAGTTTCAGCTTTCTACTTATGGCTAGCCAATTTTCCCAGCACCATTTATTAAATAGGGAATCATTTCCCCATTTCTTGTTTTTGTCAGGTTTGCCAAAGATCAGATGGCTGTAGATGTGCGGTATTATTTCTGAGGGCTCTGTTCTGTTCCATTGGTCTGTACCTCTGTTTTGGTACCAGTACCGTGCTGTTTTGGTTACTGTAGCCTTGTGGCATAGTTTGAAGTCAGGTAGCGTGATGCCTCCAGCTTTGTTCTTTTGGCTTAGGGTTGTCTTGGCAATGTGGGGTCTTTTTTGGTTCCATATGAACTTTAAAGCAGTTTTTTTCCAATTCTGTGAAGAAAGTCATTGGTAGCTTAATGGGGATGGCATTGAATCTATAAATTACCTTGGGCAGTATGGCCATTTTCACAATATTGATTCTTCCTATCCATGAGCATGGTATGTTCTTCCATTTGTTTGTGTCTTTTATTTCACTGAGCAGTGGTTTGTAGTTCTCCTTGAAGAGGTCCTTTACATCCCTTGTCAGTTGGATTCCTAGGTATTTTATTCTCTTTGAAGCTGTTGTGAATGGGAGTTCATTCATGATTTGGCTCTCTGTTTGTCTGTTACTGGTGTATAAGAATGCTTGTGATTTTTGCACATTGATTTTGCATCTTGAGACTTTGCTGAAGTTGCTTATCAGCTTAAGGAGATTTGGGGCTGAGACAATGGAGTTTTCTAAATATACAATCATGTCATCTGCAAACAGGGACAATTTGACTTCTTCTTTTCCTAACTGAATATCCTTGATTTCTTTCTCTTGCCTGATTGCCCTAGCCAGAACCTCCAACACTATGTTGAATAGGAGTGGTGAGAGAGGGAATCCCTGTCTTGTGTCAGTTTTCAAAGGGAATGCTTCCAGTTTTTGCCCATTCAGTATGATGTTGGCTGTGGGTTTGTCATAAATAGCTCTTATTATTTTGAGATACATTCCATCAATACCGAATTTATTGAGAGTTTTTAGCATGAAGGGCTGTTGAATTTTGTCAGAGGCCTTTTCTGCATCTATTGAGATAATCATGTGGTTTTTGTCTTTGGTTCTGTTTATATAATGGATTACATTTATTGATTTGCGTATGTTGAACCAGCCTTGCATCTCAGGGATGAAGCCCGCTTGATCATGGTGGATAAGCTTTTTGATGTGCTGCTGGATTCGGTTTGCCGGTATTTTATTGAGGATTTTTGCATCGATGTTCATCAGGGATATTGGTCTAAAATTCTCTTTTTTTGTTGTGTCTCTGCCAGGCTTTGGTATCAGGATGATGTTGGCCTCATAAAATGAGTTAGGGAGGATTCTCTCTTTTTCTATTGATTGGAATAGTTTCAGAAGGAATGGTACCAGCTCCTCCTTGTACCTCTGGTAGAATTCAGCTGTGAATCCATCTGGGCCTGGACTTTTTTTGGTTGGTAGGCTATTAATTATTGCCTCAATTTCAGAGCCTGCTATTGGTCTATTCAGGGATTCAACTTCTTCCTGGTTTAGTCTTGGGAGAGTGTAAGTGTCCAGGAAATTATCCATTTCTTCTAGGTTTTCTAATTTATTTGCGTAGAGGTATTCATAGTATTCTCTGATGGTAGTTTGTATTTCTGTGGGGTCGGTGGTGATATCCCCTTTATCATTTTTTATTGCATCTATTTGATTCTTCTCTCTTTTCTTCTTTATTAGTCTTGCTAGCGGTCTATCAATTTTGTTGATCTTCTCAAAAAACCAACTCCTGGATTCATTGATTTTTTGGAGGATTTTTTGTGTGTCTATCTCCTTCAGTTCTGCTCTGATCTTAGTTATTTCTTGCCTTCTGCTAGCTTTCGAATGTGTTTGCTCTTGCTTCTCTAGTTCTTTTAATTGTGATGTTAGGGTGTCAATTTTAGATCTTTCCTGCTTTCTCTTGTGGGCATTTAGTGCTATAAATTTCCCTCTACACATTGCTTTAAATGTGTCCCAGAGATTCTGGTATGATGTATCTTTGTTCTCATTGGTTTCAAAGAACATGTTTATTTTTGCCTCCATTTCGTTATGTACCCAGTAGTCATTCAGGAGCAGGTTGTTCAGTTTCCATGTAGTTGAGTGGTTTTGATTGAGTTTCTTAGTCCTGAGTTCTAGTTTGATTGCACTGTGGTCTGAGAGACAGTTTGTTATAATTTCTGTTCTTTTACATTTGCTGAGGAGTGTTTTACTTCCAACTATGTGGTCAATTTTGGAATAAGTGCGATGTGTGCTGAGAAGAATGTATATTCTGTTGATTTGGGGTGGAGAGTTCTGTAGATGTCTATTAGGTCCGCTTGGTGCAGAGTTGAGTTCAATTCCTGGATATCCTTGTTAACTTTCTGTCTCATTGATCTGTCTAATGTTGACAGTGGGGTGTTAAAGTCTCCCATTATTATTGTATGGGAGTCTAAGTCTCTTTGTAAGTCTCTAAGGACTTGCTTTATGAATCTGGGTGCTCCTGTATTGGGTGCTTATATATTTAGCATAGTTAGCTCTTCCTGATGAATTGATCCCTTTACCATTATGTAATGGCCTTCTTTGTCTCTTTTGATCTTTGATGGTTTAAGGTCTGTTTTATCAGAGACTAGGACTGCAACCTCTGCTTTTTTTTGTTTTCCATTTGCTTGGTAGATCTTCCTGCATCCCTTTATTTTGAGCCTATGTGTATCTCTGCATGTGAGATGGGTCTCCTGAATACAGCAAACTGATGGGTCTTGACTCTTTATCCAATTTTCCAGTCTGTGTCTTTTAATTGGACCACTTAGTCCATTTACATTTAAGGTTAATATTGTTATGTGTGAACTTGATCCTGTCATTATGATATTAGCTGGTTATTTTGCTTGCTAGTTGATGCAGTTTCTTCCTCGCATCGATGGACTTTACATTTTGGCATGTTTTTGCAATGGCTGGTACCAGTTGTTCCTTTCCATGTTTGGTGCTTCCTTCAGGAGCTCTTGTAGGGCAGGCCTGGTGGTGACAAAATCTCTAAGCATTTGCTTGTCTGTAAAGGATTTTATTTCTCCTTCACTTATGAAACTTAGTTTGGCTGGATATGAAATTCTGGTTTGAAATTTCTTTTCTTTAAGAATGTTGAATATTGGCCCCCACTCTCTTCTAGCTTGTAGAGTTTCTGCTGAGAGATCTGCTGTGAGTCTGATGGGCTTCCCTTTGTGGGTAACCCGACCTTTCTGTCTGGTAGCCCTTAACATTTTTTCCTTCTTCAACTTTGGTGAATCTGAATCTGACAATTATGTGTCTTGGAGTTGCTCTTCTCGAGGAGTATCTTTGTGGCGTTCTCTGTATTTCCTGAATTTGAATGTTGGCCTGCCTTACTAGGTTGGGGAAGTTCTCCTGGATGATATCCTGCAGAGTGTTTTCCAACTTGGTTCCATTTTCTCCGTCACTTTCAGGCACATGAATCAGACGTAGATTTGATATTTTCACATAATCCCATACTTCTTGGAGGCTTTGTTCATTTCTGTTTACTCTTTTTTCTCTACATTTCTCTTTTTGCTTCATTTCATTTATTTGATCTTCAATCACTGATACTCTTTCTTCCAGTTGATCGAGTCGGTTGTTGAAGCTTGTGCATTTGTCACGTAGTTCTCATGTCATGGTTTTCATTTCTATCAGTTCTTTTAAGGTCTTCTCTGCATTGATTATTCTAGTTATCCACTCATCCATTCTTTTTTCAAGGTTTTTAGTTTCTTTGTGCTGGTTACGTAGTTCCTGCTTTAGCTCTGAGAAGTTTGATAGACTGAAGCCTTCTTCTCTCAACTCGTCAAAGTCATTCTCTGTCCAGCTTTGTTCCGTTGTTGGCGATGAGCTGCATTCCTTTGGAGGGGGAGATGGCTCTGATTTTTTGAATTTCCAGCTTTTCTGCCCTGCTTTTTCCCTATCTTTGTGGTTTTATCTGCCTTTGGTCTTTGATGATGGTGACGTACTGATGGGGTTTTGGTGTGGGTGTCCTTTCTGTTTGTTAGTTTTCCTTCTAACAGTCAGGACCCTCAGCTGCAGGTCTGTTGGAGTTTGCCTGAGGTCCACTCCAGACCGTTTGCCTGGGTATCAGCAGCAGAGGTTGCAGTAGATAGAATATTGCTCAACAGCGAGTGTTGCTGTCTGATTCTTGCTCTGGAAGCTTCGTCTCAGAGTGTACCCAGCCGTGTGAGGTGTGATGTGTCGGTCTGCACCTAGTGGGGGATGTCTCCCAGTTAGGCTACTCAGGGGTCAGGGACCCACTTGAGCAGGCAATCTATCTGTTCTCAGATCTCAGCCTCTGTGCTTGGAGAACCACTGCTCTCTCCAAAGCTGTCAGACAGGGACTTTTACATCTGCAGAGGTTTCTGCTGTTTTTTGTTTAGCTATGCTATGTCCCCAGAGGTGGAGTCTACGGAGGCAGGTAGGCCTTCTTGAGCTGCGGTGGGCTCCACCTAATTCGAGCTTCCCTGTGGCTTTGTTTATCTACTTAAGCCTCAGCAATGGCGGGCGCCCCTCCCCTGGCCTTGCTGCCACCTTGCAGTTAGATCTCAGACTGCTGTGCTAGCAATGAGGGAGGCTCCGTGGGCATGGGACCCTCTGGGCCAGATGTGGGATATAATCTCCTAGTGTGCCATTTGCTAAGACCCTTGGTAAAGCACAGTATTAGGGTGGGAGTTACCCGATTTTCCAGGTGTTGTGTGGCTCAATTTCCCTTGGCTAGGAAAAGGAATTCCCTTCCCCCTTGCACTTCCCAGGTGAGGCGATGCCTCGCCCTGCTTTAGCTCTCGCTGGTCGGGCTGCACCTGGGGACCAGCATCAACTGCCAGACACATCCCAGTGAGATGAACCCAGTATCTCAGTTGAAAATGCAGAAATCACCCGTCGTCTGTGTTGCTTTCGCTGGGAGCTGGAGGCTGGAGCTGTTCCTATTCGGCCATCTTGGGCACCACTCTCCTTAAGTAGTTTTTTCTTAAAAAACTAATTAGACCTTGGGTGAACAAATGAGTGTTGTATATTTCATAATGAAATTGGACAGAGTAGTTGTGGAGTTGACACACAATGATTAAGTTTTACTTAAACTTGTGAAGTGTGTATTTAGTTGCTAGGATGTAAAGATAAAATACTATTTTTTTAAGATTGTTGAGATCTCTTATGTTTGTCTATCATGAATTTAAACAATCTTATACAAAGAATATAAAGTTGTATCATTCCATATTCCTAATCATTAACAGATCCACATACTTTATTATGCAGGGAATCCAAATTTTTATATATATATATTTCTTTTTTAATTTTGGCCTACAGCTTCCTCTGGAGTTTTCACTTTGAATAGCTTCACCCCATTGTGGCTGTATGATACATTGTGTTTGACTTTTCTGTTAGTTGATGTGTATGTGCTTGCATATCTTTACACTGTAAATGGCATGCTGACATCTTGGCACATTTCTTTCTGTTTTTACCATTACTTAGGGTTATTTACATGGGTTATATGTTACAAAGCAGAATTAGTCAATTTGAGGATGTTTTATGAATGTGAAAATAGTTAGATACATTTTGTTAGATGTGTTATTTTCCAGGGAAAAAAACAGTTTAGAGTGCTGCCAGTGATATATCTAATTGTACCTAGTTTTCCAGTTTTGTGATCATTGTATATTATTTTATAACTCCATTTACTTTTGCCAGCTTAATAGTTGTTTTGAAACTATATTCCTTACTTTGCTAGGGAGGCAATGAATTTTTTTTACGTGTTAGCTTACTATTTACATATATTTGAGTATAAAACATCTATTCATCTTCTCTGATAATTAGCTGAAGGACTTACTTTGTATACGCTGTCTACCGTTCACATTATTAGTGGAACTAATTATGTAGTGTCTTATTGTTATGAGTTCATCTATATTAGGTCCTTAAAGCTGTACCTGCATATAATAAACAATAAAAGTCAATTAGCTATTTTTATTTCAGGCTATGAAATTTGCTGTGAGATAGCAGTGGCTGCACATTTTTTGACTTTGGTTTATCTGGACTCTTGTTTGCAGTTGAAAGCAGCTCAACTCGAGTTAGTTGAAGCAGAAATGGCAATTGAGGTATTAAAAGTGAATCTCAGGAAAACCTGGCAGCAAAGAGTGTAATAGGGTTCTGTCTCTAATTTATTGAGAGGTTTCTTAATATTCACTCTGATGTTCAGTGTGCTTTTTTTCTACAAAACAAAAAACAAACAAAAAAAACACGACCATAGACAGGTCTCAAATTTTAGTTTCATCCTTGAGGGAAGACACCAATCTGACATTTCCTTCTGGCTGCTTTTCTCAGCTTTCCAGATTGATGTAGCTTGTAGTATCAGTAATTTATATTTATTGCTGAGTAATGTTTCATTGCATAGATATGCCATAATATGTTTATTCATTAACCTGTCAATGGACTTTCAGGTCTTTTCTACTTTGTGGCTATTATGACTAAAGCTGCTGTAACATTTACGTACAGATCTTTGTCTGGATATTTCTCATTTCTCTTGGTTAAATACATAGGAGTGAAATTACTGGGTTGTATCATAAGCAGATGTTTAAAGGGACTACCAAAATGTTTCTCAAAGTGGTGGTACCATTGAAATTTCATAGCTGAGACTTCCAGTTTCTCCACATCCTCTCCAGCACTTGGTATTGCTAGTCTTTTAAATTTTGCCATTTTAGTGGATATGAAATGGTATCTCTGTGCCTTTTTTTTTTTTTTTTTTTTTTGTGGAGTCTCGCTCTGTTTCCCCCACTCGGGGGTGGGGTGGGGGTTTCGGCTCACTGCAAGCTCTGCCTTCTGGGTTCACGCCATTCTCCTGCCTCAGCCTCCTGGGTAGCTGGGACTACAGGCACCCGCCACCATGTCCGGCTAATTTTTTTGTATTTTTAGTAGAGACGGACTTTCACTGTGTTAGCCAGGATGGTCTCGATCTCCTGACCTTGTGATCGGTCCACCTCCCAAAGTGCTGGGATTACAGGCGTGAGCCACCATGCCCGGCCTCTCATTGTGCTTTTAATTTGTATTTGCCTCTTGACTCATGATGTTGAGCATCTTTTTGTGAGCTTATCTATCCATTCATATATCTTTTTTGTAATGTATATCTTCAAATCTTTTTCCCATTTTGTGTTGGATTATCTTACTGTGTTGTGAGAGTTCTTTAGATGCAAGTCTTTTGTAAGGTAATGTATTGCACATATTTTCTCTTCTCTGTAGCCTGCCTCATCACTTTCATAATAACGTCTCTTATAGAGACGAAGTTTTTAATTTTAATGAAATCTTATTTTTCACTTTCATACTTTTTGAGTTCTAAGAAATCTGCCTATTCCAAGGTTTCAGAGACCTTTATCCTGTTTTCTTCTAGAAAACTTAAGGTTTAGGTCTAGGACTTATTTCACATTTTTGTATATGGCTTTCCTAAATGAATATCCAGTTGTTCCAGCATCACTTGTTGAGAAATCATTTTATTAATGAATTACTTGGCCTGTTTGTTGAAATCATCCAACTTACATCACAGGTCTATTTCTAGACTTTGTATGATGTGTGATTGAGTTTTATGTCTATCTAGGGGCCAGTTACCACAGTGCTTTGATTACTGTAGCTTTATAGTCTTTTTTTTTTTTTTTTTTGAGACAGTCTCGCTCTGTTGCCCACGCTGGAGTGCAGTGGCTCCATCTTGGCTTACTGCAACCGCCGCCTCCTGGGTTCAAGTGATTCTCATGCCTCAGCCTCCCAAGTAGCTGGGATTACAGGCGTGCAACACCACACCTGGCTAAATTATTTTTGGATTTTTAGTAGAGATGGGGTTTCGCTGCATTGGTCAGGCTGGTCTTGAACTGCTGGCCTCAAGTGGTCTGCCCGCCTTGGCTTTCCAAACTGCTGGGATTACAAGCGGCCGTGCCTGGCCGCTTTTATAGTAAGTCTTGAAGTCAGGTAGTGAAAATCACATGACTTAGTTCTTTTACTGTTCTGATTATTCTTGCTCCTTTTGCATTTCCACATAGATCTTAGAAACACTTTCTCAGTTTCCTGGCCAGGATTTTCACTGGGATGGTGTTTAATCAGTTTGGAGTTGAACTGCTCTAATCCATGAACATGGTGTCACTCTGCATTAGCATTTGCTTAGGTCTTCTTTTCCTTTATAGGTTTTGCACATTTTGTCAAAATTATCTTTAAGTAACTCATTTTTAAAAAATGTTTAAATGTTTACTTTTTAGAGATGAGGTCTCATTCTGTGCCCAGGTTGGCATGCAGTGGCACAATCTTTTTTTTTATTATTATACTTTAAGTTGTAGGGTACATGTGCACAACATGCAGGTTTGTTACATATGTATACTTGTGCCATGTTGGTGTGCTGCACCCATCAACTCGTCATTTACATCAGGTATAACTCCCAGTGCAATCCCTCCCCCCTCCCCTCCTCCCCATAATAGGCCCCCGTTTGTGATGTTCCCCTTCCCGAGTAGTGGCACAATCTTAATTCACTGCAGTTTCGATCTCCTGGGCCCAAGTGATCCTTCTGCCTCAGCCTCCCAAGTAGCTGGGACCACAAGCACCTATTACCAGCCTGGCTAACTTTAAAAAAATTTTTATTTTTGTAGAGCTGGGGTCTCTGTTGCCCAGGCTGGTCCTGAACTTCTGGCTTCAAGCCATCCTCCTGCCTTGTGCTCCCAAAGTGCTAAGAATTGGGAGCTCATATTTTTATAACACTGTACAATCTGCTCAAATAGAAATACAATTTTATATATTGACTTTGTGACCTTGCTACATTGAATAGTAAAGTCATCCTTCAGTAACCATCTCCCTCAATACAAAACTCTGTGGATGCTCAAGTCCCATATATAAAATGGCGTAATATTTGCATATGACCTACACACATCCTGTCCCTCCAAATCCTCTCTAGCTTACTTATGCCCAATACAATGTAAGGGCTTTGTAAATAGCTGTTATCCTGTATTGGCTTTTTTTTTTCTCTCATCAGCAGTTAGTTGAATCAGTGGATGCAGACCCCTTAGATACGGAGGGCTGGTAGTAGCTTTTTAACAGAAGCTTAATAGACTTTCTTCATACAGGAGCGCGTCATCTGTAAGTAATGTCGTTCTTTCTAATCTTTTCCTGTTATTTTTGGTCAGAATTTCCAGTACGATGTTGAGAAGAAGTGTGGTGCAGACATTCTTACCTTCACCTGCACTTAGAGGGAAAGTATTCAGCTTCCACCATTATGTCAGCTGCCCTTATCAAGTTAGTTCCCTTCTATCTCCAGTTTGTTGAGAATTTTTAGTCTATTGACATTTTTTTTTTCCTCCTTTAGACTGTAGTAGGATAGATTGCTTTATTAGTTTATTATTGGATGTCACTCTCTTGGGTCTGGCTTCTTAAACATGTTTGTGAGATTCATCTATATTGTTGCACAACGCAGTTTAATTTTCATTTCTGTATAGAAGTCCATTCTGTTGATGGGCATTGTTGGCTGTTACAAATAGTGCTGCTATGAACCTTTCAGTACATGTTTTTGGTTAACATATGTATGCATTTCTGTTGGCTATATTCCTAAGAGTAGGTATATATAAACAGCATTCCAGAGTGGTTAAACCACTTTCTACGCCCACCAGCAGTGTATGGGAATTCTAACTGCTTCATAGCCTTACTTTTTCCTATTTTCCGTGTCTTTCATTTTAACCTTTCTGGTACCACACATTTATTTTTAAATTTAATCGATGCTGTTATAAGAGACAATAGAGACACATACCTTGTATAATCTGCCCAGCTTTCCCCACTGGTAACATTTTTCAAAATGATACTATTATATCACAACCAGGATATTGACATTGCTAGAACCCACAGATCTTAGATTTCCCTAGTTTTACTTGTACTTAGTTGTGTGTGTGAAGCTCTACACAGTCTTATCCTGTCTGGAGGTTTGTGATTACCTTACTACAGTTGAGACAGAGTACTTCCAAATGATAACTGCACCCATCATCTCCCTACTGTCTTTCAACCCCAGCTCCTGGAAACCACTAATTTGTCCTCCATTTCAAAAATGGTATTATCAGTGGAATCATGTAGTAAAAGAGCTTTCAATTGGCTTTTTTTTGTTAGCATAATCCCTGTAGATTTACCACTCATTTATTTTTAACCTTCCTGTGTTTTATAAGTGGTTCCTATGGGAAACGAGGATTGGGTTTTAAAAAAAAAAAACAAAACTCAATCCTCATCATTAATAGCAGAATTGAACCGATTTCTATTGTGATTATTGATACATGTGTGGAGAAATTCCTGCCAGCATAATTCTAATTTCTCTTCTGTTTTCCTTTTCCCACCTATATTTTTCTGAATTGAACACTCTTTTTTTCAGTTTTTCGTTATGTATATTTTTATATCTATTGAACTAATTGCCTCAGAAAAACTTTCAGGACCTGTTTGTATTTCTTGTACGTCATTTTTATTTTCTGTATTCTCATGTAGCAATGATATGATTTAGGTATATCCTTCTAGATATATTTCCATCCATTTACAGTGTCCTGTAACAAATGGGTTATGATGCATACTTTGTTTATTTTTGAGAGGGAGTTTCGCTCTTGTTGCCCAGGCTAGAGTGCAGTCTTGGCTCACTGCAACCTCTGCCTCCTGGATTCTCCTGCCTCAGCCTCCTGAGTAGCTGGAATTACAGGCATGTGCCACCATACCCAGCTAATTTTTTGTATTTTTAGTAACGACGAGGTTTTACCATGCTGGCCAGGATGGTTTCGATCTCCCAACCTCAAGTGATCTGCCTGCCTCGGTCTCCCAGAGTGCTGGGATTACAGGTGTGAGCCACTTTGCCTGGCCCGATGCATACTTTTAAAAAGTTGCTATCAACAGTGTATCCGAGAAAACACCATTTGTCAGTATATTCAGAAGTACATGCTTCATTCTTATCTGCGGGATAGCATTTCCTGGTATGGATGTCGGCAAAATTAACTCTTACTCTGATTCTATAGAAAACATCCAGCTACTTGGGAGGCTGAGGCAGGAGAATCACTTGAACCTGGAAGGTGGAGGTTGCAGTGAGCCGAGATTGCACCACTGCACTCTAGCCCTGGCGACAGTGCAAGACTCTGTCTCCAAAAAAAAAAAATCCCCAGTTACGTATTTATAGGTACATTTGCATAAATTCCTAATACTGATAGGCAGTGCTGTACATCTTTAGTTATGTCCAATCTTTTAAAAAATTTGGCTTGGTCATTTTTGCCAATTTAGCTGTCAAGATAATCTGTTTTGAGACAGGGTCTCACTCTGTCACCCAGGCTGGAATGCAGTAGCATGATCTCAGTTCACTGAGACCTCTACCTCCTGGGTTCAAGTGATTCTCCTGCCTCAGCCTCCCTAGTAGTTAGGATTACAGGCACGCACCACCATGTCCGGCTAATTTTTATATTTTTAGTAGAGACGGAGTTTTGCCATGTTGGCCAGGCTGGTCTCGAACTCCTGACCTCAAGTGATGCGCCCGGCCAAGATAAATTTTAGAATCATTTTATGTTACAACATAAAGTGGTATTTTGGTTAGAATTACAGAAAACCTAAAAACTAAATGTTACCTGGGGCTAAAGAGTAGAAATGCCAGCCCTGCACTGGTAGGTGTTCCATCTAGATTATTTCTTTCAGGTCTATTCAAACCTGATCTGCCCACTCTGCTTTTTAGAGCCTTTGCTGTGTTTTAACTTGGTTATACTCTGACTTCAGGTATGCTTTTCAGTTGCAGTTCAAGTATACTGTCTAATTCCTATTTGTCTTTGTAGACTTTTCTCTTTCATGCCCTTCACCAGTTCTGGAAACGTTTCAGCCATTCTCATCCCTTGCACCTTCTCTCTCAAGTCTTTCTAGGTGTTTTTCTTGGACCTGTCTACCAGTTGTCTAACTGCCGTTTACCTGTCCAGTGAGATTTTTAAAAAATTTTAGTAACTATAGTTGTCCTTTCTGGAAGTCCCATGTACAGGGAGAGTAAGAGCATTGTCTGTGGAGCCACACTGCTTGGATTTAAATCCCAGGTCAGTTGCTGCCTACCTGTGTGACCCTGGAAAGTTATTCAGGCCATGCCTCAGTTTCCTCATTTGTAAAATAAGAATGCTAACAATATCTTACATCATAAGGTTGTTGTGAAGATTAAAGAAGTTAATATAGGTAATGGTGCCCTGGAACCGTCTAATGATACGCTATTTGGCAATAAGCACTTCAAAAGATGGTCAATGTCATTGATGCCAATCAAAACCATGTCATACCTGTTAAGATGGCTAAAATCAAAAAGTAGGAAAATATGTGTTGGCAAGGATGTGCAGAAAATGGAACCTTCGCATGTGGTTGCTGTTGAAAGCAGTCTGGAAGCGCCTCAGAAAGTTATCACAATTCCACTCCTAAGTATATAGGCAGGATAATTGAAAACACATGCTCATACCAAAAGTTGTACAGGCATAGCAGCATTATTAGTAGCCCAAAGGTGGAAACAACCCAGATGTCCATCAACAAGTGAATGCATGAAATGTGGTATAGCCATACAATAGAATACCAAGCCATGAAAATGCACAAATATATAGAGGATAGACCTTGGAAACATTATGGTAAGTGCAAGAAGCCCGATACCAAAGGCTGCATAGTGTATGAGTCCCATTATACGAAATACCCAAAACAGGCAAAGCCATAGAGACAAAGTCAGAGGCGCCCATGGGCTGAAGGGGCAGTGACTGCTAATGGGTATGGGATTGATGGAGTGATACACAACTCTGAAATACACCAAGAACCACAAATGGGTGCATTTTATGGTGTGAAATATATCTGAAAAAGAGCAAAAGGCAGTCACAAGTAACAGTTTCTGCAGAAAGCATGTTTCCCTCTCTAGGACGAAGGAAACAAGTTGAGTTTCTTAGAACCTCAGTCTCTCAGGGCCAGAACTCAGGACCCCAAGGTGGGGGAGCTACACAGCTGGTGTTCGTTTCTATAAGGAGGCAAAAGTAGCACAGATGTGAAGCAACCAAAACAATCCAGAGACTGGGCTTTCACCATGTCGCCCAGGCTAGTCTTAAACTCCAGGGCTCAAGTGATCCACTCACCTCGGCCTCCCAAGTGCTGAGATTAGAGGCGTGAGCCACTGAGCCTGGCTGACTTTCTTGTATGATAAAAAATACATATACCTTGGCCCACAAGCCAGTGGAAGCATTCCCATTACAGTCAGGAATATAAAGGGTGCTCTCTCTCAGCTATTGTTTTAGAAATACTAGCCACCCCTTACCCCCCCCAAACCCCCCCAAAAAAAAATTTGAAAGGGGAAAACCCTTTCTATATAACTGTATATGTAGAAAGCCGAAAAGAATAGAAAATCTACAGACAATATGAATTTTGTAAAGTAGCACGTTAAACAAGATTCAGTGAACCAAAGCACTTAAAAGTTGTAACTGAATACTTAAGTTACAATAACAAAAACTAGAACAAATGAGACCTAAACTTGGCTGGGTGCAGTATAATCCATGTCTGTAAACCCAGCACTTTGGGAAGCCAAAGTGGGAGCATTGTTTGAGCCAAGCTGTTCTAGACCAGCCTAGGCAACATAGTGAGACCCCCTTCTGTACAAAAATTTTAAAAAAATTAGCCCAGTGTAGTGACGTGTACCTGTAATCCCAGGTACTTGGGAGGATGAGGTGGGAGGATTGCTTGAGCCTGGGAGGTCGAGGCTGCAGTGAGCTGCCATCATGTCACTGGACTCCAGCCTGGGTGACAGAATGAGACCTTGTCTTAGGAAAAAACCACACACACCAAAACCCCAGACTTATTATGTAAAACTTTCAAACCTACATAAAAACGAAAACATCGCTGTGAAAGTATAATGGCAGCATGCTGAGGGCTAGGAAGACTCAGTGGCAGTGGGATGTCAGCTTTCTCCATTTCATAGGTTTGACGTGATCCTGATAAAACTTTTTACCGAGAGATACGCAAGGTGATTCTTACCGTGCAAACTAATAAGAACAGCAAAAATAACCTAGAAAAAAACAATGAAGAAGGTTGCTAGCCCTATGAGATGTTACATGTTGAGAAGCCTCCGTAAATGAATGTTTAGTGTTGGCCCAGGAATAGAACAATGGAAAAGTTTAAAATCCGGAAATCAATCCATGTGCATTTGGAAATTTAGTGATTGATAAAGATAGAATTTTAAATCAGTGGTAAAAATTACTTCCAACAAGTGGTATTTTGACAATGGAACCACCATGTGGAAAAGGATAAAATTAGATCCATCCTGCATACTGTACATTTAAATTTCAAATGAATCAGAAACCCAGACATAAAAAGGGAAACCTGCAGAGCGCAGCAGCTTGCACCTGGAGTCCCAGCTATTCTGGAAGCTGATGTAGGAGGGTCACTTGAGCCCAGGAGCTCGAGACCAGCAGGACCCCATCTCTTCAAAGACTTTTAAAGTTCCAAAGACAGTGTAGGTAAATTCCTTGACAGAATTGGGAAAACTTCGCTATCTGGGAGTCAAGGGAGAAATTGATCTAGTGTTGATATTCCATATATATGAAATCTTAAGGACAACCTAATAGAAAAATGGGCAGAAAATATGAATAGCTCACAGGAAAAAAGAAAAGCAAATAGCTCAAACATATGAACAAAAAGATTCTCCATCTGATGTATTGTACCATTGCTTACCTAGAGACTGGCAAAAATCCAAGAGTTTGACCACATATACTGTTGGTTAGGCTGTAGGGGAAAAAGGCATTCTCAAACATTGCTAGTAAGAATGAAAAACGTAGAATTCCTATGGAAGGAAATTGGAACTATCTAGTGAGATTACATATGCTGCTTTAGCAATCCTACTTCTAAAATCTCCCCAAAACAAAAGTGACACATGCACAAGACTTCATTGTAGCACTATTTGTATTTTGTGTGTGTGTGGTTTTCTTGGGGTTTTGTTGGTACAGCACTATTTGTAAAAGGCAAAGATTGTCCATCAATACATCTTTACAGTGGAGTACTGTGGGGAAAATAAACACACCAAGGTGCAAAACAGTGTGGCTAGTATGCTAGCTTTTATGTAGTGTGTGTACTGTGTGCACATATACGTATTTGAAAATGGATTGCACATAGTAACTTATAGGGGAAGGGTGGGGAACAAGGATTGGACAGGTTAGATTAGACCCCTCTGAAGGTACCTTGTTTTATAGTTTTAACTTTTTTTTGAGATGGAGTCTCACTCTGTCTCCCAGGCTGGAGTGCAGTGGTGCAATCTTAGTTCACCGAACGTCCGTCTCCCAGGCTCAAGTGATTCTCCTGCCTCAGCCTCCTGAGTAGCTGGAATTACAGGCACCCACCACCATGCCTGGCTTATTTTTATATTTTTAGTAGAGATAGGGTTTTGCCATGTTGGCCAGGCTGGTCTCAAACACCTGACCCTCAAGTGATCCACCCGCCTTGGCCTCCCAAAGTGCTGGGATCACAGGTGAGAGGCACCACGTCCAGCCTATGGTTTTAACTTTGAAACCCAGTAGGTGTGGTTTTCATACACAGTATTTTGGGACCACTCTAGTGAATCTACCTTGATGACAGAAAGAACCATAAAGTAATCTTAACATTTCTTTCAATTTTATGTTAGTAAATATACTGGCATTATTTTGAAACAATGACATGTACTATAGATTAAATGTGTAAATGAAATCAGGAACCCAGATTTTCAGCTTGAGAAAGAGCTACAAGTATAAAAATGAAAGTAGTGAAGCAAAAGTCCAATCTTTACCTGTATAAAGGCAAGTAATTTTGCAAGAATATGGTTTTAAAAAAAACCTTAGCATCTGGGCATGGTGGCTCACGCCTGTAATCCCAGCACTTTGGGAGGCCTAGGCGGGTGGTTCACCTGAGGTCAGGAATTCGAGACCAGCCTGGCCAACACAGTGAAACTCTACTAAAAATGCAAAACATTAGCTGGGTGAAGTGATGGGCGCCTGTAGTTCCAGCTACACGGGAGGCTGAGGCAGGAGAATCTCTTGAACCTGGGAGGTGGAGCTTGCAGTGAGCTGAGATCTCGCCAGTGCACTCCAGCCTGGGCAACAGCATGAGACTTGGTCTCAAAACATAACCTAAGTCCCTTCACTGTCAAATCCTTAGTGGAGTAAATTCTGTCATCTCAGGGTATCTATCCATTTTCCTGACTTTTCAAGGTGTTGGAAAGTTTTGCTGAGTCATAAGGCTCTTTTCAACAGCTCTGATGGGCAGTTTATCCTCACTCCCACTCTACCTAGCTCTGTTCCTTTCTTCTCTTCCACTGTGTCTGAATTTGACAGGATCCCGGTCTCAGTGGTATTGTTCAAAGAGTTTATAATGTTACGCTTCTGGGTAATTTTTGCTTCATATATCTCCATCCAATCAATGCATTTCAGATATTGTGGTAGAGAGATTTTTGGGGGTGGTGGTACAAGACAGGAATAACCCTTAAGTCATAATAAAGGCCTCCGCAAGGAGTTTTTACATTCACTTCATTTTAATAATCCTCATTTCCCTTTCCTACGTCATGTAATTTGTGCAATTTTTTTTTAGATGGCTATTCATATGAAAAGGAAGCAATAGAAAATTGGATCAGCAAAAAGAAACGTACAAGTCCCATGACAAATCTTGTTCTTCCTTCAGCGGTACTAACACCAAATAGGACTCTGAAAATGGCCATCAATAGATGGCTGGAGACTCACCAAAAGTAAAATTGTTGATAGTGTATTGTTTATATTTTCCGTGGTCTCATTTGAATGATTTACAGGTAAATATTAATCAGACATTATTAAAAGCAAAACAGGAAAAAGGTAAACTTAAATTTAGTTACCTATAAACATTGTGAATTTTCATTCTTTAAAAACACATGACTTACTATAAAAGCCTTTTTGTACCAGTGAAAAAAGTCTTCAGCTATGTAGAAATAAAGTTATACTTTAAATTGCAGTGCCCTAATTTTTTAAAATTCCTCTTAATATCATTCCCAACAGTGCCCACATTTATTCTTGTTAGATGTAGGTCATCTCTATAACTGAAGATTGGACTACTCTAGAATAATAGATGTTTACATTCTAGTTAATAGCCATTTATTCAATAACTCTTTGGAGCCCTTTTAAAGAGAATTTGTCGCAAAATGGTTGTAGATTGTTTATGATTAAATTGAGAAAAATCACTTCAGATATTTAAGCAATTTTTTTGGATTTTAAGTTTTCAGGATAATGATTTTCTTATTTTCCAAACCTAGGTACGGGTTAGGTGAAATGAATCCTGAATAAGTTGACTTTGCTGAAATATATAAAGTGGCAAACTCTAGCCTCCCTTCAGAATGAAGAATTATTAAAAGTTCTCACATATAATTCTAAGCTGGAGTAACTATACAAAGGCATCTTTACACAATAGCCTGGTATGTTCACTCCAGAAAAAAACTTCAGGTTCAGGAAGTGAAGGTGGTGCTAACTTCTTACTTGCCTGTCCAAAGTTGTTACATTTGGAAGCTATCCGCGGGAAGCTTGTTAGAACTGCACCATCAGTGCAGGCTGGGTCTCTGGGCCTGCACCCTTCTTTGCACTGTTACCCCCAAAACTCACAATGGAGAATTGTTCAAGAATGCTGAAACTTGGAAATAAAAAGGGAAAAGCAATGTAAATATAGGAAAAGGCTGACTACGCATTTTATAAACTCATAGCTAATATGCCGCATGTTCACAGAAAGGCAGCAAGCCTTGCTAACATGGAAATCTCCAAACACCATTTCTTTATAATTCTTTGTAAACATTTTAACTTAGTGTATTACTAAACTTTGTTAACCTTTACGTCATAACTAGGATTCATGATAAATGGTTCTAGAAAACTTTTTTATTCATATGACATGCTTCTCACATTCTTACTATTGAGGACTAGAAAGGCTGGAAGCATGTTCTTGGTGTTTTTCTGTTGTATTCTTTTAGAGTCTCAGTCTGTCGCCCAGACTGGAGTGCAATGGTGTGATCTTGGCTCACTACAACCTCCGCCTCCTGGGTTCAAGCAGTTCTCCTGCCTCAGCCTCCCTGGTAGTAGCTGTGATTACAGGTGCGTGCCATGACGCCCAGCAACTTTTTGTATTTTTAGTAGAGACAAGGTTTCACCATGTCAGCTAGGCTGGTCTTGAACTCCTGAGCTCATGATCTACCTGTCTTACCCTCCCAAGGTGTTGGGATTACAGGCGTGAGCCACCAGGCCCAGCCGTTTTTCTGTTGTACTGTTTAGGGAAAGTATGCTAATTTCAACAGAAAACTTGAAAGAACTTACCGTTGGTCCAACTGTCTCTGTTTTGATAAACAGACTTATTTTCCAATTGAGGTTAGCTGTTTTTTAAATAAAAGTTACTAAAATCATTCAAAGTCATTGCTAGAAAACGCAAAAAGGCATTTTTAAAATAAGTGTTAAGGTATTTTGCTTTTTTTTTTTTTTTTGGAGACGGAGTCTTGCTCTGTTGCCAGGCTGGAGTGCAGTGGCATGATCTCGGCTCACTGCAACCTCTGCCTCCTGGGTTCAAGCGATTCTCCTGCCTCAGCCTCCTGAGTAGCTGAGACTAAAGGCACACACCACCACACCCAGCTAATTTTTGTATTTTTAGTAGAGATGCGATTTCACCATGTTGGCCAGGATGGTGTCTATCTCCTGACCTCATGATCCGCCCACCTTGGCCTCCCAAAGTGCTGGGATTACAGGCGTGAGCCACCACGCCCCGCCAGTATTTTGCTTTCTTTTATACTTTACCAGGATAGTTTCTTGTAAAACAAAACTGCTGAAAACTAAGATGCCAATAATTTACCTGACACACCTCTTTTTGTATAAAGCAAACCAAAGCTGAACAACTCTCTTCCATACAAGCAAACCAAAACCATCAGTAACAGGGGACACGACACAGCCCCCATGCTGGGCACTCCAGACCCCACTGTTAGTTCAGGGCAATGTGGAGCAGCAATACCTACCCACCACCCAGTCCTGTCGGGACTGACCATGAGCTTCCTATGGATGTGTTACCTCTTCCTGGCTGGGCCAAGTACCTCACTTACCTTTACTAAGTATATATCAAAATCATAATGTACAATAACTTACGAGAAGATTCTTATTAGCTCCTTTACAGGAAAAATCATCATCTAATGACAAGAATTATGTATTAGGCGATACTTTCCTTCCCATCCCATTTTTGTTTTTAGCCTTCCATTGAATATAAAGCTCTAAAGCACTGAAACTACTTAGTCTTGCTAGCAATAGCAGTGACTAGATAATAACCTGAGGTATTATGATGTTTAAGATTCCAAGAATGTTATCACAATACAACACAGTTTAATGTTCTCTCTCATATTACTTTGAAAAGTGTAGGCATAAAGACAAACATACTTTTAACTGAAAGATAATACAAATGTGTTAAAGAACAAACTGTCATAACAGTGTTCAGTGTGTTGCCAAAGTGTTTGAGAGTTGCAGTAGTAAAGATGTCCTGCTGCCAGTAAAAACAGACACCAAGATGTCTTGAAACACATAGGAAGTATATATTGCTTTCCTGCATGCTTGCTTTCTATTTGAGGCAAAAAGACTAATTTGGCCCTTGAGTATTGTGGAATTTCTAGCAGCTGTCACCCTTATTCTGAAATTATAAAACGAAATTAAATATGCATTTTGTAGTGTTAATATAAAATATGCTTTTCACTATTCCCTCTAGGGTAACAAGGATTAAAAGCAACAGAGATAGCTGTCATCAGGCTGTTCTCTACTTATCCACTGACTCATTTAGTGCAGAACACATTCTATTAATAGTCTTTATTCCATATGGAAAAGTACAGTAGTTGTGCAGAAACAAAACTAACAAAAGAGTAAGACTTTCACAAATATTAAAGAAAATAAATAAGCCATAGTAGTTACAGCAAAACTCATGGAAAGCCTATAAAAATGATAAAGCTGTCCATACGAAGTACAATTGTACACACAGGAACAACCATTGAAGAATGACATCAGAGGTTCCTATTTGTACAAAACCATAATGATGTTCACAGGAACTTCATTACAACGATTCATTTTAAAACATTCTGCAAATATATAACTTCCTTCTCCTCAATTTTAGAAAATAAATTTCACATCCCAACATATAAAACAAATACACTCCTACCTCTCTCAAATTAGCATTTTAACATCTTCCAATAAGACACCATTTTCATATAAAAATACCTTTAAACCAAGGTTCATTCCTGTACCTTATCTTTACAAATGAATTAATACATCAGCTTGAACTTAAGTAGCACCTCAAAGGTGTTCATATAAATGAGATAAAGTGCTGTTACTGGTATACTGTTAACATGCCATAATAATACATCATTCAGTGCAATAACCAGCATGGATGAAGCTTATAGAGAACATGCAAATCATGACTGGGGTTTTCTTTTTTGTTTTTAGATTAACTACATTGAAATAGTTCTATTTACAAGTCTGAATAAAACTGGGCTATTTAATATATACAACATGTGACTATAAAGTACTAATTGTACAACAAAACAAAAGCAACAACCAGTCCTATCTTTAGTATCTGAATTAAATATTGTCCTTAGAGGAGCTTGGAAGGATTGTTCCAGAGCACTATCATTGTTAAAAGCAGTTTGGAAACCAGGTGAGAGCTAACTTTTAAGCGCCACTAAAAATGCTGGTCTTAGCTAAAATTTAGCTTGAATCCACTTGACCACCAATCATGATTCCAAATGGCTTATACTGTTTCCAAATATCAAAAACACCTTCAAGCACAAATATAGGTTCCAAAAAAAGGTGCTATAAAAATATATGAATAAGAACCATAACACAGAAATAAGTGTTTAATCCCTTTATAGAAACTGCTATGAAGGGAACAATACTTAGGTGTTCTCATATTTTGCTTAAAAAAATTGGCTGCGTTTACAGTCACACATATTTAGCTAGAAATCACTCAGAACTTAATTTATATGTATATATTAAATGGGATTTGACTCAATGGAACTGTAACTGTAAAATTCCATTGTTTCCAGAATACATCCCTCGGATGTACATCACTTGGGCATGAGTTAAACCTGTCACTCTTTAACAACAGACACATTTATTCTCTAAGTAGGTACTGTGATTTTACCACATAGCAAAGGCAAGGAGGAAAGTGGCAAAAGCCAAACAATTTCGTAACTGAAAGTCATTAGTTAATGTCTTCTGGGCTGTCTCAAAATTTTAAGTTGATATAGTTTTCAATTCTGTTTAGCATTCTTATTTATGGTGACTTCTAGCTATTAAAGAAGTTTTATCCCACATTTTAGATATATCAATGGCATCAGATCCACCCCAAAGGAAAAAAAAGGGCTAAGAAATAATTTTTCTGATGAAAAAACTATTTTAATTTACCACCAGGATTAAACACACTTTCCCCAATTCCACAAATGGAGCTTTTTTAAGGCTCACACATTTGACTCTATGAATGATCGCTTTGGTTTGGCTGCAGTGAGGTGGCTCCTGTGGGCTTCATTACTGATATGAGGCTGCTGTTTGGAGATACTTTCCTGGTACAGGTGAGACACAGTCTTAGTTATCCTGTTCTCTTGACAGTGGACTGGAATTTGGCACTTGTTTTCTTCTAGCTCCTTCACCTGTGCCCCATTATGGACACTTGCACTCAGGGTAGAAACGGAACAGGTTTTGGCTTGGTTATTACATCCTCCCACTTGCACGAGGGAGGGCTTCTCAGTGGCAGCGGACTGCAGGCCAGCTGCAGATGTGTTTGCCAGCAGCCGCTCTGGGGCCGGACAGTGCCAGGCGCGGCTTGGAGGATTGCTCTGCTGTTGGAACCTCGCAGTCTTATCCATGATGCCCATGAATGGCGTGTTGCGGGGTCTGTGCTCCGCTGTACCGCCCTGAACGTGGGTTACAACCTTGTCTTTAATTCGAGTATCTGGTCCTTGGACCTTGAAGCCATCTGAAAAACTGCTGCTCGAAGTCAAACTACTGGTTGAACTTGACATCTTTATGCTGCTGGATGGAGAACCAGAAGAACCTGAGCTGGTGAGGGAAGCTGGGTGTCTCATGTCGCTGCTGGTCGCCAGCCCACCTTGGTTTGGAGGGGCTGCCTCCACAGGCATGGAGGAATGAGACAGAAGCCTCTCTGTGGTTTTCGTCTTATTTGGTAAAGGGTGCGCAGAGCCACTCTCACCGCGCTGCAGGCGGACATTCTGGCTGGGGCCCAGCCGATCCCCAAAGTGGCCACAACCAGCTCCGGTAGTGAAAGTACCTGTTCCCTCTAAATGCTGGGTTCTGCTCCCAGCAGGTGTGGCAGCGATTCTCCCTGGCATGGGACTCGGAGGAGGGTTCTGAGAAGAGATCTGAACTTTTGTGCTGCCATTTCTCAAGGCCGACTGGCCAGAGCCCAGGTGCTGGCTGGTTTTCACGATCTGGGCCTGCTTGGAGGGCTGCAGGACCAACCCTGGCTGGGCCACAGGCTCTCTCAGGGGCTTGCCGATTCCTGCCCTGCTCTGTGGCGATACCGGCCTTCCTTTGGACTGTAACCCTTCTTGAAGGTTTCGGATGTATGGGGAAGGGACAGATGAGGATGGCTGGGATCTGGGAGTCGGGGAAACAGATTCTTCCTGGGGAGAAGTTTCTTCCTCTTCAGTCTCCTCAGGGTGAAAGTGGTCACTTAAGCCAGGGGTTGGGGCGTCCTCTTCGTTCTCAGAGTCATTGGGTGGAGCTGGTGGCAGGCCCTGCTGTTTTTGCTGTTGACTCCTCTGGAGTTGCTTGCACTCCTCTTCTACACGGGCCAGAAGCCTTTTGATTTCCTGATTGGTGGGACAGAGTTTCACAGCCTCTTGCAGGTCAGCGAGAGCTGCCACGAATTGCCTTCGTAGGAAAATGTAAGGTAACATTACAAGTCACACACAAACATGCTCAGAGTGTAACTGTTCATAAAAGAGCTGTGCTCAAAGGAAAGAGAAGTTAGCAAGTGAGTTTTGAACACTACGGTGGTGGCCAGGACCCATTTAACCAGCCCAGAGTTACTCAGCTAAGTGGCAGTGCTAAATTCTAACCTAGATGGGTGTGACTCCACAGCCCTGCTCTCCATAAAGACCACTGGGCCAGGAATAAGGGGAAGCATGAATCAGTGGACACCAGAATCCTTTTAATATTGTTACCATCCCATGGTAACACTGTGCCCACCTCTCATTCAACAGGCTTATATCACTCTTCCCCTCCCCTGAATTTCCTAATGCCCCTAGTTGGCAGTTTCCCTGAAATACGGACTAAACTAGGTAGGAAGTTCATGTTGCAGTAAGTTCATGTTGCACCTGGGGGGAAGGGTGGGAAGGAATAATTACTGAGATGTCAGGAGAAAATAGAAGTTTACTCATCACTGATAATGTCCACTGCCATGCCTCTTGGAAGTAGGTAGTAATACTAATTCAGTATTTAAAAGGATGAGAGGCACCTGAGCCTCTCTACAGCAAAACCTCCCCAAATTCGACAGACAGGTTTGATCCCATAGGAAAAAAGTCTTCTCTACACACAAAGATAACTATGGACAGTACCTGCTGTTTCTCTTTGCTCTTGCTCTGGCATAAAAGGCTTCATAGGACTTGGGCTTCATTTCGAGAGCCTTGGAAGCAAATTCCTCTGCCATGCCAAAGTCCTGGTGTCAACAAGAAATACAGGAGTCAGAAGCACTGTGGACACACGATTATGGGAAGCCCTTCTAGCTTTGTTAGAAAGGGTAGAAGCGCCCTAAGGCACAGCCAGAGAGGGAGGAAGGGAAAGGTCTGTTTTCTGTTCATTTTTAAATTGAGGAGATAATGACAGTTGATTAATATCATTAGGAGAATAATCCACTACAGAAAACAGTGGTAGTAACAGTGCCCCAGAAGGCCAGAGGGTGGAACCTCACACCCCAGTGGAGAGGCAGCCTCAGAGAGGAGTGCAGACGCTGCATCCATTCTGGCAGCAGGGCACAGAAGCAGGCAGCTCAACAGACTGGGGCACGAGGATGCAGTTAAAAAAAAAAAAGGTAGGAAGTACAACTGAAACGGATCTACTAGTTACAAATTGACTATGAGTTCCCCACGACTGGTTAGAAACGAGTTACTGGCAGATCCTCTGAGCAAATCTAACAGAAGGCAGGCCCACCACACTAGGCTTGGGTTGGACTCTCATGAACCTGGGGATGGCAGTGCTGGCAGCATCACTGTTGGGAAGCTGCAGAGGAACAATCTGCATTTGCTTCTCATCACTGAGGCCAAGGAAATGAAACCCAAGTGCATTCCTTCAACATCATGCGAGGAGCGTAGCAGCAGTGACCAAACGATGGTCATGGATAGGAGCTGTTTCCCACATGCCAGGTTCACATAAATGTGCAAGCAGATTGGACAGGAGGGCCCAGGATTTGGTCTGGAGAAGGGCGGGCCTTCACCGCTGGGGAAGGGCTCTGTTGCTGGAAGACTGGGTTGGAATAAAGGGGCACAGCTTACATTTGTTTTTCTTCGGCATCGAGACAGATTGAGATAGAGGGAAACCCTTAATTCATTGAAGGGTCTCATGTCCTCTCCGAATCCTTCTCGAGGAAACTTCCTTAAGGCATACTGGTACCTCTGGGCTGCTTCTTTCATCTTCCCTTTCTAGGATTCAAAAATCACAAACATTTGTCCTTTTTCAGAGGCTGTAAGATGAATACCCTCCCACACCCGGAACACCCTGGGGAGTTTACTCCCCACTGCAAACCCATGACAGAACATTGAAAGCATCCAAATAAGTGTCAAGGTGGGAGCTAGTTCACTAACTGGGCTGACGCACATGGGTTTCACTGTCCTCATACGCACCCGCATCCTGTGGTTACACCGTGAGAAAGAGTCTGTGAACTGCTAGATTGATAACTATCAAACTTAATGCATCAGATTATCTTCTGGTATGTATTTTTGAAAATTATTTCAAGAATGATCTCGTATCTAAAGATATTTTAATGCTAAGCATAACAGAAATCAGATGAAAAAACTGATCCTATTCCTAGGACAACTAGCCTCTTGTAGATAAACCTAGAGAGCTTGCTGCAGAATAATTTTTCTTCTAAGAGGAACTAAAACATGGGATTTAAAAATCAGAACAGCACCACACATCATTTTCAAAGCTAAAAAAATCCATTTGCTCAGTCAGTCCCACTGCACAGCAGGTATGAAGCCTGTTGAAAATGGCTTCGTATTTCCGACATAATTGCCTACTAAAATCCATATTAAAAGCACTTCAAAGCCACAATAATACACACTCTCAACTCAATTTCAAACTGATTCCAAGCCAGGAACCCTGCTGGGTCATGCTATATTGCCTATTTATTTGTTACTATTAAAAAAAAATGAGAAGGAAAAAGTCTACAACATAGCAAGTACAGCTGCCTAACAGTAAAAAGGATGAACACGGTCATCATCTAGTTTTTCCTATAATCTTTTAATTCTGTCTGGTTACAGAGCTTCAAAGAATAGTGACCTATGCAAATGGCCTGCATATCTATCTAAACCAGGGGTTGGCAAACTATAGCTTGGAGGCCAAGTCTGGCCGACCACCTGTGTTTACAAATAAAGCTTTATCGGGACACAGCTGTGCTCATTCACTCTGTGCTATCTGGGGCTGCTTTTGTGCCCCCACAGCAGCACTGGGGAGTTGTGACAGAGGCCACACAGTCTGCAAAGCCTAAAACATTTACTGTCTGGCCCTTGACAGAAAAAGTTTGCTGATCTCTGACCTAAACTGTTGTCTTATTTTAAAAAAATTTAAAGTGAAGTTTATTGATCTGAAAATCGTATTTCCACTTCCAAGGGAAAATGGAAAAAATTAATTCAGTCTCCTGAATAACTGAGGTGTTACTTGACTATATTAAGTAAAAATATCTCTAAAACCGGTTTCAAATTCTAGAAATTCATAGATATTAAAAATTAGATAGGAAAGGCTTAGGAGACAGAATGACCCTTTTCTTCTAGAAACATCTGCTGGGTGTTCCTCTCCCACATCTCATGACGGTGCCTCAGCATGGTGTTCTGAACTCAGAAGATGAAAGGCTGAGGAACCTCCTCTATGACGTTCAGTTGACCTAGAGGTGACTCGGCTTCACGCATGGCTTCAGACAGTAAGCATCACTACAGCCTCAAGGATTAGCTCAGAAATAATGGTTCTCAGACACGAAGAGAGGTGCTTTCTACCTTTAAGATTCTGCCAGTAAGATATTAAGCCAACAAAGTGGGCATGAAGCCAGGTCAGCACCTCTTGGCACTTTTTTTTTTGAGACTGTGTCTCACTCTGTTGCTGAGGCTGGAGTGCAGTGGTGCGATCTCAGCTCACTGCAACCTCTGCCTCTTGGATTCAAGTAATTCTCCTGCCTCAGCCTCCCGAGTAGCTGGGATTACAGGCACCTGGCTAATTTTTGTATTTTTAGTAGAGATGGGGTTTTGCCATATTGGCCAGGTTGGTCTAGAATTCCTGGCCTCAAGTGATCCGCCCACCTCGGCCTCCCAAAGTGCTGGGGTTACAGGCGTGAGCCACCACACCCAGCCACCTTTTGGCACTTCTATTACACGGATTCTGTGCAGCAGCACAGCTATGGCCATTATATACCCAGTTAAGAGCATGCTCCGAGGCAGTTTCAATGGCAAAGAAAAGGGCGGCACAACTTACTTTGTACATCACATTTCCTTCCTCCATTAATTTCTGTAAAAGTATAATCAAGATATCAGGTTTGGAAGTGGCCATCGCCCAAGCAGCATTTCCTGCAAAACAAACACACATTCAGAGGCACTTCAGAGGCCCAGGGGAAAGGATTCCAATTCCTCCATGGCCCCACAGCTGGAGGTCAGCACCAGCAGGAGCCCAGCTGCAAGGACCACAACATGACGAGGGAGGGAGCAGGACGCTGGCGAGGCTCAGTTGCTAATCCTTTCCACTGACCTGGGCACTCGAATCTGTCCTTGTTATTTTACTGAAAAAAGTAATGAGAAACAAAGGCATCCAAGCAGCGAAGACTCATCCCTCCCTTCCGAGTGGGATGTGGGGGAAACTAATTAAATGAGACCTCAGCACAACCTCCTCAGTTCCTGCAGCAGCCACCGTGCAGGCATGTGTTCTCAGCATGCAGTCCCTGCGCCCTGTCACCGCGCTCTACTCCCAGATGTCATGGCTTCTCTCTTCTACCCTACAGCTCGGCCACAACCTCTCTAACCCCTGCCTGAACTCTCGGGACACTGTGGGAGGAGTGCTGAAGAGCACAGCCCTGGAGCCAGCCTGCCAGGTCCCCATGGCGAGTACCACACAGCAGTCCTAGGGGAAGCCATTTAGCTGCTGGGTGCCTTGGTTTCCTCATCTGTAAAATCATGGGATTGTCACAGGGCTGTGGTAGGGATTAAGGCAGAAGATGAAACTGCTTGGATAGTTCCTGGCACTGTTCACTGCTTGACAGTACTAGTGAATAGCATTTCCCTCACAGTGCCCTACCCAGAGCTAATCTTGACCAAGGGCCCCACACATCAAACCAAAATAGGGATCCTCCCCACATCTGGAATGGTGTGTTGTGTCAAAGCCAGCCACGTGGAAAGGGCTTTCCCTACTCAGGGGCCCTCCCATGATCCTCAAGTATCGTCCTAGTTTGTCTCCATGAAATCATACTACTACTACTTCACAGAAACTTGCTGTGGTGGCCACTTCCCCACACAGCTGACTGGCTGCTCTAGAAGAGTGGCTCAGCCTCCGCTGTTGCTCAGAGTCACCTGGGGAGCTTTCAGCAGCACTGCCCAGCCCCACCCCACAGCAAGAGGCTGAGCCAACTACTCTCTGGCATGGTTCCTGGCCACTGATACCACTCCAGACTGTCCTTCAACACCAGTCTCTGCTTTCCACACCCTCTGCCAGAAACACCGTGAGCTACTTACACATTGTGTATAATGATGATTAAGTGAGACTGAGAGAGAGAGATCTGCAAACATCTGACATCTTACTTCCTAACCTGGGAGCAGGTCAACTCTCTGTGCTCTCTAGGCTTCTACAATCGGGAGCTCACCCCTCCTCCTGCTCAAGGGAGGCAGTGCTCACTGACCTAATTTGGCTCCCTTTCTGAGTAGCGCCACCACTACGGACGTGTTTCGGCAGCCGATGGCTCTGTCCAAGGGCCGCATCCCGCTGTGGTCCACATGCTCGATCACAGCTCCCTTCTCCACCAGGTACAGCACCTGTAGGGACAGCAGAGGCCTGAGCAGCAGCTGGGGGCAGGAGTTCAGGGGTACACGTGGATTTGGCGGGGGGCAGTCTTAGCTTCAGTCTGATTGTAGATGCCTCTGCCTATTAAGGATCCTAGAACAGAAATAAAGTGGACACGAAAGAGAGAAGAGGAGCTGCAATCCCCAGCTAAAACCTCCACTGCTGAGGAGATTTTGCTGTCAGGGATGAGGAAAGCAGGGGACACGCTGCCATAGGTGGGTGTGTGCACACATGCATGATCTGTCATCTCACACCACTCCCCAGGTCACAGAGATGGGACACAGTCACCTTTGCATCTCCAATGAAGTAGGCAGCAGACTTCTGCAATGAGCTCCAACAAATGAGCAGGCCACAGCAGTGGTGACTTTAGAAATACTCAGACCCACACAACCTGAACACGGCAGACTGTTAAGATTGGCAGCTTGGGACTGGATGGACCTGAGTATAATCCATTTCAAAGATATTTGAAGGAAATTGGGAAAGTAAAGATGGCAAGTTTGATACCACGGTACAAGGACTGATTTGATGTGATAAAACAGCTGTCACTTGAACTAAACCGGAAATAAGAGGAAGAAACACTGTGGTCACTCAAATTTCTCCATTTACTGGAGCCATTTTAGCCTATAACCATTTTTTAGCCTGTGGCTATTTTAGATTTTCATGTGGATCTAAAAAGATATGCTTCCTATCATCCACTCCACTATTCAAAATGACACTAAGTAGAGGGATTATCTATATAAAGAACTAAACCCAACTACAAAAACCAAATAACCTCATCTTTAGAATGGGCAAAGGACTTGAATAGATTTCTACAAAAATGATCAACGAGTGGCCAACGAGCATATGAGAAGATGTTCAACTCATACCCATTACGATGGCTACTATTTTAAAAAAAAAGAAAAAAAAAAAGCTACTATAGAAAAAGCACCAAGACCCAGACATGCAGGGCCATGGCTTCCACTGCCAGGTTTGCAAGCACCTGTCTCTCTAGCTAGTCCTTCCACAAGTACTGGCTGGGTGCGATGGCTCATGCCTGTAATCCCAGCAATTTGGGAGGCCGAGGTGGGCGGATCACCTAAGGTCAGGAGTTCAAGATCAGCCTGGCCCACATAGTGAAACCCCATCTCTACTAAAAATACAAAAATAAGCCAGGTGTGGTGGCACAGGCCTGTAATCCCAGCTACTCAGGAAGCTGAGGCAGGAGAATCGCTCGAACCGAGGAGGCGGAGGTTGCAGTGAGTTGAAATTGCATCACTGCACTTCAGCCTGGGTGACAGAGTGGGACTCCATCTAAAAAAAATAAAAAACAAACAAAAAACAAGTATTGGTGATGATGTAGAACAATTCTGGAAACCTTGTGCACTGTGGTATGAATGTACAATGGTGCAGCAACTGTGGAAAAAATGTAGGGCAGTTCCTCAAAAAATTAAAAATACAATCACTGTATGAGCCAGAAATTCTGCTTCTGGATATATCCCCAAAATAACTAAAAGCAGGGTCTTGAATAAATACTTGGCCACCCATATTCACTGCAGCATTATTCACAATAGCAAAAAACATAGAAGCAACCTAAGTGTGCACTGACAGATGACTGGAAAGACAAGATGTGGTATATACGTACAATGGAGCAATATTCATCCTTAAAAAGGAAGGAAATGCTATTCTAACACACGCTACAACATGGGTGAACCTGGAGGACATTATGCTACGTGAAATAAGCCAGTCACAAAAAGACAAATACTATATTATTCTACTTACATGAGATCTCTAAAGAGGTAAAAAACTCACAGAGACACAAAGTAGAGTGGTGGCTGTGATGGGCTGGGGGAGGTGGAGAGTTGTTTAACAAATACAGTTTCACCTTTGCAAGATGGAAGGTTCTAGATACTGGTTGTACAACAATGTGAATATACTTAAACTACTGAACTCTATATGTTTAGAAATGGTTAGGAGTAAATTTTATGCTATGTGTTTTTGCCACAATATTAAAAAAATGATGTTAGAATGCTAAGTTCCTTCACTGTTCTCTAATTTTGATAAACTACAGAATGTGGAAAGGTAGCTGAAAAATAAGTGTAGACATGTGAGATTTAGTTGAGTATGTTTTTGAAAACTGACATGAAATAGAGTTTACAAGGTATTGGAGTTGATACCATTTAACTCTGACAGCGCTGCCTTCTAAAAGCACCAAGGCACAGAGGTGCAAGGCCATGGCTTCCACTGCAGGGTCTGCAAGCACCTGTCTCTCCAACTAGTCCTTCCATTAGATGTATTGAACTACTGGAAATTGGTAACTCTCATGTAGCTGACTATTCCTCTGGCACCTACTGGGTGCCTAGGGCATGCAGCCTGACAAAATCACAGTTTCTGCCCTGAAAGACATTTCAGAGTTCTCAGTTTTTTAAGGTTTTATTCCCTCAACCCTTGATTAGACATGGGCATTTGGCAAAGGGATAAAGATAGTGTCCAAAGCTTTCCATATTATTTTTAGGCAATGCCATATCACTTTAAAAACAACCAGTATATATACATGATGAAATACTATGCAGGCTTTAAAAGAAGGAAATCTTGCCATTTGCCACAACATGGATGAACCTGAAGGACATTATGGCTAAGTGAAATAAGCCACGCACATAAAGAGAGCATGATCTCACTTATATGTGGAATCTAAACAAGTTGAACTCACAACAGAAGCAGAGAATAGAAAGGTGGTTACCAGAGGCTGGGAGACAGAGGGACCTGGGGAAAGGGTAGGCACTGGTCAAAGAGTACGAAGATTCAGTTAAACAGGAGGAGTAACTTCTGGAGATCTGCATAGCACTGCAACTAGAATTAATAACTTTAAAAAATTATTTTATTTATTTAATTTAATTTTATTTTTGGAGACTGAGTCTCACTCTGTTGCCCAGGCTGGAGTGCAGAGGTACGATCTTGGCTCACTGCAGCCTCCACCTCCCGGGTTCAAGCAATTCTCGTGCCTCACCCTCCCGAGTAGCTGGGATTACAGGCGCCCACCACCACGCTCAGCTAATTTTTGTATTTTTAGTAGAGGTGGGTCGCTTGATCTCGAACTCCTGACCTCAAGTGATCTACCCATCTTGGCCTCCCAAAGTGCCGGGATTACAGGCATGAGCCACTGTGTCCGGTCAATACTGTATTGTTTGTTTCAAAACAGCTAAAAGAGATCTTAAATGCTCTCACCAAAAAGAAATAATATTTGGGTGACAGATACATTAATTAGCCTGATTTGATCATTCCACAATGTATACATGTATCAAAACATCACACTGTACCCCATAAATATACACAATCATTTGTCAATTAAAAATAAAACTTTGTCTGGGCATGGTGGCTCATGCCTGTAATGCTACCATTTTCAGAAGCCAAGGTGGGGAGATCACTTGAGCCCAGGTGTTCGAGACCAGCCTGGGTACATAGTGAAACCCTGTCTCTAAAAATTAGCCAGGTGCGGTGGTGCATGCCTGTATTGCCAGCTACTCAGGGAGCTGAGGTGAGAGGATCTCTTGAGACCAGGAGAGCAAGGCTGCAGTGATCACAGCACTGCACTCCAGTCTGGGCAACAGAGCAAGACTCTGTCTCAAAAATTAATAATAGGCCAGGTGCAGGGGCTCACGCCTGTAATCCCAGCACCTTGGGAGGCCGAGGCAGGTGGATCACGAGGTCAGGAGTTCAAGACCAGCCTGGCCAACATGGTGAAACCCTGTTTCTCCTAAAAATACAGAAATTAGCTGGGCATGGTGGTACGTGCCTGTAATCCCAGCTATTCAGGAGGCTGAGGTAGGAGAACTGCTTGAACCCAGAAGGCGGAGGCTGCAGCAAGCTGAGATTGTGCCACTGCACTCCCACCTGGGCAACAGAGCAAGACTCCGTCTCAGAAAAAGAAAATAATAATAATAATAAATTAAAAACAAAACAACTTTTAAAAAAAGCAACCAGGTAGTCATTTGATTAGTCACTTACCATATATAAAAGTACTTTCTAAATGATCTATGTAAAAGTTTTATTTATATGGATGACTGAGAAAATCACGTATGGACATGCATACGCATATTCACGTATGTGTCTTTTGTATGTGCTGTTTGTAAGCAGGTATTTTTAAGCTTTTATGAGTTGACTAAAATCCTAAGTCCTGGAATAGATTGCATGTCACAGAATTAAAGAAAAATGAAAGATCCCCGACAAGACACACACACACACACACACACACACATACACACACACACACACACACTGACGACCCTGAGACACAATCTCATGCAGGCCCTGGAGTGAGCTGCTCACTTCCTGGGGTTTCTTTCCAATGCAGGTGGAGGTGGGGAACACCTGCTGGTACTCACAGTCTCGGCATCACCATAGAAGGCAGCCAGGTCCAAGGGCGTGCGGCCATTCTTGTCCATCTGGTCTATCGCAGCTCCTTCTTCAACCAGATACTGGACCACTGCCCTGTGACCTTTCAGACAAGCCCAGCTTAATGCTGACAGACCCTCTTTGTCTAGAGAAGAAAGGGCTGCACCTGAAAGGAAAGCCCATTCACAGAACATGAACCTTATGAGATGACAAAGACAGAAAGCAAGTAATTGCACACCTGCAGAACACCTGGCCTGAACCGAGTGTCAGTCAAGCACTGTGAAGGGTGACACTGGCCAGATGGGCTGGCAGAATGGTCATCGCTGCTGAAGAGGAATACCAGCACGTGGCTGTGTTGCCTATTCTCTCTACTGTATATCAGAAAATTTCCGTACAGCCAGGCGCGGTGGCTCACACCTGTAATCTCAGCACTTTGGGAGGCCAAGGATCACGAGGTCAGGAGATTGAGACCATCCTGGCTAACATGGTGAAACCCCGTCTCTACTAAAAATACAAAAAAAATTAGCCAGGCGTGCACCTGTAGTCCCAGCTACTCGGGAGGCTGAGGCAGGAGAATGGCATGAACCCGGGAGGCAGAGCTTGCAGTGAGCCAAGATCACGCCACTGCACTCCAGCCTGGGCAACAGAATGAAACTCCATCTCAAAAAAAAAAAAAAAAAAAAAAAAAGAAAGAAAATTTCCATAACAGAAAACTTAGAATTTGAATCAGAAAGCACTGAATGGGTCTGCTAAAGTTCTCTCTCTGTGTCCGTCCAAAAGAAACCTTTGAGGGCATGATGCTGCTACCTTTTGAAAGGAGGAATTCCACGGTGCTCAAGTGCCCTTCACAAGCAGCCACCATGAGGGGCGTCCGGCCTTGCTTGTCACTTAGGTTCACATCACAGCCGCGTTCCAACAGCAGTCTAACAATCTGGAAGAGACACTTGAAATTACCATCCTCCTGCTGCCTTTTCAACCACACCTGCTATACCCAGACAGGTTTCTGAACCTTTAAAAGTAGTCAAATGACTTTCTTTCAAAAATCCCTAAGTTGCGTGAACCATGGGGCCTGGAAAATCTTTCCACTGTATTCCTTTGAACAGAATCTTTTCCAAAATATATGCTCTTTTCAACATGCTCAATTCATTGCTGTTATCTACTAAATATACACATACTAGACAGAAATGGTAATTTGGGGGAGGAGGGATGCCAATCACAATCTCCAAGGACAAGACAGCCACAGGGGCATGGGAAAATGAAGCACAACTCAGGGGGGCAAGCAGCAGTCACGGGGTCCCCCATGGGCACTGAAGCTAACTAAGTACCTACAGCTGAGTGCAGGGCAGGAGGGGGTTGCAGAAAGAAGCTCGCCCACTACACACCCAAGCCATGGGCTTTCTTAAGACGCAGCACTGGCGGATGGCATGCCCTTTGGGGAAGGCAACTTTTAGCAAAGCACCCTGAGAAGATTCTCAGCCCTAGAAATACACCTTTCAACCAGGCATGGTCATAAGGTTGGGGAGGAAAAAACCTCAGAAAACCAGATGGGTATCTCATCACCACCATCCCAGCAGAAACTGCTTAGCCCAAGTTTTTCCCCAACACATCACCTGTTACATGGCCGCAGCAATAGGTGACACATTCCCACTGCCTTCTTGCTTGTTATCCACTAACAAATGCTTTCCAAACTTCCCCGTGACTTAGGACACAGCAGAGCCAGGAAAGGATTAGCCAGAGGATCAGGGTGAAGCAGTGAGGGTGACAGGGAACAGATGGTACAAACCAAGCTCTTAGGAATGGAAAGGGGAGAAGAATCCTGCCAGGAAGCACTCACAGCTCCTACCAAGGGAGCCAGCAGGCATCGGCAGAGATGCGATTCCATGACCAAAACTTTGGTCTAGAACATTCTTCTTTGTAATGGTCATAACATCCTTTGTATCCGTAGTGTATGTGTAACCTGGTGCTAGGTGAGGGGTAGGTATGTGGTCACTATTTATGAAATGAAGGAACAAGGATCCCCTGGCTCCCTTGAATGAACCACAACAATGGATCATTCATAGTAAAAAACAAAACAAAACAAAAAAACAAAAACTAAAACCCAGCCCGAATCAGTGCTGGACCAGAGGGAAACATTTTCTTTTCCAAAGAGCACAAAAGAACTGCTCTTCTTCCAAGTATGTTGGACAAATGCGTCCCAAAACTACAACACGTATGTTAGAGCAAGTCTCTTGTTACCACGATGAGTCCACCCACTCCACCTCCCTCCACAGCTGAAGGCAGTGGCTGTGTCTCTGACCTGAATAGCTCGGCCTTGAGCAGCCTTGCTCCCCAGCCTATGTGGCCAACTGTGTTATCTTGTCAAACGTGTGGCTCTATCAAGTAATCCCGATGGCACAGAAGCCGAGGATGGGGAACAGACAGGTTCAGGGGAGCTGCATGTGTCCTCAGGGGAGCCAGGCAATAGTGAACTCCATCCTCACTCATTGCTTCTGAAGCATTCAGGGGCCCCCCCCCGGTACCTGCCAATGCCCCTGGCGTGCTGCACAAAACAAAGGTGGAACCCCTCTCCTGTTTGTCCGCGACACAGCAGCTCCACGCCCCAGCAGCAGCTCGCAGACCTCCAGCTTCCCTCTTCCTGCGGCAGCAGTCAGGGCTAAAGGAAAGTCACATAGAGGGGAATCTGTTAGCATGTGGTGGAGCACAGATGGCCAGAAATTCTTTGACAGTTCTCTCCCCCAGTGGGAGGTAGGGTCTATATGTCCTCCCCCTTTGAACCTGCGGGGGCTCTGTGACAGCTCTGACCAACAGAACACAGCAGAACAAATTCTGTGTGAGTGTCAAGGCCCAGGTCCTAGGAGATGGGCTGCTTGTACATCCCTGAACACTCTTTCCTGGAGGCCGGATGCCATGCTGAGAGGAAGCCCAAGCAGTCCTGTGTTGAGACCCACAGAGAGAAGAACTGAGGCCTGGGCATGGCTGCCAGTTCCAGATGGGCTCCCAGGAGACAGCCAGCACCAGCCGGCCAGCCACATGCATGTGCCATCTGGAAAGGGATCCACCAGCCTGGGTCAAGCTGCCCCAGCTAAAGCCATGTGAGCAGAGGTGAGCCATCCCCACCATGCCCGGCCCAAACTATAGATTCAGAGGTGGCTAAGTTTTTTTTCTGTTTTTCACAGGAAGAGATAACCAGAATACAGTGCAACGCAAACACAGGTTGGAATTATTGTCTAGTTTGGCCTCTTACCCTAAAATCGTAAAATTTCATTCAACAAGAATAATCACTCAGGCAGTCTAGCATGCATGTCACTCCCCCCTCGTTAAAGAATCTCCTTAACACATCAAGATTCAGGGTTAAGAAAGTCAAGAAAGAAAAGAAGATCCAACTGTAGAGGGCCGGAGTGAACATGCTGGCCCAGAGGCAGTGAGCTGTCGTGGCGGTGCTGCGGGAAGTCAGCTAAGGATGAAAGAAAAATGGCACGCAAGGAGAGAGGACAACGAGACCGGGCACTCATGGCACTCTCCCATCAGCCTGGGCCTCCCCGCTCCCCGATTCTTAATTTGGGGGTCACAGGCAGGGGGTATAGTTCGAAGAGTTGCTTCTGCTCATCACAGGAATCACTGTCTAGAGAGAAGGACGGAGGAGATGGCAGAAACAACCCCAGGCCAGGATGATCGGCTCTTCAGTGAGACCAGAGGCCAGCAAAGGGCTGAGTGGCGAGGGATGGCTATTCTTCTGGAGGGAGGGAGGAGATGGAGCGCCGCGCCCTGGCTCTATTCCCAGCACATGCCTGGGATGACCCTGTTTCTAAATACAGCCTCCAACCTATACATTTCCAGTTTCCAGAATAGGGAAGTGTTCTTAAAAGTCAGTCAGGCAGACAGACCTCTCAGGCTGAAAATGGGGCAACACAGAAACAGGCCTTCAAAAGGTGTGGTCCGCATGCCAGGGAGCCTATGAGGAACACCCAGCCCCATTAGTAACCAGGCTCACTAACGAGAGACGGATGTGGAACAAGAAAGCTCACACCCTGCTAGCGGAAAGGCACACGGTGGCTGCTCTGGAAAACAGGCTGATGCTACGAGTAAGTGGAAGATGGGTGTAACCCCCCACCCAGCAACCCACTTGCAGAGATGCACCCTGCAGGCACTCTCAGGGTGCACCAGAAACACAAGCAAAAATGCTCACTGCACCCCGGGCTGCAAGCAATCCAAACAACCATCATCAGCAGCAGCAGTAGGCTTCAAGAAAGTGGCACCATCAATCAGCAGAACACTACATGTCTACAAAAATAAACACCATGTGGCTAAACACGACTGACCAAGTCAGTCTCACAAACTTAACAAGGATTCAAAGAAACCAAACCCAAAAGAAAACACAGAGGACTTTGTTCATACAGAGTTCAAAAGCAGAATGCTGTGACAGCCGTCTCGGGAGAGGGTCACCTATGGGCTTCCGATTAGCAAGGGTGGGACCTGGTTTGTCTCCTGTGCACCTTCTGAGCTCGGGTCTCAGAGCTAAGCCCCAGGAGCCAAGGGCTCAGGGATGCTGGTGTCTGCACACACCCCTTGGTCTACCTGTCCTCTTTGACACCCCTCAGGGCAGCTAACAGATGCCTGCTTCCTCTGGTTCCTACAATAAAGCCCAGGGAAGCTGGGAGTCTGTTGCTGATTTGTGACCTCCTCTGGTCACACAAGTCAGCATGGCCATGGTTTAACCTCCAGGAGCCACATACACAAAAGGCGGCAAACCAGTTCTCTCCCTGCAACAAACTAGCTCCCCTACTGAACAGTCTCCACAGACTGTCCTCAGGGCCATGGTGCAGTGTGGCTGGCGACCTCACCTCTTCACATGTCACAGAGAGGTAGCCACATCTGTCCCATGGATCACCTGAGCTCTGTGTTCAATCTGGGGCTGTGTCACCGGAAAGTGAGGGAGTGAGTGTGGGCAGCAGGCAGTCCTGGTCTTGTGGACCTAAGGATGTAAAGGTCAGGCCCAGGATGACCATGGGGAAAGCATCCCCTTCTCCATCCTTCCAGAAGGGCAACGCAGCTCTCACTTTGCTTCTGGTCCTCAGTCAGTGTGGACCTCATCAGTGAAGGGACCTTCTTCAGTGGCCTCATCATAGACCAGCCCCTCGTAAGAGTTTACACAGCAGCCCAGGGAGCTTAGGGCCAGTCTGCAGGCCTGGCCGATCCCTCCCACACCCTATTCCTCACCACCCAGATGACGGCCTGTTTCTTTTCAGAAAGGAGGCCACCACATTTCTCCAGAAAAAATGCATTTAAAGAGCTCTGTCCTGATGGATGTCCTCAAGTCTATTGATCTATGTTTGCAGCAGACAGCACTAAAGCGGTGGGGGACCAGAGGAGGTAACAAGTCAGGAGCTGACTCCCAGCTCCCCAGGCCTTGTCTGAGCACCAGAGAGAGCAGGCATCTGCCAGCTGTCAAGATGCTCTGACACCTGATGCTACAATATTTTTCCATGAGGCATAACAACTTCAGTTCTCTGTGGTAGAACAGTCCTTCACATGCACTGGGACATGGTCCCTTGCAGCTCTTCAAGGAGGTAGCTGGTAAACTCAGCCAAGGTCCTCATGAGAAGTCAGTGCTGGCACCAACATGTGTGTTCAGTGAGTCATCCTAGTGGAGGGCACAGGGGGCCTGTGCACCATGGTTCTCAGAAAGTGAGAGACTGCTCAGCTCTGGAGTCCCAAGGTCGAGGATGTAACACAGCACAAGACACCTGAAGACATGATCTAGTCTCAGTTGCTATGTGTGACCTTGGCAAATCCTCAAGGTCTGTGAGCTTCAGTTTTCCCATGCAGAAAGCTAAGGAGTTGAGCCTGACCAGAGTTATGAAAAGCCGAAAGTTTCCGCAAATGCTTAGTCCTCATTTCATTCTTTAAATGCACCTTATTTAAAATTTTGTAATAAACACAATACCCATCCCCCACCCAACCACCACCACATTTGCAGTTACTAAATTCTTTCTTTTTGTTTTTGAGACAGGATCTTGCTCTGTTACCCAGGCTGGAGTGCGGTGGTGCAATCTTGGCTCACTGCAACCTTTGCCTCCCAAGTTCAAGGGATTCCCCTGCCTCAGCCTCCCGAGTAGCTGGGATTACAGGCACGAGCCCCCATGCCCGGCTGATTTTTATATTTTTAGTAGAGATGGAGTTTCACCATGTTGGCCCGGCTGGTCTTGAGCTCCTGACCTCAGGTGATCTGCCCACCTTGGCCTCCCAAAGTGCTGGGATTACAGGTGTGAGCCACTGTGCCTGGCCGCTGTCACTAAATTCTGATACCCTGGGGCCCAGCGCATTACCATGGGTGCCCAGAATAACTTACCACTGGGCAGTCTTTATAATAGTGCTTTTCCTGTCATCTTTCTAGTTAGATAATTTCTTAGAACTACAGGAAGAGCCGTTCTTAACAACAATTGCCATCTGCATCACTGATCTGGATGACGAAGTGGATTCTTTCAAGACAGTGCAACCAGAACAAAATACTGAAGGGCACGGATGCTACAGCTGATCTGGACTGCAGGTGCCATTCATATTTGTGTTATGCAAACAGGCCCATTGCCCTTCCTGAGCAGATATTTAATCTCAGTGCGTCGGTATGTAAAACTGACATCAATACCATTAACAGGATGTACTGAGACAGAGGTGAGGAGGCGGTTCCCATACCTAAAATGTTTGGAAACCAGGGTCCAAGGTGATCCTATCTGTACTCTGAGAATCTACACAAACCAGTTCTGGTCCCTGCTGTCCTGGGAATTCCCACTGTAGTCTCTTCCTGCCACAATGATAATGTTAATGATTCCTACTAATATAAGGCTCGGGGTACTTTTATATTGTGAGAGACCAGAATATGCCACCCCAAAATATGTCTTTTTGCGTAAAGATTTTGAGCTGATTATTTTGAGATACTGAAGACACAGGAGGTATTCCAAAAACAGAGAAGTTATCCTCTTGTAAGACAAAATTTAAGGGTGTCTTCCTTTCTATACCAAGAAGAGAAGGATGACTACATGACTAGAGACTTCTATCAATGAAGAATCTGGCTCACAAACCTTACCCTTGTTAACCGCTTTTCTTGGGTACCTCTCCATAACTGGCCTTCCCCACACCATTTATCTTTGTTTCAGGGGATTTTTTTTTTTTCCCTTAGAGATGGTTTCTCACTCTGTCACCCAGGCTGGAGTGCAGTGGCACAATCTCAGCTCACTGCAACCTCTGCTTCTTGGGTTTAAGCAATTCTCCTGCCTTGGCCTCCCAGTTAGCTGGGATTACAGGTGTGTGCCACCACGCCCGGCTAATTTTTGTATTTTTAGTAGAGACGGGGTTTCACCATGTTGGCCAAGCTGGTCTCGAACTCCTGACCTTGTGATCTGCCCGCTTCAGCCTTCCAAAGTGCTGGGATTACAGGTGTGTGCCACCGTGCCTGGCTGGGATGATGGCTTTTAAGCCTAAAATCTAAGCCATCTCTTGGACACTGACTCATTTCTCTGGGTATCTCCCACAGATACAACACAAGATAACAAGATACACCTGCTATTCAACTTCTGTTTGTGTAAATCTGTCTTTCATTGCTGCAGTCTGTCCCAAGAACTGTGAAGGGTAAGGATAAAGTGATTTCTTCCTCTACTACAATATACATTATCTGGATTGATCTGATCATGTGATTCTTACGCTGGAAGATCTGGGTATTGAACCACTACCTGGATCTGCTGCTGCTCTGCCATTTTCCTCCAGGCAAAGAACAACTCCCTCTTCCTCTTCTCCCCGGTTAACCAGAAGAAGGAATGAATCAAAACAAAGACACATTGGCTCCATGCTGAGGCAGGGCCCAGGTAAATGCATGATGCCATGCAAAGGAATAAACACAGGACTCTTCCATTTGATGAGATCTGAAGCAGCCCATCCACCACAGCATTCTGCTCTTTTATTTAGTAAACAAGTTTCATCTCCATTACAAACGGGGCCTTTAAATCAGGATTTCTGTTGCAGCTGCTGCTGAATTTTTGCAACAGCAGCACATCAGAAATGATAGTCCAGCACTAAAAATAGGGACCTCTGTTTCACAGAGGCGTCAGAGAAGCCACAAGTTGGAGCAAATGACAAGGGGCGAGCGTGCCACCCTGGGCATGGCAACGGGGTTGGACCCTGTCCACCTCCTTTTCCTTCACAACTCTTGCTATGGTATTTGGTGACTTCCTCTTGAGGCAACTAAAAACCTGTAAGTACAGGCAGACTTTGCTCAGGCTTAAAACAGATCACGTACTACACACAAATTCCTGACGAGGCTCTCGTTTACAAATGATGCAGACAGACAACAAGATCTGTGTTTTCCTTTTTCTAAGCAGATTGAGTATTCTGGGGCCATCGCTGCAAACTCCTGAGGCTCTGCCATTTTCAGGGGATCTCAAGTTTTAGCAGCCACAGGGACTTACGAACACCATATACGGAAACAAAGAGACTGAAGAATAGCCAGCCACATGCTTAAGCAAACAAGACTACGGCTAAATTATGCTCAGGAATTCCAGCTATTCTGCTGCAAAGGCCGACCTCGGGTGCTGCCCACCAGGCTCCAGTGAGGGTTAATGCATTCCGCCCTACCCGAAGGAAAAGAGGGCAGGGGAGGGCAGGAGAAAAGAATGCCCTGCTATGGGCAGTACCTTGCCTTCTGGCCAGTGAAATACAAAGATGGAGAAAAAAAAAGACTTGGTATGAAATGGGAGCTCAAAAATCAACGTGAACAGATGGCACTTTTTAGGACTCAAATTGGACACAATTTACTCTACTTGCAAAATCCTTAACAAGATGGCATTTGTGAATTAGATTCCCATGAAAGCACATATTTTCTGACGATCTGAATAATTTCACCTCAGCAACTTGCCTTCTGTCTTGAGAAGGCAAGTAGGTTTGTAATGGCAGACGTTCATTTTACGAACAACCTGACTGGCCGGGCACAGTGGCTCACGCCTGTAATCCCAGCACTTTGGGAGGCCGAGGCGGGCAGATCACAAGGTCAAGAGATAGAGACCATTCTGGCCAACATGGTGAAACCCTGTCTCTACTAAAAGTACAAAAATTAGCTGGGCATGATGGCACACAGCTGTAATCCCAGCTACTCAGGAGGCTGAGGCAGGAGAATCACTTGAATCCAGGAGGCGAGTCGCAGTGAGCCGAGATCTCTCCACTCCACTCCAGCCTGGTGACAGAGCGAGACACGGTCTCAAAATAAATAAATAAATAAATAAATAAATATAAAAAAATAAAACTGACAACAATCTGAACTTATTGGAAACAGCAGCAAGAGAGTTTTTTGCACCATAAAATGGATGGTTTGCAGGAATCTTTTATATACTAAAGTTCTCTGGGAAAAGATTTGATTTGCAAAAACTCCATTGTCAACTTGCCGGGGACACAGTTATTCCACAAACAGGGCTATTCCTAAAATTTTATAGCAGATCTGTCACTCAAATTCACGGGATGTGTTACCCAGGCTCAGGATGGCTTGGCTTACAGATCACAACAATGGGTCTGTATTCCCACCCACATTTGGTTTTGGACCCAACTTGGGGGCTTAGAGAGAAGGGCAGCAGAGTCAGTGCACACAGAAGCAGCTTCCTGCTGGCAGACTATGACCTTTTCATGCATTACCCATGGATGTATGAAAACCATTCTGCAAGCTGGAACGAAGTACCTCCGGAGAACAGCTCACACCAGGAGAACCCACTTTCTGCTGGCTGAGAGGGCACTGCGGGCAGGGCAGGGTGGCTGGGCTCTGCCTGTATACTTGTGTTCACATGTGGAATTTCCTTCCTATTATCCTGGCCTCTCCCATATTTTATAAAAATGAGTGGAAAATGAAAAAAATGAGTGTCAACATTAATTGAAAGCAGCAGGGTTCTCATAAATGTCATCTAATTGTGGCCAAGGTGAGAACTGTGAGATGTGATGAAGGTAGTGATGCTTGACCCTCAGCCCCAGGCCCGACGGCCACACCCTGCTCAAAGGCAGAGAACACCAGGAAAGAGTGTGCCTGACACATTGCACATTTCTCAGCTACTTTATCTCAATGGTAAAATGTAATGAGGGATTTTAGGATTTCTTTTTTTTTTTTTTTTTTAAACTCTGGGAATGACTGCCCGCCCCGCCTTTGTAACTGACTCTAAGCGGCTACATGGAGGCTGACCAGTCAGACTTGCTTTGCTGCCACCGGGCGCTCGGCCATCACACTGAGGGCCTCGGGGAAGCTGGCCCCCATGTCCTCTGGCTGAAAGCAGCAACCCCTACCCAAAAGGCCAGGCAATATGCCGCCCCGCCCCACCTTCTAGACATAGGACTAAGATTTACAGAAGCCAAATGTCATAGCCTCGCTTTGTTCTTTGTTAGGCATTTCCTCCTGTCTCTGAGGGAGGGGAAGGCTTCTATTAGAAGAACATACTTTCCAAGAGCTATAAATTTTTCACCCCTACAAAGACCAGGCAGTTATCTAACCATGAAGGTAATCAAGATGGCTCTTCCAGAAAACTGTACTTGCACTGGGGGACAAACGTCCCAAGCCTTGGGGTCTGGGACAAGCCTCCAACACTGCCAGCCTCAACTGAAGCTTCTGCAGGCTGGGGCACTGCTGTTCAGTGACCTCACGAATGGGAAGCCAGCACTGCCCAGGTACAGTCACAGGCCGTGTGACGATGTTTCAGTCAGTGACAGACTGTGCATACAACAGCACAGTGGTCTCATAATACCATATTTTTATACCTTCTCTATGTTTAGACACACAAGTATTTACCTTTGTGTTATAGCTGCCTACAGTATTCAGTACAGCAATATGCTGTACAGGCTTGGAGCCTGGGAGCAATAGGCTGTGCCATCCAGGCTTGTGTAGGTACACTGGAAGATGTTCACACAATGACCAAATCGCCTAAGGATGCATCTCTCAGAACTATCTCATGCACAAATTTAAAAAGTTGTGGTTTTGAACACCTTGCTTATTGTTTCCCATTTGGTAAAACTCTCCCAGGAGGGCCAGATCTCCCAACAGCCATGATGGGCCTGCAGAAGCAGCCTGGCTGGGGCCAGATACGGGGATTCTGTGTTATAAGGCAACAGGCATCAACCAAGCATCCTGGAAAAATGTGGCTCCCTCTGCTGACAGACATGACCCTGTTTTCACCGAGCTATCTATGGGAGGTGAATACACGGCAGAATCCAAATCTGGGGAACCAGAACACTCCTGACCATGTTACAAATTCTACTGTAAAAACACTGTCAGCCTGTATGTGCATTCGAGATTAAAAAAGAACCTCAAATTGCCAACTTCTTTTAAAAAATAAAATGTGTAACTGCACCTGTAAACAGGACTTCACACGTGTGACCAACATTCCTTTCTTTTCCACCCTTATGACTCCATCTTCCAAAGTAATTGCAAAGTTGAAGATTCCATCACTTACACATCCACTTACTCAACCGAAAAATGTATAGCATACATTAATAACATATTACAATAATAATATTAATCAACTTATCACAACCCTGACAATACATAGCATTTACTGAACACGCATCAACTGCTGAGAGCTGCACAAAATACCCTGGGTGGATTCTCATTTAATCTTGTTAAGAACCTTTTGAACCAGGTGTCATGATGATGCCCACGTTACTGAGGTGAAAAAACTGAGTCACAGGAGTTACATCATCTGCCCCAAATCACAAAGGGAATCAGTGTCAGAGTCAGAAATTTAACCCGAGCAACGGAATGGACCTGAAGTCATGCTCTTGATCAAAACAGGAAGATGCTATTGGATTTAAATAACATACCATGCCATTTGTAAAGGGCTGCCTACACAATGCTCTTGGTCCTCCATATTCATAAATTCAGTGAACACAATCAACTTCTATGAGGCAAGCACTACTCACAGTTCTCTGTTACAGATGAGGAAAATAAGCCCCAGAGAAATTAAACAACTTACTTAAGGTCCCACAGCCAGTGGGAGTATAGCTAAGTCTAAGGTTTTTGTTTTGTTTTGTTTTTTGAGACAAGTATCACTCTGTTGCCCAGGCTGGAGTGCAGTGGCAGGATCTTGGCTCACTGCAACCTCTGCCTCCTGGGTTCAAGCAATTCCCTGACTCAGCCTCCTGAGTAGCTGGGATTACAGGCACCTACCACCACGCCTGGCTAGTTTTTGTATTTTTAGTAGAGACTGGATTTCACCATGTTGGCCAGGCTGGTCTTGCACTCCTGATCTCATACTCACCTCGGTCTCCCAAAGTGCTGGGATTACAGGCATGAGCCACTGCACCCGGCCAGTCTGAGTTCTTAGCTCCTACACTGCTGCCTCCAGGAAGTCGCCTTTAAAAATATCTAAAGCAATCAACAACCTTCTATGAGTGTTGTTTAGAATGAAAGTACCAGAACGTGCGTCTCTTTTTTTGAGGAACTGCTGTGATTTCTCCCATGGACAATAAAAATAGTTTACAAGGAGTGTGTTCCCCTCTAATTCTGGCCACATGGCATTCTACAGCCACAGTAGTAGCTCAATTTAGTATGCCACGGCACGAATGTTTGAGCGGTTCTTCATGTCCTATTCCTGCCTTAGTGTTTTAAAGTTCTTATCTGCATCATTTCAAGTAAGCTGCTTCAAATCCTTTGAGGAATAATGTGTGTGCTATAAATAATGTAACCTCAATTTAAAAATAATTTCCTAAAAGATAAACAACATAAGCCATCTTTCATACAGACTTTGTTCTTTTAAGAATCCATGAGAAGACTAGACCTTTGGACAGCTGTCACTTCTAAAGTGTGCTGAGAATGTTCACATGTGGAAGGCTGGGTTACACACCAAGTTATTTAAAGCAGGCATAAAGTTCTCTCTCTCCTCTCAGTAAGGGCTAAGCTTGTGCTGAGGACTTGGTTACATGCCAGGACACCACATGAGTTCTCAGTGTAAAAAGGGGGCATTTCCACAAAAGCATTTTATACAATCTCACATCTGGCCCCCAAAACACAGAAAGAATCCAAATATCATTTCAAGAATTTGAAAGACACAAGGATGATTTTTCTGTGGGAGTGTAATCCTTCCCAAAATATGAATGAATATATTTTTCTGTTGAAGGCAGAAGTATTTTTTGTTAAACATTCAGGGTTCACTCGCTAGAAAAATGGACTCTATGTACAGCAAGAACAGCTTGATGAAGGTGGTCAAGGGGCCAATTCGTTCGTGCTTGAGACGCCACCCCTGGGTTTGTACCTGCTCACTGCTGGCCACTCAGCCTGCCCTACAGGGTGGGGACATGCTGACCTGACCCCTCTGCCCTCTTTGCAGAGAGGAGTGGTCTCCAGAACCCACCCACATCAGGGGCAAAACCCAGGGGTCTGTGAGACCAGGAGGACAGGGTGTGGACAAACCCAGTGCCCTCAGTTCTGATCCCCCATCTGCCTCCACTGGTTGGGGGACCCCTGTGCCCATCCTTTCCAACCAGAGCCGTTACCCCTTCCATGTTGGTAACCCCACTTTGTCCCTTACAGGGCACAGGGTCACCCCGCCCCATCTTGCTCCTTTCAGGATCCTGGGTAGTCCCTCCCACGCACCCTTGAGGGTACTGGCTTACTCCCCATCGTGTTGTTATGCTGAGGACAGTTCCGACTGACAGCAGCCTGGATTTCCATGCCCACTAACCTTACTGAACCTTCTTAGAACAAACACTTGCAGAGGAAGGAATGCCTTGATAAAAAATTTCCAAATACTGTTGAGATGCTCAGGACCTCTGAAAAATCCAGTATCTTCAGTATTCGACAGCAAGTCACAGTTTTCCCTACAGGATCCTCCATGTGTGTTCCATGTAACACATATTCTCCACATGCCCTAACAAGCCATGGGCAAACACTTTCCTTCCAATCTCTCACCTGAAATTCTGTCCTGAGATGTGCATGCATTACCTAATGAGGAGGATACTTCCTGATAAAGGTCACACATCATCAATGACAGGGATGCATCCTGAGAAATGTATCATTAGGTGATTATATGATCGTGCTAACACCACATGGTGGACTTACACGAACCTCGATGGTGTAGCCTACTATATACCTAGGCTACATGGTACAGCATCTTGCTCCTAAACTGCTAACCTGTACAGCCTATTACTGTACTGGATACTGTAGGCAGTTGTAACACAGTGGTACTTGTGTAACTAAACACAGAAAAAGTAGCAACACAGAAAAAGTAAAGACACAGTATTTTTATGGGAACACCTTCTCACATGTAGTCTGTTGCTGACAGAAACATCATTATGCGGGGGATGACTGTATATGTGACTGCAAGGCTTAATCCAGTAGGCCTGACCTTTATTTTACATTCTTACCAAATAACAGCCCCTCCTCTCTCCAAAATGCCTAAGGTAAATTCAAATGAGGAATGGGTCATTTTTACACCAACAGTAATAAGGCATCCAGCTTCCTGTGTTCTGGGGCGGCTTTGGATGTGGGAAGCCCACTGTCCATGCCTGGGGGCCCCTGTGATGGAAGCCAAAAGAGTCACAAAAGGGGAAAGGAAAGCAGTCCCATGGAAACAAGAGGGAAACGAAAATCATCAAAGTGTCAAATACAACAGGACCCAGCTTCACAGCCCAATTTGGAAACAGGTGCGAGGATCCCGCCCCCAAGAGGGGCCTGGAAACACCCACCCCAGCTGCAGGGCACTGCCTGAGGGCTCAAGATCCAGAGGGAGCCAGGTTCTGTCCAAAATTCCATGCAGAATTAGTGAATAGTGAACTACGGTGATCACACATGCTGAGTGGAACTGCTTCAACGCGCTACACAAAGGGAGGCCTGCGATGCGGCTAAATAGCCCATTCAACTGACAGTGGAGAAAATCTGGCCCATCTTAGGAACAGAGGCAAATAGTTGCTTTGGCAATAAAAATTAATTACCTGACTAAACTCCTTTAGAAAGTATTCAACAATTAAAATAGTACTGATTTAACATAAAATAACACTTCACATGAAGTATTTCAGTCATACTTTTAACCAACTCTGATAGGGCATCCCCTTCCAGAAATTAGGGAAGGGCAGCCCTGGGGAGCCGCCATGGTCCTGTGCATGAAGCACGGGGCTCTGGGTGTGCTGGTGACCTTCCTTCAAACAGAAGGACCTCTGAGGGGGTGACCTTGACAGGGTGGGATGGCTGCCAGAGATCTGCACGAGGGCACAGCACACCCAGGCTGCAGAGATGGAGATGTTATGGACACAGATGGGGCTATGCCCACTCTATGCTTGGCTAATAGCTGTGTTTCCAAAGATCCAACCCAGCAGCCCACCGAGGACTTGGCCAGAGGATCTGAGCCATCCTGGAGTCCAGCAAAGCATGGTCTGAGCTAGGACACCAAGAAATCAAGACACTGGGTCTTTATGCGTGACCAGGCCCCTTACTCCTCCCCCTCCAACCACAGGTATTTCTCCCAAATTATTCTGCAGGTGAACATCTCCCTCCCTAAAAATGAGTTTGTTTCATGTAAATCCACTTGTCCACTTGGTCAATACCTATGTGACAAGGACCAGGCTATATCTGCACTGTCCAATTTGGTGGCCACCTGTCACATATAATTTAGATAAATTAAGATGAGATTTTAAACTACTGTTCCTCAGTTGCACAAGTCACCTTTCAAGTACTCAATAGCCACATGTGGCTAGTAGCTACCATGCGGGACAAAACAGATACCACTTCCATTACTACAGAAAGTTCTATTGGGCAGCACTAGAACCGACGGTTGCCATACATGAAGGTGAGGACAAAAAACAGGGACACTTCTGCCCTCACAAAGCCCATGACTGGCTGGGTGTGGTGGCTCATGCCTGTAATCCCAGCACTTTGGGAGGCTGAGTCAGGAGGACTGCTTGAGCCCAGGGATTTGAGACCAGCCTGGGCAACATGGCAAATCCCGATGTTTTGCGTCTCTACAAAAAATACAAAAATTAGCCAGGTGTGGTGGCTCATGCCTGTAGTCCTAGCTACTCAGGAGCCCAAGGTGGGAGGAGCACCTGGGCCTGGGGAGGCAGATGCTGCAGTGAACCGTGATTGCGCCACTGCACTCCAACATGGGTGACAGAGTGCGACCCTGTCTCAAAAAACAAACCCAAAAAAGCCCACAATTTGGGAAAAGCAGCCTCCTATCAAATAAGCCTATTAAGGCCAGATGCGGTGGCTCACATCTATAATCCCAGCACTTTGGGAGGCCACGTTGGGTGGATCATGAGGTAAGGAGATCAAGACCAGTCTGGCCAATAAGGTGAAAACTCTCTCTACTAAAAATACAAAAATTAGCTCAGCGTGGTGGTGCATGCCTGTAATCCCAGCTACTCGGGAGGCTGAGGCAGGAGAATCCCATGAACCAGGGAGTTGGAGGTTGTAGTGAGCCAAGATCGCACCACAGCACTCTAGCCTGGCAACAGAGCGAGACTCTGTCTCAAAAAACAAAACAAAAAGTCCATCAAATATGATGTACTGATGGTAAGTCCTATGAAGGGAACTGCAGAGTGATCCAAGGGAGGGGAGAGGGGTAAGGCTTGATACCACAGGCCCATCTGCCTACATGGCAAGTGCTGGAGCAGAAGGGCCTCTGTTCTCTTCAATTCAGAGCAAGGTTCTAACCCGAAGCCCACAAGCAGGCTCACACACTTGAGAGTGGCCTGGAACTTGCAAACACAGTCCTTCTGCCAATCCACAGCAGCATGAGGTCACCAGCTAACCATCTCTGGTCACTTCAGCTTGGGCTAATTCACAGCAAACACTGACATGGAGATAGTAACTCAGTGTAGCCAGAACCTTTTGGGAGGCAGCATGGAGTTGTCACAGCTGTGGAATGCCTGAAACAGACGCCACAAGCATCTGGTGGGTTCTCACCATGTTTCAGGCTGCCGAGAAACTACGGAACAGACACTGACCGAGTCTGAATATCACTGAGCCAAGGGCCTTGGCATCCTCAGGGTGGTGCTGTTGGGTGCAGGCATTCATCATCTGCTCTGAGCTTTCTTCTGACGAATGGATCATACTACTTATTCTCCGCTACAGCCTTTTGTTTGAGGCTGCGGAGGATGCATGGGGAGAGGGAGAGCTTAAGAGCTACTGAACTACAGCACTGAGTTCTGAATGGCTTGTCCCTAAACATTGGACAGACAAAAAGCAAATGATCCCAGATGCTGGTGAAAACAGAAACTTACACAAGTTAAGCCCTCTGTTCTCCAAAACCAGTAGAGACAGTCTGCAAGTGTTCTAAAGGCTGTGGGTTTACTGCAGTAAACTCCCAAACTAAATACTGTTCCTGTTTTTTATGAATGTCTTAAAATTCTATTGTACATTTTCTTGTCTCCTTCAACCTAACACAGGAGCCACCTACTTCTGTGATGACATTTGTTGACTCAGGGTCACCAGCAGTCAGATGTGCAGGGCTCTGAGGGTGGAGGGCTGCTGCTGTGCCCAGTGCCACCACACTGAAGGCCTGAGTGAGGGGGACCTCCACGGGGCTGCTGTTCCCTGACTGGTGGCTGTCATTCTTCCTCACCAAGAACCCACCGCTTCCAATCAGCAACAGGTATGACAACCACATTTCCGCCATGTGGAACAGATTCACTGAATTGCAAGGCTCTCCTGGCAGAAAACTGGAGGAGGAATTTGTGCATGAATTTAGCTCCCGCGCCACTGGCTCTGGCAATGGCAGAGAAGAGATGGGCAGGTAGCTGTCCTCCTAACGGGGGTGTCCCTGCAGGAAAACCAAAGGCCGGCAGATGAGTCAAAACAGAAGAGGAAGCTCTGCCTTGTCACCTCATCAGCTAGCATTTTAAAGCCAAGCTGTTCACAGCTAAATCTATGCTGGGCAGACTTCTGTAAACATACTTAAGGTTTCAAAAGAAATAATGAACTACTATCCACACAAAGCTTCCAGTTTTTCTGCCACCTTCCCACATCCCAGATAGGTATTACTCTTGGGATCCTATCCTTATGCTGTGGCTAGGGACAGATAAGGTTCATCCTAGAGTGTTTTGGACCCAAAACACCATTGACTACACTCAGGAATGAGGACCAAATGAGAACAGGATGCAAACCCACTCCTTTCCCTTCTGTGGGTCCCCACAGCAACAAGCAACAATGCACACAGCAGTGCAGTCACACAGGCTGGGGAATCCCAGGGCCCATGGCTTGAAGTTGAGCCTTGGTGAGAACCAGGACTGCGAGCTCACCGATTCACTCGCAGGATCCTTACCAAGGCCTTCAGTTCTCCGTACGATGCCTCATCTGCCTTCATTCCTACATTTAGGGTTGGTAACAGACCCCAAGTGGCCAAATCCCAAACACAGATGTCACATTCCAGAGCATGTAGTATACATTTGTGTAAAGACCCATATTTGCAGATGTTCTCTCAGCTGAAACCCCCTGCAAGATTTCAAGGTATTCCTCTGACAAATGCAGGCCTGGAAAGTAGGAGGGCTTGGGGCAGTAGACGATAGTGGTTGTCTTTGAAGGAGCACAAGAGAAAGGTACCAGACAGAAAAATGCACAGAGAAGGTAAGGTGGATTTTGTTGAGATGCAGTCCACAGAGAGCCACTGTGGCTCTTTTAGCCTGAAAAATAGCACTTAGCTTGCTTCTTTTTGGTTTACATTTTAACAAGCGTCTCAAGTAAACTCTTGCCCCATGAAATTCACCCTGATGTCTGGTGAGGAAGAGTGTGAACTGCTTCCCAGGTTGCAAAGTGGTTTGAAGGTTATGCATGAGGCTTTGGAAAAGAGGGGCCAAGTTACTGTTTACCTTCTCATTAAGACCCAGGGGCAACTACAAAGAGATGAATTCTGCCAACAGCTGAGAGCTTGGAAGTCGGTCTTTCCCCGGTGGAGTCTCTGAGAAGAACACAGCCCCAGCCAATACCCAATTAGGAGCCTGGGAAGATCCTGAAGTAGAGAATCCAGCCAAACTGCCAAGAATTCTGATCTAGATAAAGACTGGTGGGAAGTCTGTTGTTTTTCATGTGTCTCTTTAGCCATCAACTGATGGGCAGATTCTCAAGGCAGGAGGATAATGCAATTCAGGACTGGTCATTGAGAGAATAGAGCTCACACAAAGCCTTCAAAAATCAGCCCTTTTCTGGAATTTTCTTCCAAATAAAAAAGTCATCTTGAATATTAAAGGTTAGGAATTCTCACTTAAGCTAAATGTGTGATGTCATGGCTGCTAGACCTGATGTCCATTGTCTTCACGGGTACCTCTCACTGTGTGTCACTCTACGTCAGGCTTTCTAGACAGCTCTGCGGGGCGCTAGGAGTCACCTGAAATGACTTGGGATGCTTGTTAAGAAAATCACATGCTGGGCTTTCCCCCTAGTGAATCAGAATGTCTAAGCCCAAGTACCCCAAGAGGCTCTTATCACTAGGCAATGAAAGAACAGAGATTTGGACCTTCTGGCTGTCAGTAGTCATGCTCTTATCCACTCAGCAACACTCCTGCCCACCACATCATTTGGAATGTGATGGAAACTTTTCTTTCACCAAATGATAGAGCAGCCTATACTATTTAAAAGGGAAGGGGGAGGACTCCATAAAGAATTAGGCAATATTTCAATCCACATACTTTTACCCGTAGACATAATCCAACTCCGCTGGAATTCTGTACTTTCTCTGCACCTGGGAGCACACCCAGCTCCTTCTTTGGGCCCACAATGGGGATGGAACAAACAGCTCTGAGGCTCTGAAGGACAGGCCTGCACTCCTGCCAGGAGGTGAGGCTCTGTGGCTTTCTCCTAGAGTGAGCTATCTAATAAGCTCTCCACACCACCATTTGGCTTGTTAGGAAATAATTTAGGAGCATTTGGAAACAAATCTGTGCAAGAGAAATGGAAGTCATATATACCAGGTACACAACAGAAACATAACCTGGAAATTCATTTTAAATACTCTTGCTGACATCTATTTAAAAACAACTTGTAATTTAAAGTCTCAGATTCCTAACACTAGTCCAGTCAAGTGGAAAACTGGAAAGCAGCATTACTGATTTAGTCTCACAAGTAACAAACTCAGATCTTCACCAGGATGTGCCCAGGCTTCTCACTGTAAAGACCAATGGAAATGACTTGATAGCCTGTATTTGTATAGTAACGTGAGTAAACCCCATGAGGCTGAGTTTTACCCTCATTCTATACAGGGCAGGGCAGGCCACTCCTGCCTTCTGTGCTGAGCCACCTTTGATTCATGTGACAATGGGGATAAAAGTTCATGCCTAGCTCACTGTGCGCAGGTCACAGGAAGATCACATTGGTGAGATGTGTGAGATTTGGCAAGCCAGAAAACACCTTACTTAGGTACTTCCACCTGACATTCATCTGAGGCACAGTAACTGCTGGTCTAATTCAAAATAATCAGTTAATAGGATTGCTTTAAAAAATAAAATCTTATGCTTCCAGCAAAGTTTTGCTACTCATTTAGAAAGTTCAAGGAGCTCTAAACTTCAAATGCCTGTGATAAAATAAAAATAGGACTACATACATCATAGTCATTCTTAAGACAATTAGGCCAAAATAGGGCTAAAACATCAAGCAAGCTGCCCCAGACTACAAGCAGTGGCATTATAATTACCTGTTTCTCCCCACAATGTGTCGGTGCCATTGACTTCTACTTCATGTTCCTTCTCCATCTCCAGCAAGCACTGGACCACCTGTCAGAAGTGGCAAGGTGATTTAATGAGTTCTCATAGCAAGAGGTGCTTATGATATAGCCCATGTATCAAAGGAGAGAGTGTGTTGTTTTTTAACCATTATCTCATGCTACACAAGGAGAGAAAAATATAATGAAAACTGTTTTGAAGCATAATTCATATGCTATTCACACTTTCAGTTGAAGAATAATTAAAAAAAAATCTCTGAATTTCAGCAACATGGTTCAGGATTACTAGGTACTCAGAATTGTAATGAATTCCAACATGACCCAAATATGCCAGCCTCATCAACAAAGGACACGGCAGATCACACCAAGTGCAGTTTCTGCATAAATCACAAGATAGTGAATCAATTTTTCACAAGGAAGGAAAACAAGGCAATACACCTTTTTCAAAATTTTTACAAAGTATGGTTCAAATACATTTTCTACTGGTAGCAGTATTCTTTTTCCCTTATGAGACTCTTCCTGTCAAAGGGTAGGTCAGGTCACAGGTATGGAGGCAGGAATCCTGGCTTGCAGGGAGATGAAGCATCTGTGCCCTGGACCTGAGCCAGCGTTCACCCTGAGCAACAGCAGCAAGCAATGGGAGAACATGACAAAGCCACCTTCCAGTCTCCTAGCCCACACCCTTTGTGGTAGGCTGAATAATGGCCCCCAAAGATGTCTACATCCCAATCCCCAAAGCCTGCGAATGTGACCTTACAGGGCAAGAAGGAATTGCAGATGTGATTATGAACCTTGAAACGGGGCGATTATCTCAAATCATCAAGGTCTATATCTGATACACATCTGATCTAATAAATCACAACCATCCTCTTAAGAGGGACAGGAGGAGTCCAGGTCAGAGGACAGAGGAAATGAGACGACAGAGGCTAAGATGAAAGTAAGGCACTCTGGAGATGGAGGAAGGGTACACGAGCTAAAAAATACAGGTGGCTTCAAGAAGTGAGAAAAAGCAAGGAGACAGGTTCTCCCCTAGAGAGTTCAGAAGGAAGGCTGGCCTCCCAATAGTGTGATTTTAGACTTCTGACCTCCAGAATTCTAAGAGTAAGTGTGTGCTACTTTAAGTCACTAAGTTTGCATCCATTTGTGATAACAGCATTAGGAAACTAACAAACCATCCAAGTCTTGTGGTGAACAAACCCTGCTTTTTTCACCCTACTGGCTGTGCTGAGGTGGTTTTCGCTCAGCATTTCCTCCCAACAAGCTTTAAAACAAGGGGGTTTGCATGGGTTAAGACAAAGGTCATTCCTAGGCATTCATGGTCCTTCCAATGACGACTTTTCACACTTAAAAAAAGGAAAACATCTATATTTTCATATGTGTGTTTAACAGTATCTCTCTCTGTGTGTGTGTATATATATGTGTGTGTGTGTGTTTAATGTTTTAAATGCCAGAAATTAGCCAGCCACTATTTCATCCTTGTGTGTGTGTCCGCCCATGAGTTTTGAATGCCAAAGTCAGCCAGCCAGCTTCGCACTCAAATTTACTAAAGTCATTTTGGAAAAAGAATCTTACCAAATACTGGCACCTCTAATTGCCTGAAGATAATTCAGAGTGAGAAATACACAGGAGGGCGCGAGCAAAACGTTATTAAATTCACAGATAAAGAAAGCCAAGACACACAGGTCAGGAGGTTGACAATTAAATCTTCAAACTGAGGAATACCAACATCTGTCAGAAATAAATGCTCTATTTAACTACCGCATGGAGTTTTCATTCAGTGGAGGAGCTGTAAATGACAAGCATTCTTGCGTGCTATCAAAGCATTAAAGTTCTATTTTTAAAAATCCTTCAAATACTCAGGAACGATTTTAGAATCAGGATTCTATGTGATTATTTTTAAATGAACACAAGGACAGAAGAATGAATCAAAGGGGAAAAAATGTAAAACAGCAGGTCTAGAGGGCAGAGCAGGGAAGGGGGAGAGACATGAGCAAGAGCTGAGAGTTAATGTCATCAAAAGGCTTCCCACAGAAGAACAAGCCTGCCTGTCCCCATCACGTGTGCACAGGAGTGTGCACTGTCACTCATGGGAAGGATGCGATGCCCATAGAAGACCTTCTACTGCAGGTGGTCAATGCCAACTGCTAGTTCCTGGAATCCTCATTCTTTCAGTCCTTCGGTGTGTCAACTGACTTGCTGAGCTACAGCTTCTAGTTTCCCAGTGGGGAAACCCCTGCCCCACTCACCGAGCTGTGGCCCATGCTGGCGGCTGCGGTCAGTGCCTGCTGCAGGGCGTGGTTCTTCCTCAGGGCGCCTGGCTGGGGAGGACCTGGCGACCACTCACAGGTCAGCAGGTACTGGAGAATGTCACCATGGCCCCGTAGGGCACTGTGGACAAGCGCACACTGGCCCTTCTTATCCAAGTGGTCCACCTGGGGGCAGGAGTGGGGGAAGGTTATGGCTGAGCACTACTTTCCCTCTGAGCATGCGGATACACCATAAGCTGTTATAAGTGTAAAGCACAGCTGGGATCTGTAAATGGAGGTGCAGTGATGTACAGCAGTAACGTACCCACCGCAAAGGCTTAGCCACACATTGCCCTTCTCCATGAACTGAAGTTTATGTATGTCCCAAATGTTGGATTTGAGAGAAAAAAAATAAAGCTCCCATAGCTGTTATAAGCCTAACTGTGTGCAAACCCCACTCCCTGTAAGCATACATGGGGTTCACATTCTGACTTGTCTTTCTGGAGAACATAGAACCTTAGTCTGGATTACTTCCAGACGGTAATGAATGTACCATTCCAGGCCTCAGGTTCCCTTTGCAAGACGCGGTCACAAAACTCTATCCTTAATCCCATGTCCCTGCAGCAAACTACACAAAGCTCCTAACTCTGTTGTGAGTATGTATGGAGGCACACACTAAACACTTGGACAAAGCCCTGTACTTCCCGACTTTGGTAGCTTGGGTGGGGCATTCTAAGTCTGCTGTGACAAGCTATAATTTGGGGGAGTAAAGCCGCTCTCTGGTCACTGAGCCAGGGGATCCAAAGAAAGAGAGGGATGTGGAAAATCAGCTGAGTGTGGAAGGGCAGGAAAAGAATCCAAGTGGCATCTGATTGGGAAGGAGGCCTTATGCAGGTTGGCGGCCTGGGCATGCTGGCAAGTAAAGGGGGGGTGGCCACAAAGTCAGGGCAGGCTAGCTAGGCAGAAAAAGTGAGTGAGTGCCATACACCTCCTCAAGGCCCAAAAGCAGTGGCAGCCCTTCATGCCCTGTCTAAACCCCAGAGTACTGGGCCTGGGAATGGAGCCCAGGGCCTAGCCTTGCATGCCTGCCAAATCTGGGGATGCCCTGTACCCTCATTCAGAGGCTTTGCCAGAGCCCCCCAAAATAGCACTCAGCTTCCTACTCCAGAGCTTTCGGCTGTGACAGGGGGAGGCCTGCTGGCCTCAGAATAAAGTGTAAAGCACAGCTGGGATCCGTAAATGGAGGTGCAGTGATGTGCAGCAGTAACATACCCACCGCAAAGGCTTAGCCACACATTTCCCTTCTCCATGAACTGAAGTTTATGTATGTCCCAAATGTTGGATTGGAGAGAAAAAAATAAAGCTCCCATAGCTGTTATAAGCCTAATTTTTTTGAACTTTAAATATCCTAATTAAAAGATAAAAGATAATTAGCAGTTTATCTCTATTGTTATTCAGAAGACACATTTCCCAAAAAATTGCTTCCAGTAAATCTAACATTTACTGTGAGCCCGGTATCATTCTCATTCACCCTATTAAAGCTGACAGCTCCTGGCCAGACGTGGTGGCTCACATCTATAATCTCAGCAGTTTGGGAGGCCAAGGCAGGCAGATCATGTGAGGTCAGGAGTTTGAGACCAGCCTGGCCAACATGGTGAACCCCGTCTGTACTAAAAATACAAAAATTAACCAGGCATGGTGGTATGTGCCTGTAGTCCCAGCTACTTGGAGGATGAAGCAGGAGAATCACTTAAACCTGGGAGGGGGAGGTTGCAGTGAGCTGAGCTCATGCCACTGCACTCCAGACTGAGCGACAGTGAGACTCTGTCAAAACAAAAAAGAAAGCTGACGACTCTAGAGTAACTTGTATAGTAATACATACTTATTTCATATATGACTGAATGCTTACTCGACAGCCCTGTAGTAGGGACTGCTGTTATGCCCATTTTACAGATAAGAAGCCTGAGTCATATATAGGCTCAATAATTTGCCCAATACCCTAGAGCTGGCAAGTGAACAGATGAAGATTCCAGGCAATCTAGTTCCTGCAGCTCAGGCACATGGCTTCTTCATGAGTTCATGGAATTCATCTTACTGTTTTAAAAGGACATAAAATGGGATAAGAAGAAGAAAGGGGAAAAAAGCAAACATTTAAAATATTTTAAACCAATCTCGGTGCTTTCTAGGTCAATACTTGCAGGTTTTTTAAAGGCTGGCCCTCCTTATGTGGCTAGGATCCAGAGTCTCCCTGGAATTCTGCCTTCCCCTGGACAACATGAAGCAGAGTTGCTATGTATGAGCAAACACACCTCTCTGAGGCTGCCCCAGTCAGGCACATTACAAACTGACCAATCCCGGGAGCCCGACCCTTTCTGTGTATGCTATAGTTTCAGAGACAAGAGAGTCTGGTCCAGCAGATAACAATTCTAGCAATGAGATGAAGCCATTTCCCTGCCTGAGCCCCAAAAGAGTAGGCTGCCGCTTACCCTCGCTCCCTTCTTGGTCAGCAGACACACCAGCTTCATGTGGCCGGCAGCTGCTGCGTAACAGAGGGCAGTCATGCCGTTCTCTGATGTTCCGTCCAGGCAGGCACCAAATTCCAGGAGCAGAGTGACAACTTCCTCGTGGCCAAGGTGAGACTGGACGCACAGGATTGGGGCATTATTTAACACTTCTGTCCTGTAGTTCACGTTGGCCCCTCCCAAAATCAGGAGACGGCTCACCTGTTGGACAAGGCCCCCCAACAAGACTGTCACATGTATGTCATCTAAACATTTACGGAAATGGGCAGTATTCTCAATTTTCAGTATCATTTTAATCCAGTGGTTCTCAAACTTGAATGTGCACCAGTATCATCTGGGAATACATTAACAATGCACATTCTCATTGGTGGGAATGTAAAATAGTGTAGCTTACTGGGAAACAGTAAGATGGTTCCTCAAAGATTAAAAATAGAACTACTGCCCCAGGCACGTGGCTGTAACCCCAGCTACTCAGGAAGCTGAGGTGGGAGGACTGCTTGGGGCCAGGAGTTTGAGGCTGTAGTGCACTATGATCATGCCTGTGAACAGCCTGCTGCCCTCTAGCCTGGGCAACACAGCAAGGCCCTGATCTGAAAATTAAAAAAAATAAATTAATTAAAAAATTCAGTAGAGGACAGGTGCGGTGGCTCACGCCTGTAATTCCAGCACTTTGGGAGGCCAAGGTGGGCAGATCACGAGGTCAAGAGATCGAGACCATCTGGCCAACATGGTGAAACCCCATCTCTACTAAAAATACAAAAATTAGCTACACATAGTGGTGCACGCCTGCAATCTCAGCTACTTGGGAGGCTGAGGCAGGAGAATCGCTTGAACCTGGGAGGTGGAGGTTGCAGTGAGCTGAGATTGCACCACTCCACTCCAGCCTGGCGACAGAGTGAGGCTCAGTCTCAAAAACAAAAACAACAGCAAAAAATAACAATAGAATGGCCATGTGATCAGCCATCCCACTTCTGAGTATATATCCAAAAGAACTGAAAGCAGGATTTCAAAGACATATTTGCACACTCATGTTAATTGCAGCATTATTCACAACAGCCAAGAGGTAGTTGCAGCCTCAATGTTCATCAGTGGATGAAGAAAATGTGGTACATATACATACAATGGATTACCACTCAGTCTTACAAAGGGAGAAAATCCTGCCATATGTGACAATATGGGTAAACCTTGGGGAAATGAAATAAGTGAAACAAGCCAGACGCAAAAGAACAAATACTGTGTGATACCACTTATGAGATATATACAGTAGTCAAATTCATAAACAGTAGAATGAAGGTTTCTGGGCCTGGGCACAGGGAGAAATGACAGTTGTTGCTTAAGGGATATAGAGTTTTAATTTTGCAATATGACAAGTACTGAAGATCTATCACACAACAATGTGAGTATTGTTAACACTACTGAATTGCACACTTAAAAATGGTTAAGATGGTAAATTTCCATTTATGTGTTTCTTAACCACAATTAAAAATAAAAACTAAACAAATGGCCAGGCACGGTGGCTCACGCCTGTAATCCCAGCACTTTGAGAGGCTGAGGCGGGTGGATCACCTGCAGTTAGGAGGTCGAGACCAGCCTGGACAACATGGTGAAACCCCATCTTTACCAAAAATACAAAATTTAGCTGGCGTGGTGGCGCACGCCAATATCTGGGATAGGTGGCGTATCCCAGATATTCAGGAGGCTGACACAGGAGAATCGCTTGAACGCAGGAGGCGGAGGCTGCCGTGAGGTGAGATCACATCACTGCACTCCAGCCTGGGGGACAGAGCAAGACTCCGTCTCAAAAACAAAACAAAACAAAAACAAAAACAAAAAAACTAAACAACTGCAATTTCTTAGGCCCCACCCTGATTTCTGATTCATTATATCTGGGTGGTACATTTTTAATGAGTTCCCCTTTGATACTGACACTCTTGGTTTGGAGAACCACAATTTGAAAAATCACTGTTTAACCTCAACAAAACCAGGAAATTCATTTTCCTGGCAATGAAGTAATAATTGTGGCTGGGTACAGGGGCTCACAACTGTAATGCCAGTATTTTAGGAGGCTGAGGAGGGAGGACTGCTTGAGCTCAGGAGTTTGAAACCAATCTGGGCAACATGGCAAGACCCCATCTTTATAAAAAATTTTTTTAAAAAGAAAAAAACAGTCATGGTGTTAATAGTGACATAAGGCCAAAAGTAAATACAAATACTTTATGGGGATGTGTTCCTAAAAGAAACAGAAAATATGGCAATGTCCACATGTGCCAGGATTGTCAGCAGCATAACACTGCTAGAAAATAATGTGCTGCTTCCACTAATTACTATATTCCCCAGTTAGTAATCTCCTTGGATCTAGGTATTGGGAAAAGCTTTACATCTCCAGGTTTTAAAATAAAATCACTGAACATATGCAAATTTCAGGTATATTAATATTTTTTCTTTCAGATCTCCAGATCATTAGATAAAAATGATGCTCCTTTAACAGCTGTTAAAATGTCCAGTGTGTTTCTTTCAAAGGCTCACTTCAATGGTCCTGACCCACATCAATCACTGCCCCTGCCAAAGCCTGGCAGGTCCTCCACCTGCCCACTAAATATGAAAACCACAGAGACTGTCATTTATTGACTAGAGACACATGGGGATCATTAAAAGATACAGAGAGACGACAAGACATAAAAAATTCAGGATATTTCAGTGATACGTGTCCACAAGAGTAGCTGACAAACAGAATATTTACAAACAGATGGGTCTGGAAAATTATACTACCAGGTGGTAAAACCATAACTCACAATGGCATAGCGACAGGTTAGAACCCCAGGTGTCAAATTTGAAGATGTCTTGGCTACTGAAGCTTACCCCTATGTGATTCAGGTCTCCAGCTTCCTCTCTGATCTTCTCTGCAGAATCCTTCCCTCACTGCAGCCACCTTGGACTCAGCATGTGCTATGACGATGCCAGGCAAGGCCAGCCTCATGGCCTCTACCCCTTTTAGTTCCCTAACTGGAATGCCCATTCCATACATATAGATTGCCACAGGATCACTTCCTGCAGGGTTCTGCTCCAGTGCCAGGACACAGGGGAGAGAGTACCCTGCCTCCATGTACACACTTGTGCATGCACCCGGGCCCTTTCTATCCCTCAGCATGCTCTGTTTTCCTGCTTAGTCCACTGCACCAGACTCTGGTTCTACAATACAGAAGTTCACAGGGAAGAAAAGCAAACAGAGCCCCTCCATGGATGGGGATGGCCTACACATCAGATTCTTCACACTGCTGGGACTGCCACCTACATTTAAGGAAGAACAGGTCGTTTGCAAGTGACAAGGAGGCCCTGAGGAGCCAGCTGACCACCTGATGACCACCCCGCTGTTTACCCCATCAGAGAGACCACTGTCTAGCCAGATCCAGGTGAGCACCAACCCAGCCTCTAGGGTCTCGTTGTCAACTTGTACTCGTGGAGGAACAGATGAGAGATCAGAAAGGGTGTCATGTCCTAACACTGCTGTTTCATGGGCAACTTCAGGCAAATGACCTAATTAATCCCCACCGAGCCTTCTTTACAGATCTATATAGGCTTGCTTTTAAAAATGCCACCAGACTCTGATCTAATTCAAAAGCATTTTAAGATTGCATTACACTACAACATTAATAAAAGTGTGGCCAGGCGTGGTGGCTCATGCCTATAATCCCAGCACTTTGGGAGACCGAGGTGTGTGGATCACCTGAGGTCAGGAGTTTGAGACCAGCCTGGCCAACATGGTGAAACCAAGTCTCTAAAATACAAAAATTAGCTGGTTGTGGTGGCATGTGCCTGTAATCTCAGCTACTCGGGAGGCTGAGGCAGGAGAATCACTTGAACCCAGGAGGCGAAGGTTGCAGTGAGCCAAGATCACGCCAGCCTTGGCAACAAGGGCAAAACTCCATCTCAAAAAAAAAAAAAAAAATTAAAATTAAATAATAAAAGTGTTTTTAAAATCCCTTTGAATAACTTAGTGTGGACAGAATCAGATTATGCTGAAGAAATACGTGAGGATTTTATTAAGGCCGATGAAACCAGTCCTCAGCAAGAGGAACACAGAAGATACACATGTCTGGACAATACGTGCAATGCCGCAAGGGGCACACCAGACTCTGATAGCCACAGGACGGGCAGGATCATTCGTACATTCCCTGGATGATTCTGCCAGACAGTTACATTCTCTCCTCCCCCATCAACCCCATACCTTCTTGAGATCCATGAGCCTAAAAGATAAAGGATTAAGTGGTGTGAGTTCTCAACCAGCCCCTAAACTAACCTACCGTGTGATTTTCAGAAAATTCCTCGACCTCTCTGTGCTTTAGGTGCCACCTAAGAAAACAGCAGCATGCCATCCTATTCTAACAGGTACTCTTTTGCTAATAATAGTGGAAGGTACACTTGGAGTGCCATGATGAATCCCTTACAAGAGTTTACCTGGAAGGCATGTGCTCAGGGCAGGTTTCCTAAAGATGTCCTCAATTCACACGTCATCTGCTTCTGGGAAAAACATGTTCCTTTGTTGGTGTAAGGCTGTAGTTGTTTTTACCACTTAACCCTCCATCATCTTCCCCCAAACTATGGTTCTTAACCTTGATGCATGCTGAAACCACCTGGGAGCTTGAAAGTTTCCAATACCCTGGCCCCACTCTTGGAGATTCTGACTTAACTGGGGCTGGGGCTGTGGTACCCAGAGCTCCCAGGTGATTTTAGCTGGCAGCCAGGGCTGTAAACACATCAAGTGATATAGGCACCTGCAGAGCAAGGGCTTGCTGAGTATCAGGAACCCTTCCAGCTGTGTGATTTTGGAACGTTATCAACTGCCCTCAGTTTTCTCATCTAAAAAAACGAGGATAAAAGTTTCACTTCACTTGGTGGTTATAAAGATTAAAAATCAATGTGTAAAAAAAGTATGTACGTACATGTGCATCAGGCATTTAGCACAGCACTCAGCATCCTGTACATGCTAAATAAACATTAATCGATGTTATAATCAACCTTTCATGGAGTCTTCAGAAACGACAAGAACTCATGTCCCTGACCTCTGGAAGGCACAGGAGGGAGCTCTGCCCTCCTGTCCACATCACCCTGCATGCCCACCCTGGGTTGTTCACCAGCACAGAGCAGCAGGGACACCTCATGCCAAGTTGAGGGCAGAGGTAAGTCACCTGCAACCATCACATCCTCAAGGTAGGCAGCTCTTGTTAACAAGCACCAACCGACACATCCAGAAGTTCCCAGGTACCCACAGCAGAACCAGTTTCCAGAGATGAGGCAAAGCACTAACAAGAATTCATGTAAACATAATAAATGCCAAGTATGTTCCCAGTAACTTTAACATCTCAGTAAGGTTTCTCATCACTCGAGACACAGTCTCTTTTGTGTCTCCACTTTATAGGTGAGAAAGCCAGGGCTCAGAGGGAGTAAGGCAGAGCTGAGTGCTAAGCACAAAGCTAATGATGGTCACAGAGCAGTCAGGCAGCAGAGGCAGCAGTCCTGGCTGAGATTGCACTGCGCTGAAGGAGCCCGTTTAAATAACTAATCCTATAGATTTTCCCCCAACAATATGGACATTTTCCGATCATGATCACAGAAACTCTCCTTGGACAACACTCGGAAGTGGTGGTATCTCTCAACTTCTGGATTTAATGAAAACAGGAAGGGAGGTGGGGGTATGCAAAGCAATACCATCATGAGGATGAGAAGAGGTTTGGCCAGGGTTGTCATGGGGCTGCATCAACATTCCCACTAAGTACACTGGAAGCTCACACAAGCACAGTTGTTTTTAAATGTGTCCTTCCCGACTATGATGCAGGATATGACTGGATCTCCCAGCCAAAGGAAGTTGGGCCAAAGGCCACGCCTAGCTCATGTTCTCCTCTCCTTTCTGTTGTCAGCTGAGAAAAGAATTGCAACCTAAGTCCTCCTGAGGCCACAGCCTATGAGATGGTGCAACAAAACCACTGGCTGGATGGGACCCCAGTGGGCCAGCGGGGCCCAGGCTGGCTCATCCTGGCCTGGCCACAGGAGATGATATGGTTAGAGACTGCTGGCATGCCACTGCAACTAAAATCCATCTACCAAGTAATCATCCCAGAGCAAGTCACTTTAATCTACCAACGTGGCAAACTGCAATTATTGTTCAAAATGACATTCATTCTTGTACGACAACATTTAAGACACTCTAAAAAAAGTTCCTTAATTGCATGCATAATTTAAAATTACTGTAATTTGTTCAGGATCCTGTGAAAACCTTCCCCCCCGCCCCGAAAGATACAAGAAACGGAAGGATAATGAAAAGACTTAAGATTCTATAACCACATTATAGAAATAATTTGGGGGATGGTGTAGATGTGACACTGGAGTTTTACAAAACGAAGTAAAAATGATTAACTCTTAAAATCACACATACATTAAAGAGGAAAGTTTATAATCCCAGGAGGGCCATGCTCATTACACTATTATGCTGTACCTTTAAATTTACTGTCTTAAAAACTTGTACTCAACAGATGTTTCCCATTTACTTATCACTGTATTAAAATAAATTCTATGCCCAGAAATTCATTAAAGTATGAAAACAGATATTGCCATTTTTATTCTTGTCTTTCTTCCTTATGATTATAGAATTTCATTAGTTATGGAGAAACAAAAAGATACACTCTTAGCTGAAATGAAAGATAAAACAATGTGAGTGATTCAGGAGGAAGACCTGGCTCACTAAACTGCCCCAGAGCTTCCACAGGCAGCCGGGCACATCAGGGCCTGCAGCTGAAAGGCCTGGACACTGTCTTTGTGGCCTTAATAGGCCACTTGGCCTCTGTGTGCTTCAGATTCCCAGGCTACATGAAATCAGGAAGAAAAATCTACCTTAAAAAGCTGAGTGGAACATCATGACATGACAGCCGCTAACCAAGAAGTGAAGAAGCTCTTGGCTCCACAGAAGGCCATGCTGACATCCTTTCCATAGGCAGAAATGTGTGTACATGAAACCTTGATGATTGTTTTTCTGTGTACTTATCTCTATGCATCGCGCATCAAGGCTTAATTTCCCATGAACTCTAAAGAGATGGTCCAGATTAGTAACCTAGGACACTTAAAAAACCCATTTTCCCTAGAAATCTCTCTGATCTTTGATCTCTTTTGTAAATTGCTTCCTTATCATATCTGCTGCGTAACAGTCACCACATGTGCCCAGAGCAGCCCTGACCACCCACATCTTTCTGCCAAAGAAAAGCTAAACTTCTGGGAGAATGAGTAATAGAGTGCCCAAGCCTGCATGATCAGGGAAGCACATCATTAGAAGCTCCTCTGCATCCTCTCACCACCACCCAGGGCAGAGGGAAGCAGGGCTGTTGGAGCAACAGCCAGCAGCCGGCCAGGCCTGGGTCTCCGGGTCTCTGTGCAGAAGGTTGCTCACCTTCACGTTGGGAGTATAAAGATTCCTGAGAGAGGCCAGGGCGGCGGACAGCCCCTCGGTGCTATAGCCAATCCACAGGGCTTGGAGATGGCTTGAAGAAATTCCCGTCTTCTTACTGAGGCCCTGGAAACAATCAGAGACAGACCTGCCTGAGCATCTCGTTCCCACCTGCAGGGTCACTCTGACAGTAGATCTGCCGCAGAGGGTGCAGATACCCGCAGAAGGCACAGGGTCTCACACAAAGAATTCCCGGACACGCGAGCTTTCACTACCTGAAACCAAGGGTCAAGGAACCAGCCTGTCTTCACTAGGTTAACTGTGTGCCTGGGGAGAAAGATGGCAGATGAGAGTTTCTCTTTTTTTGAGTCAGAGTCTTGCTGTGTCGCCCAGGCTGGAAGTGCAGTGGTGCAATCTCAGCTCACTTCAACCTCCACCTCTCAGGCTCAAGTGATTCTCATGCCTCAGCCTCTCAAGTACCTGGGATTACTGATACATGTCACCACTCCCAGCTAATTTTTTTATTTTTAGTAGAGACAAGGTTTTGCCATGTTGGAAGCAAATTAGAGGAAGAATGAATGACAGAATTAGAATATCACCATCTGAGCCCCGCAAGGTGATGCGTGCCTGTAGTTCCAGTTACTTGGGAGGCTGAGGTGAGAGGATTGCTTGAGCCCAGTGAGCTATGATCGCACCATTGCTCTCCAGCCTGGGCAAACAGAGCGAGACTTCATTTCAAAAAAATAAAAATAAAAATATAAAAAATCACCAGGTGTAACCGCGAATGAATAAGTCCAGGCAGTGACCAGAAATGACTGATGGCACCACAAAATGAGAAGCAAACACAAATGCTGTGCCTCCTGATATAAGAAACTTACAACTGGAACCTTGACATCCTAAAAAATGTGATTAAGCCTGTGAAAACCCAGGGGAAAGAGGAACATGTTAAACTGCGTCATGAAAAACAAGCACACAGTTAGAAAGTCCAGGTGGTATAAAATCACACAGGTCAAGGAACTCAGGTTCTCGGACAAATCAATAACAAGGAAACAAAAAGTAATGAACAAAGTGGAGCCTTTAGATAAAAAGAAACTTATCAGAGATTTAAAGGTGGGAAGAAGTAAAACTTAACTCCAGCACTCAGATATACACTTGAGCAATCAACTATAGCAAGATGCAAGGAAATGCCCAGGCTGAGTCAGAACAGTGGTTACTTTTGGAGAGGGGAGGCAGGAGGAGGTTGCATTTGGGCTGAGGTGCGTGGAGTGTTTCTTGGATGGCTGACAGAGCTCTCTAAAATCTCCAAAGCAAAACCTCAAAATGACAACAAAGAAACCCTTCCCCAAGCTGGTGTGCATCTCACCTTGAAAATGTGTGCCTTCAGGATGTGGTGGCCGAGCTCCATGGTCTGCTGGCGGTTCAACTTGCCCTCCTGACGCGAGAACATGAATGCCAGGAGCGCGTGCCCATTCCTAGGGGAAGGAATACAAAGGCTCATAGCAGAAGAGCCCATTCCACCACACTGCAGACCCACTCTCAATTTACCACCCATTGCCTTAGTCATTGATTTATGTCTGTCACAAAGATGTAAACTCTGGGAGGCTAAGGGTCTCGTCTGAGTCATAATGCCTAGCAAAGTGCCCAGCACTTGGTGAATATTCAAATGTGTTTCTGGGATGCATGCATGAATAGACACAGAGCACAGAACCATCCCTGGGCCTGGCCTTCAGGTCCCCTCAGGATCACCACCACCGGGGGCAGACAAAAGACAAGGCCTCACAGTGGGAAGGAGAGAAAAGCCAGGCCATGCTAGGTGACAGCTCATGATCAGGAAAGCAGAGAATTCTAGGCTTGGATGGCACACAAGTCCTTGTGGTGAGAAGAAGGCTAAGGCCTCTAAGTGGGTTTGCAGTGGCTGGCACATGGTTGACATCCAACCAATAGCGCCCATTTCCCTTTTGTGAAGGTGCCATCCTGCCCATTTCCCTTTTGTGAAAGGGCCATCCTGCCCATTTGCCCTCTATGTCCATAGGATTCACTGTCTTCCTGTGGACCCCATGCCTTTGTCTGAGCCAATTAATTTCTAAATGACACACAGAGTTGCTTATTCCAATAGCAGTGACTTATATGCAATGTAAATTACTTTCATTTCTATCATCTTGTCAACTTTGAGCAGTTTGATTGCGGAAAAGCAGGTAGTTGTGGAGGGAAGAAAAGATAAACATTACATATATTTTAAAATATATGTAATGTTTCCAGGTATCAAGCTCTTACTCTATGCCAGATGCATCCTCCTACTAGTTGCTAATCTAGGATTAAAGGCACGCATTATTTAAAGTGCATTTGTCTATCCAGATGCATGCCTGCTTCCCAAATAGGTTATAAACCATGTTAGAGATGAGTAAATCAAGGCAGGTGGAGGCCAAGGAATCGGTTTTTATACTACAGGGGAGGGCATGACGTTTAAGCCCACACTGCCCCCTGAGTCCCGTCCAATGTCTTGTAATGGCCTGAAGTTTTCCCATTAGCACATGCCCTCTCATCCCCTGGACACCTTCTACGTCCCAGATCTTGACCCTGGGATTCCCCTCCTCCTTTGTTCCCATGGAAACCGCTGTCGGCATCTCTCTAGTGCTCCAGGCCCCCAAGGTCTCCCCACGTCCTACCCATGGACTGATCCCAGGATTCAATGTGGCCCAAATCATGTCAGTTGCGGGCTACTCTCCCAACCACAGGCTAAGTCCTCCTAAGTCTCCCAGCTGGCTGAGCTCTGTGGCCAGGCCAACTGTGTCCATCACAAAGACACACTAAGTATCACCTTATAGGGTAATGACAACACACCCCTTGGTGGCCGGGCCTAAGGTTTCCAGTGCTCCCAGCTGAGCACAGGGCATCCCACCTCTCTGAGGAGACAACTCCCCATGCCACTGTTGCCCACCTATGCTCCTGCAACCCTGCTCATCATTCCTCTCTGCCCTCTTGTTCTTGAAACCAAGCAATCCCCTTCTAAAATCACCTGCATTCATGATTCTGTTCATTTCCAAAGCTTCCAGGTATCAAGCTCTTACTCTATGCCAGATGCAGAAACTTAACTGAATTATCTTGATACATTTACCTGCACAATCCTATGACCCCCATATGCTTACATGAAGAGGCCTGAACAGGTAAAGCGACTTGTCCAAGACCACATGGTTAGATGACAGAGCAGAGATTTGAATTAAAGTTGGTCAGATAGGAGAGCCTGTGCTCTTAACCAGTAGAGCTTGAGTCCTCCTTCATTCATTCACAGCTACACCTTATCACTGGCACCACGTCTGACGGCGGGGATTTTATGGGGAACAATGCAAGGTGCTTCCTTGAGAAGCTCTAAGCGATGGGAGGGGACACGCAAACGAAACGCAAGTTAGCTAACTGGGTGCTGTGAACAGATTACACAGGAACAAAGAGGAGGCAACCTGCCCCATCACTCAGGTCCCATTCCCTCCTCCTCGCATTCCCAATTTCTCCTTCTTTATGGATCTTTCTCTACACTATCTTTCCGTGATGTTTCCGACAATGTCCCAATCTCCTGTGTTATTAAAAAACAAACAAACAAAACCACCCGTCCCCTAAGCCCTTCCACCTCCCATCCCAAGATGCTGGCTCCCTCCTTTCTCTCCTCTCAACTCAATGGTCAGAGTCTCCTAAGGATCCAGGACCCTCCTCCCTCACTGAAAATCCAATGGCTTCCTCTTAACCCTCATTTCCCTTCACCTCTTGGCAACACTTTACATCCATAAGGTCCCTCCTTGAAACCCTCCTCCACGCCCTGGAAGCCCAGTGCTATCTTTTCTCTAATGACATGAGCTTCCTCACCGAGTCACGCCAGACACCTCTCCGTCAGTGATGCTAGATCTTCAACCGTCAGTTTCTCCTCCAAACTGCCGACCCACCCTGCCCCTGGAACCTGTCTGCCTGGGACAGACGGCTATCTTGCAATCTCAACTGCTGACAACTAAAACCAGCCCTGTCCCTGCAAAACCTGCTGCATACCGCCTGCCTTTCTTACCCTTCTCCAGAGCAAAGCCACACCTAGTTTCTGACTCCTCTTCCTCTACTCTGCCCACGAGGCCAAGCCACAACAGCTACCTCATGTCAGCAAGGCCCGTCTCTATCCCCAGTCCCCCCCAAGACCCCACTCCTGACTGGTACAGTAGGCCCCACACACTCTGTGCCCTGCACACTCCTTCTGTTAGCTCTTTCCTCTCCTCTGTTCCATGAAAAAAGGTCAAGTCAACCTAGATTTGCTGTTGCAGAATGTGGCCTCCTCATTCTGATGCAAGGTCTTCAACAGCTCCTCCTGTCTTCAACAGCCTTGTTCTACCTACCTACTAACAACCTATTCACTTCTCGAGTTAACAGAGAACAGAGCTAATAGGGGGCTGTTCTAGATGAGACTGCCTGTGCAACCAAAAAAAAGCTGATGGATCTTAGAAACGGTCATCAGTGGCTTCTAGTGCCTACAGAGACATGAGGATGTCATGCGCCTCCTGAGAGAGGTACTCACCACCACCTACTAAGTGTCTTTGTTTAAAAACATAGACTCTGAACAAGCTCTAAACTTCACTACCAATTTATAGGAAATAGGGGTGAGAGGAACACATGAAAAAACAACATGAGGACACAAAATTCAGACTATAGAAAACTATACAGGACGAACTACCCAGTTGCTCTTTTTAAACAAATAAATTGTGAGGAAAAAGAAAAAAAGATGAGAAGAGAAACTATAGATTAAAAGAGACAATCGAATGTATTTTATGGACTTTTCGGATTCTGATGTGAACATACTAAAAAATAGAAATTTGAGCATGGCTAAATGTTTAAGATTAATAAGAATTTGCATTAATATTTTAGGTGCAGTAATAGCATGGTTAAGTATGAAAATATCTCTAAGATGAATATTCAGTTATTTAAAGTAAAATATCATGCTTACAATTTAACATCAACAAAAAAAGGAAACAGATGTAGCAAATATTGCAAAATGTAAATATATTTAAGTCTAGGTGGATATGAATGAAAACTCAAACTATTTTTTTTTTTTGAGACAGAGTTTCGTTCTTGTTGCCCAAGCTGGGGTACAATGGCGCGATCCTTGGCTCACTGCAACCTTTGCCTGCTGGGTTCAAGCGATTCTCCTGCCTCAGTCTTCCAAGCAATTGGGATTACAGGTGCCCGCCACCAGACTCGGCTTTTTTTTTTTTTTTTTTTTTTTAAAGAGACGGGGTTCACCATGTTGGCCAGGCTGGTCCTGATCTCAGGTGATCCACCCATCTCTGCCTCCCAAAGTGCTAGGATTACACACGTAAGCCACCACACCCGGCCAGACTCAAACTACTTTTTAACTTCTTAATTCTATTTCTGGAATGCTAACCTAGGGCATAATCAAAAATAAGAGGGAAGAAAGGAGAGACAGGAAGTAGTACATCGCCTTAAGATCTTATTTAATAGCTACCAACACTCAGTGAGAAGACACTCATTTTTTATAGCTAAGGAAGGCAGGCATGGAGAATTAAAATATATTTCATGCACAGAAAAATACACAATCAATGGAGGATTTGAATCCAGATCTGTAAGGCACCAAGACATGACAGGTTGTTCTGTTTGTAAGTAATTTAGAAACAACTTAAAAATCCAACAAGGGTATAGTGAAGTACATGATAATTTGCCTCCTAGGAGGTTTGCACAACCATGGAAAATGAAAATGATACTTTTCTAAGGCTTCTAACAGCTTGGTAAAATGCCTGTGACGAGTAAAAACCCAGACAAGAATTTCTAGAGAAAAAGATGGTTGGTATATTATTTAAAATGCGGCAGAAATAAAAAGTGAACTGTTCTTGTCTGGGGGTTGAAATTTTCTCCCTTTATAATTACGGCAAAAATACATCAATTGGGAGTGGGGGAAGAAATGCTACCATTTTTCGAGGCCCAACCCACCATCACTATTTTTTAAAATCACCTCCCCAGGCCCCTCTACTGCCACTGGAAGCTTCTGCCTCTTGTGAGGTCCACAAGAAGTGTGCCTCCCTCTCGCATGTCACTTCCTGCCTCCCCTGACCTGTGTAGGAAGCCCTGAGAGCAGGGTCCTCATTCCAGGAATTCCTGTGTCTGCCACAGTACTTTGCACATAACTGCATATAACAAAAACTGTTGCTGAACTGAATCCAGTAGCTTCCTTCCAACATTGTTCTATATCCTCTCAATTGAATGAAACTCAAATACTACAGGGGTCTTGGGAAAATGCCAACAACTCGCACCACCCTAGGAGTGGGTGCTTCCTTAAATTCTGTACCCTTGGTGCCTCTCATGCCTCCACCTAGTCCAGGGTCCTGCCTCAGGGGATGTCCCCACACCTGCTTTTAAGAACACAGTGGCATTCAGGAGCCTATAGGCACCCACCCTAGCTCTGGCCTAGGCTACGTAACGTCAAGGCCCACCAATACCCAAAATGAAGTGAAGCTTAATGAAGACTACAGTCCAGTCACTTTAGCCTCCAACCCAGTAACAACCTACAGTCCTGATGGAGTCTTTCAATTTGTTTTTATGTCTCTACAAACCCAACTATAGCCAGTCTTCCTAGAAAATGACTGGACTTTCCCTAGAAAGTAATCTGACTTGGCTAGAAATGTCATAGCACACGTTTCACCTAGCTATTATGGTCTGGCTAAATAAGGAAACATTTAGCCAGACCATATGGATGTTAGTTTATTGCCCCAAACCAGATTCAAAAGATAACAAACCTTCAACCAGCGTTACTGAAGAAAATAATAAGAACCCCAACATGAACAGCAGCCAGGCCTATCAGGTGGATGTTCAGTCAATATTCACAGGGAGGAAAGTGGCTGTGAGGCTCGCAGGGCTCACCAATGCTTGTTCGCCTCTTCATTCTGGATCCCAGCATCTGGTCAAATGCCTAAGGGGTCAGCTGAGCAGCCTGCCAGCTCTGTTACTAGAGCAGGGGGCAATTCTGGCTCACAGAGAGCAGAAGCCACTCAAGACAGCAGAGACACAGGCCAAAGCCAGGGCCAAGTGGAAGCTGAGGGCTTGCCATACATATATCTGAAAGCATCTGCACCCTCAAACTTTCTGACCTCTCACGCTATTACGAGGCCACACAGCAGACAGGCTTCCCTCCCCATCCCACTGTGATAACAGTGGCCCAGGCAGCAAGGAGAACTGCAACCCAGCCTGGTCCAGTCAGCCACACAGAGCTCACCGACGAAGGGTGAGGGGTGTGGAGCAAGGAGGCTAGATTGGATCATGGTGCTTCCTCTGGGCTCACAGATACACCTGATCCCTGGGACAAATCACTCCATGTTCAAGGAGTGGTGGGGGAGTGGAGGTGCTGAGGACCCATGACAGTTAGCAGACACACAGGGAACACCCTTTAGAGAAGCCCCCTGTTCCTGGGAGCTGATCTCACATGTTCCCATGCATGACCCTGCAGAAGCTGGGTGGGGGAGGGGACGGGGCTCCATGAGAGAATGGACAGCAAGGAAGGACCACATAGGCACCACCCAGTTTCCCTTTTATCCACATGTACCATCCATAAGGGAGTACTAGCAATTACAAGGCAGCTTCTGTGTAGAGAATTCCCCATTGCCCATCCTTCTGCCAAAAAGGAGGAAAAATAAGAAAACAAAGCAGTAACACTGAATTAGTCGTTCTGGATTGCCTTTCCATTGAGACACGTGCATCACATTTAAATCCTTTCCCCAAGTGCACACGAGATTCCCGGCAAAGAGCTGACAGAAAGCGCCTGTCATACCTGGGCTCACACAGGAAGGCCGTGTTTTCCCCATCTGCTCTCCAAACAAGCCACTCCCTGAAGGATGGGTGGCAGAACATGCGGGTTTTGTCTCGCCTCTTAATGAGGAAGCAGGAGAGGGCGTCCATCCTTTGCTGAAAGTCTTCCCATCCCTGCTCCCCCTGGATGTGGCCGGCATTAATAGCCTGAAAGATCTGCTCGTCTGTCATGGGGTGGAGGGATGCGAGGGCCACGTTGAGAATCGGAAGTGCCCTCTCAAAGGCGGACTGGGTCATGAACTTCATGTTGCACTGCAGCAAATAGAGCTCAGAAAGAGACACGGGCACCACCTTGTAGCTGGCGCTCTTAATGACCAAGTGGCCTCTCTGGAAGAGGTCCAGGGTGAGCTTGAGGTACAGGTAAGAGCCCAGGCTCCGCAGCACCAGGTGGCTGCTCACTTTTCCAATGAGCGTGGCATCAGCCTTGCCATTCAGGGAGATGTTGCTGAGGATGTCCTGGCTGCTGTGCACCCTGTGCTGGACATAGGCATGCAGGTCGCTGTGGATGTCTTTGTTGTCTGGGAAGTCATCTAAGGAAAGCTTGACAAACGGCAGTGCACTTATTATTTCCTGGGGGAAAAAAACAAAAACCCACAGTGTCACTCTACAGAGAGTCCTTTTTTATTTTAGCAGCATTTTAAACCAGATTCACTAGTTTTCTTTCAAGGAGGATTTTCATGGATTACAGGGACTCATTGTTTTGTATTAAAATGTGTAATAGGATAAGGTGAAGATAAAAAGCTTATGTGAAAGAAATCCTAATGGGAGATGGAATCAGTAAATGCTCTCCCAAGGCCCTCATCTGAGGACCCTGAGCCTAGCGAGCAGAATAAGAGCCCTGTGTAGACAGCGGCAGCGAGGCCAGGGCCAGTAAGGGCAGTGAGACTCTGCAGGTGACCTGATACCCATAATCCTTACACTGTGCAACTGCTTATATAACAAGGACAAACACCAACCAACACTACATCTAAGAACATGGCCAGACACCAAGATAAAAGGCATCCTTCTTTATGCATCAAACACTGGGGCTATGTAACCCAACCAGGAAATCTGAGACGGTCCCTGGGCTGTCTCTCAACGACAGCACATCTTAACAAAGCTGCCTACTTTGGTACAGCATGTTATTTTATTAATTGCTTTCTTAAAGTAAACTTTTAAATTGAAGTCTAACATATGAACATATGATTTGTGCACAAATCACAATTGCACAGTGTCACTAATTTTCGCTAAGAATACCTGTGTAACCAGCACCCAGAAACAAAACATACTCAGCTCCCAGAAGCCCCGTGTGCCCTTCCCATCTCTTCCCCATTCCAAAGATTAAGCACATCTGACGCCTAACAGCAAAGAGTTTTGCCTTTTTAAAAAGACTTCCCGCTGTTGTTTCTGAAGTATTTAAATGCATGTGCTCATTTAATCTAACAATATAGATAAAGAGGGCAGAATACAATCACTCCCATTTTACATGGATGCTATCTGAAGCTCTGAAAACTTACACAGCTGAGAAGAAGAGGAACGTAAGGTTCCTGGTTCCTATGCTCTACTGATTGTGAAATTGTGCTTACTGTGTAAAAAAAGACTGAAAAATATACAAATTGAATGTCCAAAAAACACTCATCAAGTTCAACTGAGGTATAATTTCAGTTTTTATAATGAAAAAATTCCAAATGCTGTTTTTAAATAAATATCATAAAAGGGCAAAAATCAAAACCTAATGTCTAAAAGTCTTTACTGAAACACGATAGGTATAGAAGGAGTCAATGGTTAAGATACAATTTCAGGATTCAAGTGAGAAGGAAGATGGAGGGGAAAAAAAATCACCCTACCGCTCGCTGCAAATGTTACCTCATGTTTAAGTTTTACGAAAAAATAGACTTCTGAGAATAGGCCTTAAAAATCTTTCACCTTCAGCTGGGCACAGTGGCTTGCGCCTGTAATCCCAGCACTTTGGGAGGCTGAGGCGGGTGGATCACCTGATGTCAGGAGTTGGAGACCAGCCTGGCCAACATGGTGAAAATCCATCTCTACTAAAAATACAAAAATTAGCCAGGCATGGTGGTGGCTGCCTGTAATCCCAGCTACTCGGGAGGCTGAGGCAGGAGAATCACTTGAACCCGGGAGGCAGATGCTGCAGTGAGCCAAGATCATGCCACTGTACTCCATCCTAGGCAACAGAGCAAGACTCTATCTCCAAAAAAAAAAAAAAAAAAAAAAACTTTCACCTTCATTTTTCCCTCCAAAAAAAACACAAAGCCCCACAGCAAACCCATGCAAATAACTACCAGCAGGAGTAGGTTTAAACTCTGGCAGGCCTCTTGGCCCCACACACTCCATGACGGTAACCAGGGCTAGATGCCACCATTTGAAAATGTGCAATTCGATGCCAACAGGAAACTTACCTGACATCTTGATAAATATGCCTTGAGCTAAAAAGGTCAGAGTTTCACCCATGTGGGGCTCTCTGGACTAATTTTTCAAATTCTTAACATAGTTTCTAATTCAAGCAGCTGAATGGTTTACAACAGTTTTATGTTATTAATATTTATCACTGTAAAATTGGAATATAGGGACTTGGAGAAAGATTTGAGAATTCTTTGTTACCTGAAAATTTGCTCTTACAGTCACAATCAACTTCAACCAGGCAGGAAATTTAGAAATAATTTTGGTAATAAATGAAGAAAGTGTATCTCCATAATCAGGTTTATGAAACTCAGCTTCATTTAAGCCATCTATCAAAATAATGTATTCTTCTTCAGGAATTTTCTGCTCTACAGGATAAAATAATTTTTTCAAATTAAGAAATTATACATTTCTCTAAGACAGCAACACCCAGTGTATTTTAGTGCCCAGTTTAATGTTAGAAACTAAAAAGGTTTACATATGGCACAAGAAACAGTTTTCACAGAAGCATATTTTCTATTAAATTTATAGTGAAAACTGGAGCACAGAGCCAAAAGAAAACCAATTCTCACAAAACAAACATATTGCATGACACACGTTAGCAGAATCTCACTCATGTATATAATACAGTTAGCTCTTCATAAACCATTGTCACTGGGGTGAGCTACACAAAGATAATGAACACATAACAGACTCCCAATCCGGAAAGGTCACTAGGTCCCCCATGAGAGCTCCTTAGTGGATTCCAGGGAAAGGAAACTGACACCCTCGCTGCCCCCAACCCAGGGCAAAGTGCTTGGCCCAAGCCACACAACCACACAGTGTGAGAGCTCCACACTACTGACTCCTCCAACAGGGCTCTTCTCCGCGAGCCGGAATCTGGTTTTCTATTTATTAGTGCTGATTTTCTGCCCAGGAAATAGAGAAGAAATGATGACATATCTGTTTTCTATCCCTCTAGCACCTTCCAGCAGAGGGGCCATGTGGGCAGATAAACAAGCTCAAAAGGTGAGGAGGTGAGGGGAGAGAAGATGGGAAACTGAAGGGACCATCAGGTCACTGATACCTTGTTGGGGACAAAAAATTAAAACGGAAACCTTTAGAAGTCACTTTAAGGTTTCAATTCAACTGAGCAGAGGCCCTGACAAATATATATTCTGGAAAATTCCTCCAAATAATCCACTTATTCCCTCAGATACTTAGGAGTGCAAAATACGCAACAGTCTTCTGTGGTGCAAGTCATCTAAATAGCCCACAGTTACAAACTACTTTGGAACCGCTCAGTCATCACATTCATTCTTATCAGGGTGCTCCTTTTAACACTATACCACAGGGGTGGTGTAGGAGGGACCTCATGGGGCTGGTTCTGAGAAAGAGGAGCGGATGGGCACTGACGCTTCCACATTCTCTCCCTGCTCCAGCTCACTTCTACCCCAGGGCCCTGCTGACCACCTGCCTTCTGGGGACCACCTGTGTATGCTGTACCACTACTGAGAGGGGCTGTAGGTAGCTGCTATGAGGTACCATTTCTCAGGTTTGTGAGTGGCTCCAGCACTCCCCTCTTGAAAGCTGCCACCGGGTCCTGCACACAGGATCGGAGACTCAGCATGCTCTGTAGTTGGGGCTCCTTTATCAGAAGGTCTCTGTAGGCGGCCAGCTGATGGGACCGGCAGAGCAAAGCTGCGATGCTGTGCACAAACTCGGGCACCAGGCAAGTGTATGTGTTGTCAGCCTGGCAGTAGTGGTAGGCCACCACCTAGGGGGAAGCAGAACTGTCAGCGTCACCTCACCCTCTTCACACAGCTCCTTCTGCGATCTCAAACAGGAACACAACTCTGCTCGTCCGCTGATAACAAGATACATAGCATCTATTGCCCAAGACTGGGTCATTTGTTAGCATAATTGTTCCATTTATTCCTTCCTTCCCTTGTGTGGTTTGCAAACCTTTAACTGCATCCACAAAATCCATCTTGATTAGCATAAAAATCAGCACGTTACTTTGTATTGAATATAAGCAAACAGCATTCATAAAATGTAAAATTTACCCTGGCTTAGAGCAGCTCCAAGCCATCCTAATATTCTCAACATCAAAAAGTGCCATCTTCACTAGGCTTCTGTTCTCAAGAGCAGCAGCACCTCTTTAGGAAACCCTTTTGCTGATCCCAAAAGGCAGATGATAAAGCCAGAGGCTGTGAGACCGGGGCTGCAGAGTCACAGCAGCTCCTTCTCCTGGTCCGGAGGGTCAAGACGTTGGCCCCTCCCCACACCTGCACTGCATCAAGGGACACTGTGGAGAAGTTCAATAGGGACGCTGTCTGAAGAATGAAACCCGAAATCACCAAATCTCTGCCCATCATGTGGAGAGACAAGTTGGAGGAGAGAGGGAGCTGCCTGGGTACTGAGAGGAAAAGGAATCGTCCTGTTCCAAGGGACCTGCAGCATCAGCAGGCTGCTTGTGAGAGGGACGCCAGGAAACGGCCAGACACAGAAGTGTTGGGAATGGGAGGCATGCAGTAGATAGAAGAAAAATCCAATACTTTTCCAAAGAAGGATGATAGGAGAAACACAAGTACAAGGTAAGGAAGGCAAAGAAGAGCAAAACACTTGTGCCAAGAGATACATGTTTTTTGGAAGTATCTGCCTTGCTGCTGTCCCACTGGACACGGCAAGACCCTGCAGGAAGTAGGACAAGAACCACTAGCCACAGTTCATCACTGAGGGCACCAGACACTGAGGTTAGATGCCTTGCCAACCTGACACAGATAGTCAAGGATGTGGGATTAGATCCCAAGTCTGCAGACTCTTTAAAAGACAAGTGGCAAAAGTAAATGTGCAACAGCTTTCCTCTGGCCAACCTAGAGCTGCCATGAGACTTTTGGTTTAGATTAAATTTATCGTCAACACTCAGAGGAAAGCTGGCTGCTCTCCAACTCTCACCTGGACAGAAATTAGCAGGGATACATGTGAGGATCCTGTAAGCTTGTGCAAACCATCATGAGATGTCCAGTACCACAGTCTTGCACGGCGTTTCACAAAAGCAGCTTTGCTTTTTTTTCCATGACCCAACAGTGGGTCATGAAATCTATTTATTTAATTATTTACTTTTATTTTTTATTTTTTTGAGATGAAGTCTTGCTCTGTTGCTTGGGTTGGAGTGCAGCTGCACAATCTTGGCTCACTGCAACCTTCGTCTCCTGGGTTCAAGCGATTCTCCTGCCTCAGCTTCCCTAGTAGCTGGGATTACAGGTGCCCGGCACCACGCCCAGCTAATTTTTGTATTTTTAGTAGAGACGAGGTTTCAATATGTTGGCCAGGCTGGTCTCGAACTCCTGACCACTGGAGTGATCTGTACGCCTCAGCTTCCCAAAGTGCTGGGATTACAGGCATGAAATCAATTTAGAGCCATAATTTTTTAAAAATAAACTCAGGAATACTAGAGTATATTATAGAATATAAGAATAAATATAGTTCTAAAATGCTTTAGTTATGTGGGCGATTAAGTGTGAGTGATCACTAGTGTAAGATGTCTCTCTTATGTGGGTCACAGTCAATGGAATTTGAAAATCACTGTAAGCAGGGATGGCTTTGAAGCCTGCACTACATCACTCATCTCAAATTACCCACCCATGACCAGAGGACTGTTCTGAACCAGTGGTCAGAAGCATCAGGGCTGACGGTCCCAAGAGCAGTCATCATCCAGGAAGGAGAAGGGACAGGGATCTGGTGCAGAACAGGATTCTATTCAGCTGCTCTCACCAACCTCCCCGCAGGGTCTCCTCACAATGTGTCCCCATGGCTGCTGGCTCCAGCAGCTCTCCAGCTCCACTGACTCACACCACCACTGGCCAGGGAAACTTAAGCAGCCCACTAGAAGCAAGGGAAGTAACTGCTTTAATGCAGGAGTGCGGCTGGTGAGCCAGTGATGGGTGCTGAGCAGAAGAAAAACTTCAGAAAGACCTTGATGATCATGAATTTAAGAAGGGAAAGCCAGCCAAGGAAGGCTGTATTACAAGTTCACGAGAAACCTCAGTCACAAAGCCGAGGGAACCAAAGGTCTCAGGCAGTAGAGTGCAGGGGAAGAGGTCTGGGTCAAGTCAGAAGCTCCCAATTTCCTGCTCACATACCAAATTAAGAAGAGCACATGGAGGTAAGCATGGATTTGTGGCGAGTGCACGTGCTACCTTCTGCTGCCTTGAGGAACTCTCAACCCATTGTTTAACATGGATCAAGTCCACTGCCCATGTCTTAAGACAGATACTGTCATTCATACTTTTACTTGGATAACTTAATCACTATTTCATCAAAAGCTATACTTTATCATTAAGCAGTTGTCTCTGTTTTAAGCTCCCCTTTCCAATTTACTTCTCAGAGACCAAACTAGCAAATCTCTCTATCTGGAAGGCTCCCATAAAACAAGAGAGCTTACCTTAGAAGCAAGATATTTCACTGCATCCTCTCTTGGTCTCTGGTTTTCAGCACTGACAGACCCAAGAGGTGTTTTAGCTGTGCTGGAAGCACTTGTGGAAGAACTCGGTGAAAGCAGCGGGGTGAAAGGAAGATCCTGAGTGGGGTCAGAAGCTGCAGAGAAAGACCCATTTCATTATGTACATCATAGTAGGAGCAGGGTGGGGTGTTGACTATATTTCTTGATTCGCCCCAGGGCATATCTTAATAAGTAAGGAGTGAACATGGTCCAAAATTCAGAGGTCCACATGACAGCACAGGTTCGCCTCCCTGGAGAACAGCCATCTACTGTTTCCAGCTTCCTCTATTAAATTTTTTTTTTTAGACGGAGTCTTGCTCTGGTGCCCAGGCTGGAGTACAGTGGCACCATCTTGGCTCACTGCAACTTCAACCTCTCGAGTTCAAGTGATTCTCCTGCCTCAGCCTCCCGAATAGCTGGGATTACAGGCGCCCACCACCACGCCCAGATAATTTTTGTATTTTTAGTAGAGATAGGGTTTTACCATGTTGGTCGGGCTGGTCTTGATCTCCTGACCTTAGGCGATCCAGCCACCTCAGCCTCCCAAAGTGCTGGGATTACAGGCATGAGCCACCGTCCCTGGCATTTTAAAATTTTTTTTGAGACAGGCTCTCACTGTGTCGTCCAGGCTACAGTGCAGTGGCACAATCCCAGCTCACTGCAGTCTCGATTTACTGGGCTCAAGCAATCCTCCCACCTCAGCCTCCTGAGTAGCTGGGACAAAAGGCGTGCACCACTATGACTGGCTAGTTTTTTGTAGAGACGAGGTCTCCCTATGTTGCCCAGGCTGCTCTCAAACTCCTGGGCTCAAGTAATCCTCCCACCTCGGCCTTCCAAAGTGTTGGTATTACAGATATGAGCCACTGTGCCTGACCTATTAAATTCTTTTGGGTCTTAAAAATCTCACATGATTCACTTGTTCACCATGTTTAGAGTGAGTTTATTGCATATGAAATAAACAGTAAATAGTCAAACATTTGGCTACTCTGTCCTATGTCTTAATAATTTTGGAAAATCCAATACAGAAGACGAAGGCTGTGCCAAACAGGTTCTAATGTGCCAAAAGAACTCCACATTAGACTCCATCTGAGCTTGTTCTGCCAGGAGCCCAACTCCTTGCTCTCAGGGCCCCAAATTCTCCAGAGCACTTGATCAGGCCTCACTGGCCCAACTCTGCCTGTATCTAAAGGAAGAAGGGGTTACAGTTCAGGAGGACATCAGGGAACACTGGTCTCGCCCCAGCTTATAGCTGAATACACATCATGACAGAGGGACGTATTCAAATAGTTTACTTCACACGATTGCAAACATGATATAGTAGCTGCAACAACTTGAAGAAAATTGGTATTTTATGTCTATGTGAACAGCAATTTCCTCCATCTATCTTTTTTTTTTTTTTTTTTTTTTTGAGACGGAGTCTCGCTCTGTCGCCCAGGCTGGAGTGCAGTGGCCGGATCTCAGCTCACTGCAAGCTCCGCCTCCCGGGTTTTTACGCCATTCTCCTGCCTCAGCCTCCCAAGTAGCTGGGACTACAGGCGCCTGCCACCTCGCCCGGCTAGTTTTTTGTATTTTTAGTAGAGACGGGGTTTCACCATGTTAGCCAGGATGGTCTCGATCTCCTGATCTTGTGATCCGCCCGTCTCGGCCTCCCAAAGTGCTGGGATTACAGGCTTGAGCCACCGCGTCCGGCCTTCCTCCATCTATCTTATGTTAATAAACTACACATGTAATTAAACACACACATACTTTTAGGTGATGAACTCGGGCTGTTGGAAGCAATCTGCCTCATGCGGCTTCCGTGGCAGCTCAGGGCCACCAACTTGGAAATGATTGCCGTCTTCCCAAATCCCACATTGCCAACCACCACCGCGCCTCTGTTTTCTGCCAGTTCTGTGTTCCTCAGGTTTTCTTCTATCTGGTGAAAGAGCCAATCCCGTCCCACAAACACAGAGTCTGTTGTTATGCTTGGTACTTCAAACAACAAGGGTTTCAACAAAATGTCTTGTGGCTTGTAGGGAGCAAATCGTGCTTCAAAAGAAAAAAAGAAACATTATTTTAGAAAAATGTCATAATTTTATAAACTAAGAAACTCAAATATCATTGCTTATGTGTTACATTAAATCCTTAGCTTTACCCCCACTAGGATCTGTCTGTAAGCATTTCCAATCTGGTTCTGTTAATACTTCTGTAATACCTCAATTATCATACCCTGTTGGACCAACAGGACACTACAGAGTCTCCTATTGAAATTACTTTCTAGTCTGGTCATGGCTTTGAGTTATTCTCAGGACTCAAGGACAAAGAGGATTACAGAAAGCCATGTAAGGGGCCAAATCGTGTCTCATGGGTTTTTCTGGAACTGCATTTAAGTCGTGCTTCTTCCCTGCTATATGAATAAAATAGAAACATGTTTTCCCTAGAAATAGGGCTCTGCTCTCATCCAGGTGTGATGATACTTTGCCCGTACGGTGAGGCTGCTGTGTACCTCACACAACTGTGTTACAGGCAGACAGAGAACATGGCCAATACAGTCCAAGGGATTTTTTCTTTTTCTTTTCTTTTCTTTTTTTTTTTTTTTTGAGACAGTTTCACTCTTGTTGCACAGGCTGGAGTGCAATGGCATGATCTCAGCTCACTGCAACCTCCGCCTCTTGGGTTCAAGTGATTCTCCTACCTCAGCCTCCCAAGTAGCTGTGATTACAGGCACCTGCCACCATGCCCAGCTAATTTTTATATTTTTAATAGAGACGAGGTTTCAACATGTTGGCCAGGCTGGTCTTGAACTCCAGACCTCAGGTGATCCACCCGCCTTGGCCTCTCAAAGTGCTGGGATTACAGGCATGAGCCACTGTGACCAGCCTAGTCCAAGAATTGAAACAAAGCTTATACTTTGTTAATAATAAGCACCTAATGAGTGTTAAACTACCCCTCACTTCAAAATAACTTACTGCAGAATTATTTTTTCAATTCCAGAAGCAAGTTAATCACATATTTTAAGGAAGAAGCCCCAAACCGTTGAGGATGACCTCTTAGCCCACCTCACAGATATGCTTTTAGCACAAACACACACACTTTCCATCATGTTATAAATACAGTTGGCTTCAATGCTGGTTATCACAGACTTTCAAAGTCACTGATTGAGTTCATCATAACCATTATCGCAGTGGATGTGAGGATAAATACCTTTAACTTCCTGTGCCCTACCTCCGGCCGTATTGTGCCACGGTAATCTAATTGACGTCCGTAGAGGAGCATTTCTCTGCCCGTCTAAATAACTCAGATCTTCCAGTTTGGTTGAGCTTGTTGCTGTAATATTAAACTGAAGTTTAGGATCTTCAAAGGTGACTTTAATCACTAAGCAATTCAGTTCAGGTTTTCAACAAAATTTACTTAAACGTCATTTTGGTATTGTTTGCCCCAGTTTATTTTTCTGGCAGTATCAAGTGAAAAGTAGTAAAAACCAAGCGCTTCTTTTTCTTAAAGTTATGTTGACTGAGTTGCCAGAATTCTCCATTATTCTTGGAAAGAGACAGAATTTACCATAAATTGTTTGATGAAGAAATCTGACAATCATGTGGCACACAGCAAAGCTTCAGTACTTACACCACAAGCAGGTGGCATGCTGCTAGATTCTTCTCTGCAGCTCTGGGGAGCTTTCCGCTGTTTGGAATGCCAAACTTATTAATTAAATGGGAAGATTCTATGTGTACAATTCTGTACAGCACCCAGAACACTAAAAGTTGGCTCAGTAGTAATAGTATAATCATATTCCTAAGCTTCGAATATGTGTAGACTTATATAAACATTATATATCATACTGCATTTTATAGGTGTATTTTTTTAATTCTAAAAATAAGTTACGTTTACCTCTGACCAAATCAGTAAGACTCATATCATGTAAGTATTTGTTATAAAGCGTTAAAAAGCCAGGTGCAGTGGCTCATGTCTGTAATCACAAGACTTTGGGAGGCTAGGGCGGGTGGATCATTTGAGGTCAGGAGTTCCAGACCAGCCTGGCCAACATGGTGAAACCCCATTTCTACTAAAACACAAAAAAAATTAGCTGGGCATGGAGGCGGGTCTCTGTAATCCCAGCTACTTGGGAGGCTAAGGCAGGAGAATTGCTTAAACCCGGGAGGCAGAGGTTGCAGTGAGCCAGGATCGTGCCACTACACTCCAGCCTGGGTGATAGAGCAAAACTCTGTCTCAAAAAAAAAAAAAAAAAAAAAATTAAAGATCTATTCAAACATTTATACAAGTTAGATTACAAAAATAACTAGCACAAAATAATTTTGCTAATTCTCAAGAAATCTTAGAAGCAAGTATATAGTACACGTTTTTGCCTTTTAAAAACCCCTCCTGTTATTACACTGAGGAAAATCTAAAATTAACCTAATTTGGTTTATGGGTTAAGCCCAACATGAAGTACTGTTGATCTTAGTCAGATTATTATCTTCCAGGACAAGAAAATATACAGTGACTTGAGGGCAAATGAGAGCCTAGAGGGAGTCATAGTGCCTGGGTAAAGGCTTCTTAGGACTGGGGACATCTTCAGTGGGACCAAGGTGCAGGGGACAGAAGTCAAGTTGGGCCACTTGTCTTCGGAAAACCCTCTGGCTGCCCAACAGGCTCTGACCCAGCAACCGGCTGCCGACCAGTGCCATCCATCCTACCTGCACCCTTCCTATTTCCCCCCACTAAGATCTCAGTCCTTCTCTTCTTCACTGTCTATATCATCCTCTCTCACTCCTTCATTCAACAGCTACCTGGGTGGCTCCAGGCCTGTGTTGGCATATCCCCTCTCACTGCATCCTCCAGTGGGCAATCCAACACATGCCCTGCCTACTCATCCTCCCAGCCAGCAAGAAACACCTGAAACCTTGACTTCACGACAGCATGCACCTATGCCTCTGTATCCTCCTGGTGCATATCCACAGTGTATACACATTTAGGTGAATACTCTGTGCACATTGCCAGTTACCACACAAATCTTTCCCATTAGAAAGCCTCGGCTAATTCCTTGTCAGGGCTTTTAAATGGATCAAATGTATAGTAATCCAAGGGCAGCCTCTAGCTTCTCTCTAGGTCCTTCGTAAGCAGGGTGTATAAAACCTCCCGGAGGGTCAACAGGACTACACTGTCTTCCCCCAACCTTCTTACCTCCCTGTAGTAACACAGCTTGGAACATTTCTAGGCTCCTGCCTGAGCCCTGGGACCCTTCTCCTTACACGCCTCATGATAAATGCACCCACTAAGGCACAGGTAGAAGGGGCAGGCAGCCATATTCATAATCTATAACTCATTTCAGAGCCAGAACAGTCATGAACATCTGACATAATGCTGCAGCCCTAGAGAATACAAAGATGCTTTAGAGCCTCAAACGTGTTGCCTATGTCCCTTCTTCCCCTGACTCCTTAGAACATAACAGTTTATAAATTTATAACAGCTGAAAGGATTAAAAATATGTGACCACAAAAGACATTCCAAATAAAGGATTGCAAAAATGCCCTAGATTGTATCTAAACAGATGCAGGAGATGGTAAGATTTCACAGGCCTGTTTTCAGATTCCCAGTCACTAGAGCTTCGGCACCAAAATCTGCAACAGAGCAGCCTCAGCACTTCCACAGCTCTTGGCTAATTCTCAATTTCAAATACGATTAAGCTGAGCTGAAAGTTGCAGCAGGGCCATAAGCCACCACCTGCCAGCTATCTCAGCTTTCTGAGGCATTTTCGAAGCCACCAACAGAGGTGCCAGTGAATAGGGCAGGCAGATATCTGTGGCTGAGCTATGTCCCCAGGTGCTCCCGACCCTCTGAGCAGGAAACGTGGGCCACTCTGCCCTCTCAGGCATGCCTAAGATTCTCAGATGTTACCTGTGCAAAAGTCAGACTCACATTCAGTATTTACCCATAAATGCTTTCAAAATCCTGAACACTACTCAGGGCCCAAAAAACCCAAAAGTAAAGCAATAATTTCATGCAACAATAAACCCACTGCTAGAATCTCTACAGTGAAATTAATGATACACTTGTTGTGCACACACACACTGTATCTAACATCTGGATGAGAAGCACATTTCAAGATGTGGAGGAAAGTTTGTTTTCTGGTGAGGGTGGGTTTGGTGGGGCAAGGCAGAGGGAAACATCTCTAAGCTGAACAAAGAGGAACATTTGCTAAAGTTGTGGACCAACCTATGGAAAGTCCATGCCAATAAGTTCAGGGAAATAACCAGTTTTAGGAAAACTGGATAGCGATCATGCTTGTTTCCTGGAAAATTAAACACAGTGTTCTATAATCCACTCAGAAAGTACTTTGAAAGGAAAAAAATAGTAAAAAATAGAACCCATTACCTAACTTCGATATGATTTAAAACATACTTTTAAAGGCTTTTAGGTCTGTTTTTAATAAAGCAAAGAGGTGTCCATGTCATGCATTTTGATGTGATATATAGTTGTACAAACCAATCCCACTCTAACAAATATCTTTACAAAGAAAATCTGTATAGTGAAATAATCTTTAAACCTAGCCAACTTATTTTTATAATCTTTGACAAAAAATCAAAATAAAAAAACCTGCCACCGTACTACATGGTTAACAGACAATTCCAGTTCTTGGTAGCAAGCTCAGTAAAGGACTTTAGGAAGAAGTTCTGCACCCAACCCCCTAGGGGTCAGCCCCATGGGGAGGCTGTGAACAGAGGTCTGGCATCATCCTTCCTTTACCTGCCAATCCTCATGTGCCAAAACACCTTTCCCACCAAAAGGCAATTTGTTTACTTGGATCATAACATGCAAATACTTCTAACAGATTTCTCTATATGGTCCTTCACATATTATTCTGATTCTTCTAACACTGAGAGTTCTCTGCTGCCCTGCTTGTAGCAGCCTGCCTTCTAATCACTAAATAGAGCTGCATAGAGTCTATACAACCTGAATCTTACTCTTCAATGGTACTTGAAAAATCTTGCCATTTCCTCTTAACTAAGGTTCAACTTCAGGGGCAGGAAGGGAGGCAATGAAGAATATACCAGACCCCTAGCTTGTTAACAGATACCAGGGAACAGGCCTTTGCTCATGTCTTTTCAAAATACGCATTTAGTTTAAAAAATACGCAGCACAGAAGAAATGAGCAAACCCATTAGGCCAGGTAGACTTTGCTCAAATCTAGAGGTAAAACCCTCCCATTCCACAGGAGGTCTAGCTCAAGGGCACACGCAGAAGCTAATGAATGCGCACAGCAGAAATCAGAAAGCTCTGCTCTATAATCACGGCAGCCTACTGGAAAAGCTCAGCTGACACCCACTGTCACTTCACATGGCAGGAGACCCATAAAGAACACCGAGCAGAAAACAACCCCAAATGGGATGCTTTTAACACTGTTAAAATTAAGGCAGTAATGTTTCCTAATTTTAAAATAGCTTGACTAAATTGAGCACAAGTTCACTATTTTTGTTGAAGTCAATAAAGTGATCAAGTTCTGGGATAATACAAACGACCCATTCATCAAAACTAGGTAAATACGGTCTAAAAGCGCCTTGGGTGCCACATACTCTGTCAAAGTGGTGGGACAGCGGTGGGAGGACAGGAAAGTTTGTGGGAGGACAGGAAAGTTTGTGGAAGGACTATCAGTCAACTCGTTTAATATTCTCTAGTATTTCTCTCTGGCAGACATGCCAAATCCCTCTCTTCTGGAACAAGGCCATTTCACTTCCTTGGAAAGTGAATTAGAGTTATGCCTCAGAACTTTTCCATTAGGGCCGCTTATTTATCAGCTACTTCAGAGTCCCATTGTAAAAAACACCCAACAACCACCAGAGTGACCCACCGCATTCTGAAAGCATAGTATAAATCACAGAGAAATTATCTGGTGTAGGAGCAGAGAATCTGGGTCCCTGCATTAGTAGAAGAGAAATGTTAAGTGCTACACTGATAACAAAGAAAGACTAGCAAGTTCCTCTTTTAAATTCAGCACAGGGGCATGTAGAAACCTTAAAAACAGGCACCACAGCTCAGATGCAGAGAGCTCCTTTCCCCACCCATCTGGAGCTACAGTCATCCTTCACTATGCACTGGAGATCAGTTCCAAGGCCCCCTGAGGATACCAAAATCCTTGGATGCTCAAGTTCCTTATATAAAATGGTGTAATATTTGCACATAACCTACATTCTCCTATATATTTTAAATCATCTCTAGATTACTTATGATACCTAATACAATGTAAATAACTGTGAGACTGTATTTTTAAATTATTTTTTATCGATTTTTTTCCTTGGTTATTTCTGCTACATGGCTGGATGAATCCATAGATGTGGAACTATAGATACAGGGGACTGACTGTATTCTCCTTGCTTGACACACACCTGGCAACCAGTCTGACTACTGACAGTCGCCAGCCTTTGTGCTCTTCTTTGTTCCAGCTGCTGCATCTTGGTAAAGCATGCCTGTCTCGAATATTTTCATTTCCTTGATTGAGAGCTCTTACTTCCATAGCTTACATTTTAAGCTGTGAGCTCCATTTTAACTGAATTGTACAGAAATTTGGCCCTCCTGCCTGTACGATTGGACTCAATTACACAAAAATAAGTTTGTAAGTTTGGTAAGAAGTTCCTTGAGCTGATCCTAACAAACTCACTCAACAATTCCCATTTACCAGGAGGTAATAAACAGTCATGAATTTTCTAAGGCGTAAAATAACAAAAACGGAGAGGAGAGTTTTTATACTTTCTTCTCTTGTATACAAGAGTTCGATAGTCCAAGTAATCGATTTAAAGAATTCCAGAGTAGAAGGATCACTTAAAAACCATTAAGTGCAGCCTTATTGTGTTTACAGATTAGTAAACTGAGGCTTAGAAAAGGTAAGTGCCTGACCCAGGGCCACGAAGCTGGCTTGTGTCTGGAATGTCTTCCCACGTGAAGACAGTGAACACAGGGCACCTCGGTCTCCCTGAGATAATCCTTCCAGGGAAAGGTGTGGCCTTACCTGCAACTGAGTTGGGCCGTGGCATTATTAGCGAGCTGGAGCCCTGAGAATAAGGGACTGGACCATCTCCAGCTGAGGATTCTGCTTTGGGCAGCGTGCTCTCTGCTGACCCGGTGGTCTCCTCTTCTGCCACTGGGGAGCAGTTATCTGCCCTGCGGTCATGAAGCACTCCCTTCTGAACCCCTAATCTTAGGCTTCCGTCTTTATTCCATTCCAAACTGGAGCCACTCCGGTCATCATTTTCGGATGAACTTGTAATTGTGGCTGAAATGAAAGACCAAAATACTTTGAAGGAGGCCAGGCACAGCTGGGGCTGAAGAGTTAAAACATGCACACTGCCCTCCCCAGGATCAATGGAAAGTTTTCCGGTCCACGCAGATTTTTATTCAAGTATGTTCCATACAATGTATTTTGGTAAATTAGAAGAATGTGGCTCACCAGGGGAAATAAGCTGCTAAATCACTCTACAGAGAAGAGGGGCAAGGGAGAAAGTCTGACAGGAAGATAATGAAAAAAATTGTCTAAAAAGTATCAGAGTTAAGAGTAAATTTATGTAACCTTATAATACATCCTCTCTTTTTAACAAAGATTACTCACAAAAGAATTCATGTCTCATTAAATCCCTTTGAACCTTTAAATATACTTTCCAAATTAATAACATTTGTTGGGGGTGGGGGAGCGGGAATGAACAACAGAATGTTTAATGCAGAAACGGTGCAGGAGAAAATCTTTAGAAACAAAAATACAATTATAAAGTCAAACAGAGAATTTGACCCTTAAAGCTTATAACATCTTTTCAAGATGATCCAGAGAGACTGACTTATTATTTCTTCAGCGGCATGAAATGGAAAACCTTCCCGTACCCAGCGCAGGTGAAGCACCAGCATGAGAAGGTATACTACGACTGCAGAATTCACATTTAATCTCCAAGAAAGAAAACCAGCACAGAAAAAAGGTACAAAAAATCTTTTGTAAACATCTTGGCAAAAAAGCAGAAAGAACATGGTCAAAGAGCGAAGCAATAATCACCCTACTTAGTTTCTACAAAGAGTCACTTTTAATTTAAAGATGCTGAGCCATATGGGATCCTCTTGCAACCACAAGTCATCACCTGGGCCACTCACGCGCCCCCCTCCCCCCCAACTGTTAGAACTAACGCTGGCTGCGTCCTTGAGAACAGGGGCCATGTCCACCGATGCCTCTTTCCCTATCTGGATTCCAGTCCCCTAGGCCCTCAACCCCAAGCCTGTTAAATGGGAGCGCGCAGGGCCAAAGTGCATTTAGAACCCAGCTCCTGGATCAGGCCCCTTTAGCCACATACCAAGATGATACACACTGAATCAGAAGGTGGTGAATTAGGTCAGGGTCAGTTATTTAGGATCAAAGGGTCTGAAAGGGTTTAGAAGTAAAGACAAAACTATTTCCTTGCGGTGGCCACAGGACATCCTGTCATAATTCTGACTGTCTTTACTCCTCCTGCTGCTGCAGCCTGGACTCATCACCCTCCCTGGTTGCCTATTTTAAAAATTCCCACATAAATGCTGAAGCCTTCCCTAGAGTATCCATGGCGATCTTTTCCTTTTCTGAACAGCACAGCACAGCACAGCACATAGTAAGTGCTCAATAAATGCTTGCTAATTGAATGAATGGGCAAATGAATAAACTTCAATTCCATTGTGGTCAGAGACACTACACTTAGAAGTTCAGGATCTGATTTTGGGTGCCCATTGTTATGACTCCCAGCATTTGCCAGTGTTCCATCAGCAGTATTAGACCCTATTTCCATGTCTTTGGAATCAATCACAGCCTTCCTTGTGTTTTTAAATGGACCATTTATATGAACATAGGCACAGCAAGTATGACTCTTTCCATTACAAAAATGCCAACGGTGTTGCTAACAGCAAAAGCTAGCATTTACTGAAGGTTTGCTATATGCTAGAAGTGTGCTAATGTTTTTCAGGAATGGTCTAATTTATTGGTAAGTTTATTGCTTATTAATGGTAATTATTAATGGTAATCTTGTTAATAAGCTGGAAGTATAAAAATGCAGGCAGTCCCATAACACAGATTGTGGTGTTACAAACCTTCACGTTTAAATCCAGTGTTTACAACTCAGAATACTTTTCTCAGACATATTGTAATAAGTTAGGTTCCCAGGCTACTCCAACATCCAAGTGACAGGAAGAGTTCCAGGCAAGGGAGACAGGGGATTTGTTTGGTTTTATTTCTGTGGCTGTTACATTGGAGAGCACATATTTGTAAGTTGAAAAATTAAAACAAAAGTCAAAGTACTCTCCCTAAGTGCCAAGCACTTCTGAATCAAACCCCAAAGATTTGAGTCCTAACTAGGACCTCAAGCAGGGGGAACAAGGACTTAGCTCACTTCCTGTTACAAGTGACAGCATTGCAATCAGGACCTCAGGGACCCATGGAGCAGCTGAGGACGGCTGGGAAGGCTAGGTCAGAGCTCCTGATGGCAGGACAAGTGGAAGGTGTGGCTCTCGCTGGCAGGCATGTGCCCTACACTGTGCCCAGCATCTCATGGCAGGGGCGTGGCGGGGGGGGGGGGGGGGGGGCGGGGGGGGGCAACACTCAGGTCCTGGCAGGGAGAAGAAAGAAAAGGGGTGGGGGAGGAAGGGCCCAGCTGCAGGAGCAGTCACTGGGAAGAGAAGTCCCAGATGGGGTAACTATTTAGAAATGAACATACTGTAAGGTCAGCGTTTATAAGAAGGAGACTAGTGAGGAAGAAGAGGCAGCCCTTCTGCTGCCCTCACAAAGTTCCTGTGAGAGATGCATTCCACAGTCCACATGTCCCAGGGTTCTCAGAGGCAGGGAGGCTGGTAAATCTGAAGCCACTCCACAAACACTCCTTCCTGGGATTCAATACCAGATGTAGCCAATACAGCTGGAAGCCCAGACACTCTCATCTTGGCTCAGCTCCATCTGAGCCCTGAAGCAGATCCAGCTGAGCAGATAAAGGCCAAATCAGTCTGGCTTCCCCGCACAACCTAAGAGCAACACCAAACATGGCAGCCCCGAAGTCCCCGAGAAAGAGAAAGCTGGTTCTTCCAATAAAGACAGGCTGCTCAAAAACATCTTTCTTTCTTCCAAGCTTACAGAAATTCAAACTCCTCATCAGGTTAACCCAGTCAGTCACTCTCAAGAATGCTTGTGGGTATACACACACAAGGGCAGCATCTTAACTGTGATGACTTTTTAAAAAAAATCTCTGAAAAGTGCTATTTGACATTTCCCAGAGACTGACTAATCTTTATAGCAGCTTAATAATTTTAAAATTCTAGCATTTTGTTTTTTTGGACTAGTATAGATGGCAGCTTCTGTCAATTACAGCTTGCTGTCATCACCCAAACTGAGTCTCAGCCACCCTTGCGACACAGAGCATTCTGAAACTGAGCAACTTATCAGGCCTTAAATTTCATAAAGCTGTGCCTCACAATTTAGTGTTAAATTCCATTTGGTCCCAAGGACAGTGTCTTACCTTCCTTTGTACTAGCGTACAGGGGTAGACTACTTCCAAAACTTTTTTTTTTTTTTGCATAATATGGGGTTTCACTATGCTGCCCAGGCTGGTCTCGAACTCCTGGCCTCAATCAGTCCTCCTGCATCAGCCTCCCAAGTAGCTGGGACTACAGGTACACATTATTGCACCTGGCTCACTTTCTTAATATAACAGGGCATGTACCTGATCACAACCCATGAGAGGAGGCAGATAGGCAGAGAACCATCGACCCCGCCTTACAGAGATGAAAGGCTCCAGAGAACCTGATATCTCTCGATTCTCTCTCTCTCTCTCTCTCACACACACACACACACACACACGTACGTGTATGCACAATTAGTGGTATAGCCAATACCAATTCTTCTGATACACACAGCATATTTTTAAAACACCATTTGCTTGCACGGTGCTCAACACATAAAAGGAGTTAATTACCTGTAGCTAAAAGTTCATGAAGTCTGCCTTGTTAAAAAGTCATCCACTCAGTCATCAAATGCTTTGCTCTATAAGGCTCTGAAACACGACTGCACTCTTTCCTCACCTTCTCAAGGTTTTTTTTTTTTTTTTTTTTTTTTTTTGAGACAAGGTCTCACTCTCTTGCCCAGGCTGGAGTACAGTGGGGCAATCTCGGCTCACTGCAGCCCCAGCCTTCCAGGCTCAAGCGATACTCCCACCTCAGCCCCCAAGTAGCTGGGACTACAGGCACCACACCTCGCTAATTTTTAAATATTTTTTGTAGAGACAGGGTGTCGCCACGTTGCCCACACTGGTCTCGAAGCGATCCACCCACCTTGGCCTCCCAAAGTGCTGGGATCCAACTTTTCTTTACCCCTTGCCTTCTGAAGGTTCTATGTTGAATGGACACTTAGAATCAGCAAAAGAAAAATAAAACCAGTGTAGGTCCAGGACCCTATGGGTAGTTTGGTGGGATCCAAATCAAGTTAATAGGCTTAAATGAACATCAAGAAGAAAGCTAACTATAACCTGACTACAGCGTTAGCCCAGAATTGTTTAGAAACTAAGGGCCAGCGATATCAAACATACGCCCACAAACAATTCATCAGATGGACCTTTGAGCTACAGAAGAGACAAGAGGTGAAAAGAGCAAGGGGCTTGCTGCAACCTTGGCTTCTCCCCTCTAGGGGGTCCACAAGGAGGTATGCATCTCCAGACCCGGTACCATTTTGGGCACTGGACATTTTGTCCTTATAAATATCACCTTCCATATGTGCTTTCTCTCTTTCCACTGGCTACCAGGAAACTTAGTTGTAAAGCTTTCTGCCCACTTACAAGAAGCATACAGTCTTATGAACGTGACTCCTCAATGCATCTTTTCTCTTGCCCTTCCTAGTTCATATGTTCCTCAACTCATACCTTTGTGGAAAAAGGAAAAATCCTGGTTTATTACATGTCTGTTTTTGAGCATTTCAAATCCACTGATGAGGAATTAACTAATGATCCTTAGGAAATCACAACAGTGGCTAAGATGAATATTGGAATACTGCTTACTATATGCCAGGCTTCACTCTAAGTTCTTTTTGTACTTCAACTCACTGACTCTGGTTAACAGCCCTATGGACAGGAAAGCCCCAGAACGCCCTAAGTCCCACTGTATCCCAGAACAGTGCTCTACACAGTTTTTTTGTTTCGAGACAGGGTCTCGCTCTGTTGCCCACGCTGGAGTGCAGCAGTGCAGTGACAGCTCACTGCAGCCTCGACCTCACGGGCTCAAATGATCTTCCCACCTTAGCCTCCTGAGTAGCTGGGACCATAGGCACGCACCACCAGCACCCCTGGCTCATTTTAAAATTTTTTTGTAGAAACAAAATCTCCCTATGTTGCCCAGGCTGGTTTTGAACTCCTGGGCTCAAGCGATCCTCCCACCTCAGCCTCACATGGTGATGGGATGACAGGCGTGACCCACCATGCTCGGCCTCTCTACACAGCTTTGATCATGCCATACTATTAAGACTCGGCATGCATCCCAAATACATGTACTACAAATTATGTACATATACTACTTTATTATAATAGAAAATACACATTTTGAGAGGATAAAAAAATCACAAATGAAAATTTTCTCCCAGAACATTATAGACTGTCTTGCATTCCCCATTTTCAAGAGGAGGACTCTGTAAACAGAGTGATTTGTCCTTTCCTGGGTGGCAGAGAAAATCAGACATGAGGGCATATGTCAAGTGCCTTAGGCATCATGAATGCTCAGGAATGTTTTCCTCCCCTCACAACTGAAGAAAAATAAAGTAGCACTTAAAAAGCAAACATTTTTTAACCTCTATATTTAGCTTAGTGGTTGACAGGAAGAATTTAAAGTTAAAACACTGGACCAATGAATTAACGATCAAACAAGAAAGGAACATAATGGTCGCTCCTAAAAGTGGGTGAAAGGAAGAAGTAAAGAGAAAAGGAAAAGCCCAGCACTGTAGAGAGACTGCCTCCCGTGACTAACAACTTTCCAAATTAGGTTTCACCGCTGCAGAGGAAGTCAGATCAGGAAAAGATCAGAGACAAGTCAAGGCAGCGAGCGCAGAAGTCTGTAGGCCTCTTGGCTGACAGGTGGCGTCCCTCTCTTGTGCACCCATACCTCATACCCAGCAGGCATTCAGGCCGCCAGGCCACATTTTGGATTTTCCCCAGTGTCTGAGGGAAAGCCCGCACAATGAAACCGGCCTGCCTTAAACCTTTCTGGCCAGAAATGCCAGACTGTATTTTTCTTTCCATCCCACCTAGACCCGGCCACCTGCAAACTAACCAACCACAAAGAACAAAGCCCCTGGTTCACCTGCGGTCACAGCTTTTAACCTGAGTGGTCTAGTGAAGACACTTAAGCCACCTTGCCTGGAATGCCAACAGAATGTCCCAGGTGGGACCCCTGCCTCACCCCTGCATCGTAACCTTCAGCTCCAGGGGACTTCTGGCTTCTCTTCTGCAACCGCCCAGCCCCATCAAATGCGCCACAGGACCCTGCTCCCTCTCTGGCCTTGCGCTGGGAGCTGTGTATGCTGGCTTGTGACAGCCAGATCTCTGCACCAAATTTCTAGCTCGGTGCTCACCTGTGTTGTGCAAGGCATGCTCTGCTATGACATGCAGCAAGGCCAGGGACCCGAGCCGCGCATTCCCAGCCACATTCATCAGGCCCTTCAATTCATCAGGCCCACCTAAAGGAATAGCTGGGAGCAGGCGGTGCTGGAGGGGGAGGATGCGACCCACCACACTGCCCAACTGAGTCTGACACAATGAAGAACAGTCTCCAGAGACAAGCCTAAGGATTTAAATAATATGACATTTTCCAGAAAAAGCACAATGTTTTGGTAAAGCTTCACATAACCTGTGCACTGAATGCACAGACACTGGAGCTTCTCACACAGTCTAGTGACCCTTTCCCAGACTTTGGAAGAGTTCGATTAGTGGTATCATTATGCACCCACAGCATACATCTTCAGTCAGAGGTATCAATCACTGTCATGTCTTAAACTCTTCTCAGTAATTGACAACTTGCTAAGACTCTCCACAGAACAGAAGACCATTTTGTAGTCCCACAAGTGGACAAGTTTTGACAATAGATGCTGTGCCTTATCTTTATTGTGCCAGTAGTGAACATGCTTGCTCCTGGTACACAGTAGGCGCCAATAAATGCTTGCTACACCAACAGAACAGTCTGAAGAATCCAACCACAATCTGAATAAAAGTACAGCAGGCTTTTTGCTGACTCAAATCATTGCCAAGAATCTCTTTCCCACATTAAGCATATTACCAAATTATATACATAAAGAAAAATTCTTCTCTTCACCCAAGAGATTTTAAAAAAAGGCTTCTATAATTAAGGATGATTTTAAAAATTACAGGCAATGTAGCAAAATGAATATTAACCCAGACTTGAAACAGTCTAAATAGTTATTACCAAATCAATTTCAAAGCATTTCAATTTAGTAGTGAGCAGGGCGATACAGGTGGCAACAAAGCAGTATTAGCATAAAATCAAAAGGGCAGGATTTACAACAAGTCAAAAAGGAAAATAAAGTACAATTAATTCATCTTTGTGTGCCTCTGCATCTGATTATCTCCCTTGGGACACAAAGTCCAGGAAATAAAAGGTCTAAAGCTACCTCTGGAATCACTTTCATTTTATAAGCCTTGCAGGAGGTAGGAGAGAGTCAAAGGAAGATAAAAGTCAGCCTGTGATAATTTTTTTTAACATCTTAAGCAACTAGGCAGAAAAATAAATATTATCAAACTCTAGCAAGCACCAGCAGGATACTAACCAGGTGTCTAATATTTTACTGCAAGCTACTTCTGCAAAACTGTTTCTACAAAGGTATTTCCCTGTCTAAATGCATACCTGCCTCTCTTGCTTCAAACTGAGCAAGAAGAAAACAAATGTAAGCATGAGGAAAGCAAAGGAAAGGCAATAGGAAGAGCCTGAATTCCGAGCACTTAATCACCCAGAAAGCCACCGAGCCAGGTGGAATGTGGCGGCTCATGCCTGCCAGCTCAGGTGCTGAGAGCCAGGCAGGTAGATGATATACCTGCTCTGTGTGGCAGACACACCCAGTTAGGGAGAGGCAGCCACGGTTCCCTCAGGGTCCCCTCCCTTCATGGAACTGTTCTAGCACCGCTTCTCCAAAGGAGGCAGATTCAGGACACTACAAAAATACTCCGGAGATTACACATCTCAACAGGTAAAGGCAGATTAAAAAGACAAATGGAGAGAGTGACTGACTTAACGGCCCCTCCCTCAGCCAGAATAAGTCCTCCCCTCTGCACATCTATCATTAATGGATAGGAAGGATTTCTTTTTATTTTGACAGGAAAGCTGGGTTTTTGTTTGTTTCTTCTCATCCAGGCTCTATCCTCTTTATTCCTAAATGCAGAAATAGCCTATTTTCTTGAAACTAATACACACACTTAAAATTTTATGATATGTACATAAAAATTAAATTTATCTCAAAGCACTTTAAAACACATTAAGTGATGCTTTGTTTGAAAATCAGATTGGTTTTCACATATTCTAATGAAAACATACTTTATATTTCTTTCTAAACTGGGATTAATACAGCTTACAGTTTCCATCTGTAACAGTAGGAAGCAAGTCATATTCAAAGGGATGTTACCAAGAAAAAATGTTTTCTCAGACAAGGAGGAAACACCTTTAAAAGCATACTTTGTAAAGTTTTTCTTTTCACAGTAAGTAACTGAAAGCTATTTTATGGTGATCGGCTACAGTTGGGTTTCACATTGAGAAAATTTTCACATTGCAAATATGAAAATCAGACACTAACTTCTAGATAATGCCAATGATTTTAACATGTAAAGAGTAAGGAAGTTCACTTAAAAAAAAAAGACAATCATAGGGAATTCAATTAATCCCATTCAGCTTCGACAGTCTTTCTACATGACAGAATTATTATTCTTCGAAAGACATTTATGTCAGAAGAACTTGGACCTCCTGAAAGAGGATAAAGTGGGACTTCCCTCCGGATAAGATAACACAGTTGAAACAGGGGCAGGAAGGGTTTACGAAGCCCTGGCCTCCAGAGAGGAAGACTGGAAGGGGCCCAATAAATTCTTCAACTGGTCACTAGCCTGCCCTTTCTCCTCCTAAGCAGTGGAAACAGAATACAGGCAGGGCACCTTATGGCAGTCCTGATGAAAACACATACTTTATATTTCTTTCTAAACTGGGTGCCCAGGCATGTGGGAACACACGCTTCCTGTCCCTGCATCTGCTGGGCAAAAATACTGAGATTAAATATAACCAACATGATGCAAATCAGCTTAAAGAGTAAAGAAAGGTCCAGGAATTTTAAAGGATGGTTTAGCACTGTCTGAAATTTCCCTGAACTGCTCTGAATAAACCATGCGAATACTGTACGTGGAATCCTGCTTTGAGCCCACCTGCTGCCCAAAGCTTGCAAGGCCTCGGCAGCTGTATGCACTTTGTACCAGTCCACCCCCAAAGCCTCTGCCATTCCAACCCCAGTAGAGCTGACAAATATTAAACTACTTAAAATGGAAAATTAAATGGAAAACCTCCTCCTGCCTTCTCCAGGCCCTATGTAATTGGGAGCATGGGTCCTCACCAGCCTGTTTTACAAGCCACTGTTAGATCTTCCAAAGTAGGAAGCCAAAGTATCTCATCTTCATCTCCGCCCACTAGGGTCATGGTGCTCCTGAATACTTTACTCTGTGAAACACTTAACGATGCCCAAAAGCTGCCATTCCCAGGCTACACCTTATAAAAACAGGCATGTTCTTCAGATGGAAAAAGGCACACCCCTAGTCCAGCAATCATAGAACCACAACTGAGTCATAGATAATCTGCTCTGTGAAGAGGCAGTGGAACCTGCACACCCTGTATTGATTTAAGAGGAAGCTCTTCCCCTTTCTGTCGCCACCACTCCTGCTTCAAAGACCTGTGGCTACAGTCCGCCTGGAGAGGAAATTCTTGTGTCTTTCCCTTCTCCTCCCTACCACACCTCCAGCGTGTCCTTTGGCAACAGGTTCTAATTCTGCAGGTCACGGAAGAAGAGAGAACACAGGAATGTTGTCAATAGCACTGCCTCCCTATCATCCCTTCTACAGCCTTTGCAACCTTCAGGAAAACATGGTGGGAGGCATGGTCTCCAGAGTGGGGGTCTTCTGGATGAGAGGGACTTACCAGCCACTTCCTAATTCCTTTTGCTTTCACCTCCAGTTGCAAGTTTTCATGCTCAGCCGAGTTAAGGGAACATGCTGGCTTGAGCAGAGGAAAAACGCAGCTTCAACGTCATGAAATGTACTACTTTGTCATCAAGGCAGAGGTTACAACACAGACACTGAAAGGTTTGACAAAGCCCACGAGGGATGGGGATCCTGCATAGCTTCTTTCTAAACGGAACGTTCCCTCACCCGATGCAACTTGACAGTGGCAACACTTCCCTTTCCTTAACTGATCATTTCCAACAGCACGCTAGGAACCTAGTAGATAGCTGGATTAATGAGACCCCTGTTTATATCTGGAGAGAAAATTAAATAACAGAACAAGAACAAATACTCTGAAGGGGAATATTGAGACACTATGGGGAACATATAGGAAGGTGTCTAATCAGTCAGTTACTGGGTGGGACTATATAAGTATTAAGAACCTCCTGCAGCTTAATCTTTCATTGACAACATATGCAAAAAAAACCAGAGCCATTTCTTTCCTCTGCTTAGAATACCTTAAAAATTGTGGCACTGTATCTCAGTGAGAAAGAGAAATAAATGAATGGGTGGCTCTCAGTTATTAGAAGTTTGGGCCGGGCACAGTGGCTCATGCCTGTAATCACAGTACTTTGGGAAGTCAAGGTGGGAGGAATGCTTGAGGCCACAAATTTGAGACCAGCCTGGACAACATAGTGAAATATGTTAAAAAAATTTTTAATGAGCTAAGTGTGGTGGCACATGCCTATAGTCCCAACTACTCGGGAGCCTGAGGTGGGAAGATTGTATTAGCCCAGAAGTTTGGCTGTAGTGAGCTACAATTGCACCACTGCACTCCAGCCTGGGCAACAGAGCAAAATCCTGTCTCAAGAAAAGTTTGTAACTGTCAAAGCCAAAAAAAAAAAAAAAAAAATATTTGGTTATAATCAGAGGCATGTAATGCCAATGGCCAGGACGTTCAAAAGAAAAAGCCTGTCAAAACAACACTGCACTGGCCACATCCTTGAAGATAAATTATCTGCAGGAGATGAAATTTCAGAAGAACTGAGAATACTGTGAAGAAAGTCATCTGGTTATCTCAGAATAAATACCAAAGATGTATCTATGGTGGACAGCTCAGAAGAGATAAGAACATAAGAACAGAAGTAACAGTGGGAAAAATTAGCTGAACTAGACTAAACAGCAGCTGGGGAAGCAGGGTAAGATGAGAATGGGGAATTAGCAGAATAAGCTCACTGGAAGGCCTTCAAGCTGAGTGAAAATAATTTAAATTTGCTACACAAAACTCAGCCTATGATTTATATGAAATGTCCAGAATAAGCTACAGAGACAGAAAGATTAATAGATTACTGGTTGACTAGGACTGGGGAGCTTGGGGTAGGAAAGAGTGTGCCTTCTAATGGTCACAGGGTTTCTTTTGGATAATGAAAATGTTCTAAAATCAGATAGTGGTGATAGTTGCACAACTTTTTAAATATACTAAAAACCATCCAGTGGTTCAAATGAATGAATACTATGGTATGTGAATTTCATCTTAATAAAGAATGAAGGCAAAATAAAACAAAAATCCACTAAAGATTCTGATTCAATTGAAAATTATGGCAAGAAGCTGCCTTCCTTAAGCTGAGGGGTCCCTCACGAAGCTATAGTGAGGTCTATACCAAAGAGCCCACAATCCAATCGCAAGAATCTCACTGACCTTCTGGGGCAATCCCCAAAATGCAAACTGGATGAACCTGCTGTCTGGTTTTCCAAATTACATTTGAAATAAATCACAGGTGACTAAAGAAAATAAGGAGCTCAAATGTCGTTCATTCCATTTGATTACATATTAACGTGGAAGCATTCAGTTCACAATAAAACAAACTATCCCTCAAAGACATGTGGAATGGGGACTCAGCAAAAGGGGAGTTAAATCTTTCAGAAGAGCTCCCTGTGAAACTGCAGTATAATCTTGGAACAGAGGAAGGTCTGAACAATCCCCTCCAGGGGTCCCACCCATCTTTATCTGAAAGGCACCAAGCTGGAGACCTGAGTCACAAAGACACTGGAGCCCAGCTGCAGAAACATAAATGCAGTCTGTCTGAGATGGCATGTAAAAATAAAGACTCTTAAATTCCACGGATGATTCTAATATAAACCTGGGACTGAAAACTACTGGATTAATCAAAATCCTTAAATTTCTTAATTTTCTAGAGAAAGAAAGTGTGCAAAAAAGGTAAATTCAATGTTGCTCAAGTCACCTGGCAAATTGGCCTAAGAGTCAGGACTGGAACCCATGTCTCCTGACCCCTAGGCTTCAGGACAACCACACTTATTGCATGGGTGTGGGGGCTCAGGGAGGTCATCCTTAGAAAATTCTGGCCTCAAAATGCAGTCAGATCCCATGATAAGAAACTCTAGAGAACACACACCTGAGCTATCATCAGGAAAATAAGTGACCTTGAGATTGGGCTAAGACGACGTCTTAATATGCAGGAATTTCATTGCTCTGCTGTGTGCCCCAGTGGGACCTGATGCCCAACAAATGGAACTGAATATAGAAGAGCAAAGATTTTTGTAATTGCACAGACCAGATCTGATCTGGAATTTTTTTTTTTTAAACAAATGAGCTGAGTGTTACAAAGTAAACATCAAGGAATGTAAAAGCCAATGCTTAATTCTCTCAGCTACACATGGAGTCAATGCCGCCTGCAAAGAACAGAGCAGGCGCTGGCAGACTGTCCTTCACAGACCACGCTAAAACCCTCTGAGGAAGTGCCTGGTGAATGCTCTGGTTGACGAGCTTTGAGCCATTACATTACCGAGCAGTGTGCTTCTTACCTATAATTCCACTGTCCTTGCTTTCCAGGGTGGAACTAGGGCTGCTAATGGTCTCACAGGGACTTTTGTTGGCTGCCGTCTTGCTGACACAGCTATTCAAGGTTGAGCAGGGGCTATCGGTGCTAGGAGATGCGGTGCTGCTTGTTAGTGTGGAGCAAGGACTGATGCCTTGACTCAGAGCTGTGCACTGCAAGACGAACGGAAGGAGGAGTTAGCACGGCTTACACAGGATGCTTCGACACATGCTTTTGTTTTTGACGCTAAAACAATAAAACTAAGAACAGGAAAACGGAAGTTTTTTTAAAAAAATCTAAAGAGATGTGTGTATAGATATGGATTCACAGAGCTTTATCTATGTAAATGTATACGTGGTCTTCCACATTTTAAGAGAGCAGTATCTTTGTTCTGTTCCCCTCCTTTGTGATTTTCTTTTTTATTAAAAGGTCAGTCTTAGCAATAATTTAGTGAGAATGCACATTTGTAAAACAGAAATGGCAAACAGGCAGACTTCCTTTCATTTAAAGTCTGCAGAAGACAAATGGGTTATTTGACCTCTGTACAGAAAACCTGGGAAGTCTGTTTTTGTAATGTTTCACGAACACTGCAACCTGATTCAATTCCTCAAGATTTATGGGCTCTGTATTCAGGGGAAGGAGACTGGTGACCACTGCAGTCTCAATCAATGCATGACACCCTCCCTTGCAGTGCAGAGACCTTCACCAGGGGTAGAAGCTCCATCCTGCATTGCTATTCAGACACACACATCACATCTGGGAAGTGACAGGGTGCATGCTGCTGCTCCCTTGGAGGGGAAGTGCTCTCCTGATAGATGAACCATTTGATCTCACCTTATTTTGTCTCTGCCTCATCTCCTATAAATCTTTTCCTCACCCCACTGACTCTCCAAAATCTCAACAGCTAAAAAAGCACAGGAAAGCATATACCAAAGCAACCAGATGAGAAGAATGGTGCTATAAAGGTAAAAGTACTAGCAGCATTATGAACGCATTCTTTTAGCCTCTTTAATTCACGTAGCCATTATTCTCTGGGTGGTGACTAGAAGGTTAATGTGGACATTTTCTTATGTTCTGCTTCTTTCTGCTTTTTTCCACCTCCCCACTGCAAAAACCCAGAACCAAACTGTTGAAATAAATTTCAATACACAACAGCCCAGAACTCATTTAACTGAACAATGGTTTCCCTGCTCAAGGAAAGGGAGAAGATGGTTATTGCTTCGTTCATCCTCTGAAGAGGTATGCAATGTAGTGTCTTCCTTGGGTATTACCATGGTTTCATTTTTGTCTTCAATGGTTATGTGTGTAGCACTTGGGATCCCTTCTCCCAGTAAAAATCCCAGCCTTGTCAACAGTTCTTGAGCTGCCGGCGAACAGCTCGGTTCATTATCGGCCTTTGCTTCTGGAACAAAGAAAGAAAACAATGAAGATGCCCCTCTGGGGAATTTCAGTATTGCATCTGGATGAGTTCACACTACAGCTGCTTGTCTGGTGATTTTGTGTGTTTCTATAAAATGCGCACAAAGTTGGACAACGCAGCCTGTCCTCTAGCAATACGTTCTAATTAAGGGACTGTGACAGGTTAAGGAAACAGTAAAACAAAAACTCCAAGTGCAAAGGGTGAATCAGAAGAGCCCAGGGTTATCTGATGGCAATTCCTAATTCCAAGTCATGTGAAAACAGGTACTTCAGACATCAGCTTGGGTAAGAAAAGGGACTATCTTTCATGTTACCCTTACAGAGTACAGGGTATCCAATGCCCACAGGAGGCTGAAATGAAGTAAAACCCTAGTGGCATGCTGGTAGAGACCCAGGCTATTTAGGTGGTGGGGTAAAACTGCAATCCAAGCTCTCATTAAACAAGCCAGGGGAACGACGTGGAAAATTTGGTGGAAAACTTGCTGTGCACATCCCACAGTAGTGAAAGTCAAAACCAGGATTTCGACTTGATGGTCAATCATAGAGAATCCACATTGAAACAAAAATTTAAAATCACAGTGAAACTTGTCCCAAGAGACAGGACCCAGTACTACTGTTGTGCATGTAAAGATGTAGAAAAATCAAGCTATATTCCCAGAATGCTGCACAGCAATGCTGGGAAAGCCCAGCTTTTCTTGGGTTCTCCCTGAGGTTAGTCATCTGGTTTCTTGTACTTAAGTTGGATTTGATTTAAATGTTGAGCTGTAGGTTAACCCTGTACCCAAAAAGCCCAAAGGCACTTAATTATGGCCAATAAATAAAATGATATTCACATCCTTCTAACACTTCTCTCACCTTCTAAAATCAGCATCTATCTATCAGGGGATGAAAAATTTACAAAGCAAGCTGCTTACAAAGTTGTAACTTAACAATAAGTGACCTATGACATAGTCACTCAACATTTTGCTCTTTTTTATTAATTGTCTAGGTAACTAGACTCATATGAACCTATTTTGCTTAGATGTGAAAATCTGCAGATAATGGGTAAAGGTCTTAGGAAAAAGAAAATGAGGAAACAACGCAGTGATGCTGCCGTTGAGTTACAACAGCACCAACAAAGTTCAATGCTCACTTCGTCTTTTGTAAGGAACCACAAAAATCAAAATAAGCAGAGCTTTTGCAAAGGCCATCTGTCTTATTCTCACTCACATATCAGTTTTGCAAGTCATGCACCCAGGATGGCAGCTACAAGGGAAACTACGCTGGCAGCATCTTCAAGAAAGGAACAGCTTCCTACCCCTTGCTTACTGGTAAAAGCTCCTAATGTTTGGAGTAGGAAGAATGGTTTGCCAGCTTGGATGTTTTTCAGCTGCTCTGGAAAACTGCAGGGGTAAGGAAACCAAGGCTTGACTCTTCTGGGTTAAAAGAGCCCTGATGCTTCTGGACCATGTGAGCCAAACATGAAGGTGGCAGTGGCCCCAACCCAACATAGGGAAAAGCAGCCACCCCAGGGCGGGTCGCCCACATACCAGAGCCGCTCTACAGGAGGTCCCTTCCTACCTCAAAGCACATTTTGATTCTCAAGCTAGCCGGGCATTTGGGGAAGGAGGGCGGCAACCAAACCAGATCAGCACACAGAGGCACACCCAAGGGGTGGGGCCCTCAGAACAGGATGGCACCGCCCTCCCTCCACCTCTGCCCCGGGCCCAGGCAGGGCAGCTACTTTATCTCAGGTGGCAGCTGGGCTGGAGGGAGGGAACAGGACGCAGATGGAAAGGGGAAGAAGTGGGTGAGGGGGCAGATCTCTGCAGTTTCTCCACTCCACACCCCGCTTCCCTTTCGAAACAATCTCCACACTGCTCCCGATTGTGATTATGCCCCAGAACATCTAGTTTCTGGTTCAACCTGAAACACTCTGTGGAGAGAGAGCCAGAAACGACTCCCGTTTGGCAGCTGCCGTGGAGGCAGAGACAGCAGCTGCAGGAACTTGGCTCCACAGAATTCACCTCGACAACAAACAGGGCCACGCCTGCAGCTCACTCGGGACTGGCAGGAGGACCCTGATCCTGTGTAGGTCCTATGTGCAGCAGGGGGACCGCAACACCCCAGCACATTCGCCACTGCCTCCACAATGTGTCTGCAGACAGATACTCCAGGTTCTCAAGTGTTTCATTTTTTTAAAATCCAGAAACAACTCACCATCCAACCCACTTCAGATAAGCTGGGGAACAGTGGCGATTCCAGCTTTAATGGTTGAGTTGAAAAGGGACACCCAGGCTGGGCATGGTAATCCCAGCACTTCGGGAGGCCGAGGTGGGTGGATCACCTGAGGTCAGAAGTTTGAGAGCAGCCTGGCCAACATGGTTGAAACCCTGTCTCTACTAAAAATACAAAAATTAGCCGGGCGTAGTGGCAGACGCCTGTAATCCCAGCTACTCCGGAGGCTGAGGCAGGAGAATCACTTGAATCTGGGAGGCGGAGGTTGCAGTGAGCCAAGATTGTGCCACTGCACTCCAGCCTCGGCAACAGAGCAAGACTCTGTCTCAAAAAAAAAAAAAAAAAAAAAAAAAAAAAAGGAAAGGGGACACCCAAATTCATGATTAACTATTCTCTTAACTGTACAACCTGGACTTTGCTGCTACCCAAGTTCTAAACCCTTACCCGGGGTTGGGATGAATGGACAAACGTTATTTACTTATATGTATATCCACTAAGGCACTGAAATTGTATTTTTCCAAAGGCTTCCCACCTGTCTTTTCATATTATTGTCTTCTAAAATGTCATCCCAGTGATCGTTCCCTTAAAAGGTCCTTTTCAGTCTGATTTCCTTAATCTACATGAAGCTGTCTGAATCTCTCCCTTCCCTAATGCACAGAGCCCTCTCTCACTGAACTTCTCACTCTGGCAGAAGGACTTCCTGGGAGAAGTGTCACTGCACCATCTTGGGAGAGATGAGTTGCTTAGGAACTCACATGGATACCCTGTGAAATGGAAATACATGTCTACTTGCATAGCCGTTCACTAAATACTGAGATCTGAACAGCCAGATGGTTTTAAGCTAGTTACTACAAAAGCACCTCCAAGTCAAATTCAAATGGACCACTCTAAATAGCAAGTCTATTTTCATTTATGCAGTTAATATTAAATCACTAATCAATCATGGGTGTACATTACCCAATACCAGTGGGATGAGGGCTAGAGAGAAGACTTCACTTTGCATTTCACAGATTTAAATATCTGACGACTGTATGATGGCTATATTTGGAGATGAGAGAATGATTGGCCTCGCATGCCCTAGGAATCCATTAGGCAAGTGGAGAACGATATTCCTCCCAGCAGCACATTCATGGAACCCTCAGTATTACACAGCATGAAAGGCTGACTGCGTGGAGAAAGGTAAAGGGAAGTTCTTGAATCACTTCTGGCTGCCTCTATTCAGCTACTCACCCCCTGGTCACCATATTTGGGGGCACAAATGCTAAGGAGCAGTCTACAAACTGACCAGCTCCCCGAATACTGCCATCATAACTTTAAACCATCAGTGCCCTCTACAGTCATCCTCTTACCTCCTGCCACTGTCTGGGAAGCCAGGGTGTTCTCAGTGCTAACCACCGTCCAGACCCCTATGGGTACTGAACCTCTCGCAACTGTACTTTCTTAGTGAGAGAAGTGGCCATACCCACTTCCTACAGGTTGCGAGGCTCAAAACCACTGTGTGTGAGAAACAGGTTATAAACCACAAGAAGATCTAGAATTGGTCATTATCTCTACCATCTTTAACACCAAGAGCCCACACTTCCTTGGGATTATTTTCTGGTTTCACAAGTTCATATCTATTTTCAAGTGTGCCTGTATGTCTTACATAACTTTCTGTTCATAATTTTTCTGCCTCAAATAGGTTTTTGTAAACTCACTATTCCAGGACAACAAACCCCCTCCTGTTTCTGCTTACCAAATCAAACCATCCCCATTTGGCCTGCACTTTACTGCTTTCATTTTCCATTCCAGTCACTCTCTCTTGTTTAAAGCCAGTGGGGAAGTGCAGGTCCCTAGCGATGACCAAATACATTCCATAGAGAAGAGTCTCTCCTCTACTCTCGTCCTCCTCAGACTCTAAAGAACACTGAGTACTGAAGACATTCATCAGTTCACTGTCATGCGACCTATCACCATGTGACCTTGAACAGCTGACTTAATACCAAGTGTCCAAGATAGCACTTGTGAATCAAGTCTGCTCAATGAGACAGGCCCTTGGTTTGACATTAATCCTCTGCCTCTATCTATCCATCATCTGCTTCTCGTTTAACCTCTTGCCTTCTATGACTCCTACTTACAAGTATTTTCCCTGTTTCTGTCTGCTCCTTCTCAGCCATTACCATTCCTTCCCTCCTTAGATTTCCAAAAACCGTATTTAAAAAGGAACATTGGCTGGATGCGGTGGCTCACGCCTGTAATCCCAGCACTTTGGGAGGCCGAGGCAGATGGATCACCTGAGTGATCAGGTGTTCGAGTGGATCAGGAGTTCAAGACCAGCCTGGCCAACATGGTGAAACCCTGTCTCTACTAAAAATACAAAAAAACTAACTGGGCGTGGTAGCACATGCCTGTAATCCCAGCTACTCGGGAGGTTGAGGCAGGAGACTCACCTGAACCCAGGAAGCAGAGGTCACAGTGAGCCAAGATTGTGCCACTGCACTCCAGTCTGAGTGACAGAACAAGACTTCGTCTCAAAAAAATAAAAATAAAAAGGAACATCCATCCATGGACCTGCTCTGTTTCTGTCATTAATTTGTTGTTTCTGGTCTGCAATACTGAAACAGTTATCATGCAGGTTACCTTCAAAATTTTCATGTCATCCACCCCATATTGAAATTATCTGCAAACTTACTATTTCTCCATTCAAAATACCTCCTGAATTAGCCTTTTCTTCTTCAGTCATCCATCACTCAACTCAGTCTTCATCCTCTTAAGTCTAGAGGACTATCAGAGTTTGAATCAATTTTCTCATCTCTGTTTTTATTTTCTCCCTCTCTTTTCCTTCCTCTAAAGCCAGTAGGTTCTTAAGCTTTTTGGTCTCAGAATTCACTCATAAGAACTGAGGACTGCAGGCTTATGAGGGTTTTGTCTATTGATATTTCTCATGCTAGATATTAAAACTAAGAATTTTTAAACTATGTTAGTTCATTTTCAGGTTATAAAACTTCATGTTAACAATATTTTAATTAAAAAACTAATTTTAAACTTACGGGTAAATAGGTAAAAAGTTGTACTTTTGATTTGAAAGATCAGTTAAAAAGAATAGCATTGTTTTTACAATTTTACAAACTTTAATGTCCAATTAAATAGAGGACAGCTGGATTTGCATAACTGCTTCTGCATTCAATCTGTGGGGATCAGTTCTTTTGGTCTTGCAAGCATGCGAAGAACTGCAGCCTCAGACAGATATGTAACTGGGAAAGAGAGGAGTCTTTTCAGTTAATTATGGATATTCTTCTCTGACACCTAGCCAAAACTTGACAATCAGCAATTTCCCCCCCCCTTTTTTTTTTGAGACGGGATCTCGCTATGTTGCCCAGGCTGGTTATGAACTCCTGGGGCTCAAGCAATCCTCCTGCCTCAGCTTCCCCAAGTGCTGGGATCACAGGCGTGAGCTACTGTGCCCGGCTAACGACAATTTCTTAAAAGTCAGTTCCACTGTTGACTTAATCTGCATCAATGAATTTTTTTGTACTGTTATAGTAAGATCCAATGGTCTGTTTTATACTTTAAATGGATCTTTTACCCATGCAAGACTGTGTAACATTATGCATTGGGTCATTTGGAAAATCATGGTTTTGCAGATTTTGCAAATGTTGACAAATTTTATTACATAATATCAAAACATCACATTACCAGAGATCTCAATTGAAAAGTCTCAGGAAACCATCAAGCTCAATGTGACAGATGTAAAATTTCCCCAAAAAACTAATTTTCATTTGAAATGTCAAGTTTTATCATTGGCAACTAATCCTGCCAGGGTTTTTTTTTTTTTTGGTTGGGGGGACAGAGTCTTGCTCTGTGGCCCAGGCTGGAGTGCAGTGGCACAATCTTGGCTCACAGCAACCTCCAACTCCTGGGTTCAAGCAATTCTCCTGCCTTAGCTGGGATTACAGGCACCCACCACCATGCCCAGTTAGTTTTGTATTTTTAGTAGAGACAGGGTTTTACCATGTTGGCCAGGCTGGTCTCCAACTCCTGACCTCATGTGATCTGCCCGCCTCAGCCTCCCAAAGTGTGGAATTACAGGTGTGAGCCACTGCACCCGGCCTCTTTTTTTTTTTAATTGAAGTGCCAAGCTAATTTCATTCCTTTTGAAGAAAAGGTGTGCCAAATACCTACTTCAGAATAACCATGGTTTGTCAGTCATTCTTTCAAATAAAAGCAATATTCCATTTTAAAAATAGCGAGTTCAGCTTGCAATTCAATCATACAAGTGCTCTGCCTCGAGACAACCATCAGACTTCAGAGCATGCAGAAGGGCTTTATGCAGACTTCCCACTTCATCACACAGAATATTAAAAAGATGGGTCTCCAAGGGTCAAGATTTAATAACATTACTTTTAGTGCTTTGTCAAGGACATTCTTCAGTGAATTATTATTTGTGATGCCAGCATGTGGCAGTGAAGAACACCAGTACTACTAGTATAGCCAGTGCCTTGACATATACTAAGGTATCAGAAGTTTTACTGACAATTGCTTTGCAGCATCAGTGCAAATGTCAACAAAGGGAAATGCAAATAACTTCTCAATATTATTACAAAAGGGTTTTGTATTATTATAAAAAGAGTTTTGACAACACAAACCCCTGAAAGTGTCTTGGGGACACCTAGAAGTCCACAGCCTACACTATCAGAACCTCTGAATTAAGTCTACAATTGTGTTAAATAAAAACCACAGCTGCACACATCTCTCATCCTAGTAACTGATCTCCCATCTTTATCTGTTTAATTTCTTGGGGGTAAAAGAGGGCTCTCTATCCTCACCAATTCCATTTCCTTATCACATAACTGTAACTTCAACTAACAGACTTTCACAAGTCTCCTGAAACAGCCCTGATAAGCACATTAATTTTTCTTTTCCCTTTTTTGTAGTACACCTTCTCTTTTGATTTTCCTGTAGATCTACGGCCTTGCAAGCACTCTGTCCTGCAAGGGAGAAAGTGGCAATTGTTGTAAGAGACACACGGAGGGAAACATCCATGATTACCAGAATACTGTGGTCTTATGTCGTCTTTTCCTGTCCCTCTTGCTGGTGCTCCTTGCACCTTAGTCCCAGCTCACAAATGAAATGCCAGTTTCTCAGCCCTCTTTTGTCAATGACCTGTTTCCCTAGTGTAACTTGCCTAGTCTCATAGCATTACCTCCAAGCAAATGGCTGATCAGTTTATATCCCAACCTTTCTTGAGACCCAGTATGATTTTCCAACTGGTGGCTGGACACTTGCCAAGATGTTCCACCACACTTCTAAGTCTACACGCCTGAAACTGAACTCAAACCAAAACAGACAGCCCCTCGTCCTTCAGTGGTCTCGAAGGCATGGAGTTGTTGTCTCTGTCTCTTCCAGTTCCCAGGTCCTTGCAATTCCTCATGAATCTTCCATTCACCACCTCTTCTTCACTGAACCTGATCTAATTTGAGACTTTATTCTCTCACTTAACTACTAAAACAATTTTTTAATCATTCTTAACCTTAGTCTCTTTCCAGTCCCACTCCATCCTACTCTGTTGCCATGTACCATAGTCTGTGTCTGTGTCTCATGAGTGGGATTAGTGTCCTTAGAAATGAGGGAGCTTGTTTGTCCCTTCCACTACATGAAGTTACAGCAAAAAGATGGCTGGCTGTCTATGAAACAGTAAGTAGGCCTTTGCCAGACCCCAAATCTGCACAGTACCTTGATCTTGGACTTTCCATCCTGCACAAATCTAAGAAATAAATTACTGTTGTTTATGAACCACTCAGTTTACGGTATTATAGCAAAAACTAAGCAGCCTGAACTACGACAACAGGTAAATCTTAAGGCATAGCTCCAATTAAGTCTTTCCATGCTCAGAATCTCCATCTCCTGGCCAAGCACAGTGGTTCACACCTGTAATCCTGGCACTTTGGGAGGCCGAGGTGGGTGGGTCACCTGAGGTCAGGAGTTTGAGACCAGTCTGGCCAACATGGCAAAACCCTGTCTCTACTAAAAATACAAAAATTGGCCAGGTGTGGTGGCAGGTGCCTGTAATCCCAGCTACTCGGGAGGCTGAGGCAAAAGAGTCGCTTGAACCCGGGAGGTGGAGGTTGCAGTGAGCCGAGACTGTGCCACTGCACTCCAGCCTGGGCAACAAGAGTAAAGCTCCATCTCAAAACAAAAACAAAAACAAAAAACCCCATCTGCTGAACTCCCAACTCATCACACAGGTTGGATTAGTCATTACTTCCTCCTTTATTACAGTCACTCTTTACACAGGTCTCTAATCCCCTGCCAGACTCTAAGGCTCCATGAAGACAGGACCCATGCTTGATAACCCATCTCAAATAGCATTTAGCATAGTGGTTTTTCACAACACAGAAATGTAATACTTATTCAAGGAAATGCAGAATGAATGGATACTCTACTTGCAAGAGTCTCTCTTCTATGCACACATACCAGGTATGCCCCTTTTCTGCACTTCCATCACATAAAACCTCATTCAACCGTTGGCTGAATGTTGCATTGCCATTCTAAGAAGTTGAAAATTAAAGCAGGATTGAAGTTACCTCTTGGGAAAGACAGGGTTTTAAGAAATAAAACATGACTATGCATTTTCTTCAATCATACTCTTTTTTTCACTTTTTTTTTTTTTTTTTTTTTTTGAGACAGGGTCTCACTCTGTCTCCCAGGCTGCAGCGTAATGGTGTGATCATGGCTAACTGCAGCTTCCACCTCCCTGGCTCAAGCAATCCTCCCACCTCAGCATCCTGAGTAGCTGGGACTAGAGAGGCACACCACCATGCCTGGCTAATTTTTTGACTTTTTGTTGATGTGGAGGTCTCACTATGTCGTCCAGGCTGGTATCAAACTCCTAGGCTCAAGCAATCCTCCTGCCTTGGCCTCCCAAAGTGCTGGGATTATAAGCGCAAGCCACCACCCCCAGCCTCTTTATTCTTTATACCTCTTTAATCCTCTATATCTGTTTGACCATCTAAAATGGTAATAAAAAAATCAGGTGTCAAAATATTTACTTAAGCATATAACTAAAGACCCCCTCCCTCCCAGAAGATAGTTTCACATTGAATTATTCTGCTCTTTCATATGTGTTAGCTTTATTCGCTGGTCAGACTGCCAGGAAAAAAGTTTCATCACTGACTGACATGAAGATATCATTAAAAAAAAGTTTCATCATATTTTGAGATTGATCTTCACAGAGCAATGACTCATGAGACTAAAAACTTTCTCACCCCTCCTCAAACCTTGCCCAAGTAGCTAGAGATATATTAATGCAAACCTAAATAAATTATAGTTGCCCCTAAATCAAAGAAATAAAGCGTGGATCCTGTTATAATAATAATCTCTAATTTATCTGAAGGCTTTTTTCCCCTTAAGGCAGATATTGTTTTGTGGGTAAATGAGTTTTCCCCTAAACAATATGCTGATTTAGCAATAGGAAGCTTATTCATTAAGAACTTATTCTGACACACACCTTATTAGGACCATTTGACAGGAAAATGGGCTTTGTATTTTTTTTGATGATTTTATTATGTCATCCATTTTTCCTAGAGTAGAAAATGCTGTGTTCCAAATATATTTAAACATACTAAGACAGAATGTTTTTTCCTAAAGATGTTTCCAGGTGAGTGCAAACTCCTTCCTGCCCTTCCTTTCTTCCTTCCTTTTTTAAAGAGACAAGGTCTCACTACGCTGCTCAGGCTATTCTCAAACTCCCAGTCTCAAGCAATCCTCCCACCTCGGTCCCCCGAATCACTGGAATTACAGGTGTGAGCTACAGTGCCCAGCTTGCAAACTTTAAGAAACAAGTTATTTGCTTACAAAAAAAAAATTCATCTTCTTGTATCATTGAACCCATACTTCCCAGAAGACTGAAACATGCATCACACATAAATGCAATTACTTATAAATAAGCAAATTCGAAGTGTTCTTTGCTTTGTTTTCCTTTGATTTAAAATCCAGAGAGCTAAGAATCAAGAGTTGATGGAGCTACATGACCAAAGCAAAAGTGAGGCAGGAAAGAGTATTTAGAGCATTTAGGAATAACTTGATATTTCAGGAGTCTATGGAAATTTCAAAAGCACTTCACAAGGAGCCTTTTCAGTGGAGTCTGTTAGTCTGGTGAATACTGGCATGCTATTATTGACAGCACCCAGAAAAGTGTCTTAGAAATTTAAACAAGAATGTCCAAAGAAAATACAGATAACAGAAGACCACATTTTGAAGTAAAACTTAAGTGATGATGCTGATATTAAACCCTAAAAATGAGGGTTTACCCATCATGCATCTGCACACACCCGGGTTAATACTCAAACTCAATTAGTTTTAGTTGGCTCTGTCGTCCCCTTTGGGTTCGGTGATCCGGATAAAATTTACACTTTGATAAGGCGGACTTAATTAACCCCACTGAAATTTAAGGGACTCCATGGGGACTACAAAACACACCAATCTATACTAATTGTCCTGTTCGACTTTGTTAGGCAGCCACCTCTCCTCATCAACCAAGAGAAAGCTCACCCTGCTGCGGCTTCCACCAACATCATGGCTATCTTCAGGCAAGACCATGCACCCATAGACATCAACTACACCTGCTCCCGAGACACCTAACAAAAATGAAAACATACCCTGCTTCTTAATTTCAGGCAAAACCCAAATGTCTGGTCCTGTATTTGCAGCCCATAGATCTCATAATTTTGTTCCCCATGGAGACTCAAGATGCCGAATCAGAGAGCTCAGGTCTCAGGAGTGAGCACACATGCAAACTTCAGGCCACTCCAGCAAGACCAATTGCTGCATTTGAAATTTAGCTCAGCCCACAGCCAAGCATAAGAACACTTCCTTTTGCCAAGAAAGGTGGCCAATCCTGCCTTGAGCAAGGGAGAAAAGTTAACAATGGGAACTATTTATAACCTTTCATTGCCTAATAAAAATCCAAATTTTCTCCCCCCACTCCCATACCAGGAGGAGGAGGAGGTCCCAATCCCTGTACAGAACCTCAACGATACTCCCAGCCAGGGAGGAAGAGGTTACATAATGGAGTCTAGGCCAGCCAAAATGCCAGGGGCATAATTGACCAGGGCTACAAAGGCTTTGGTGGGTGGGGAAGAAGGGAAGGGGTAGGTAGCAGGCTTAATCTGAGCCAGGCAGACAGCTTAGACATTTGATGACTGATATTCACTACAGATAGATAGATTTTACTTTCCTTTCAGGACACCAAGGAGACCGAGAACAGACCACCTGCTCACATGAATGCACAGTCAAGAGAGGCCTCATGTACCAGCAGCTGGCTGTCCTAACCAGATCCCACTGTGGAATCTCCACCTTCACCAACATTTGGTGTGTGCAAATCCTCAGCTCAAATCCTCTTCCCTCAACCACACAATGAATGCCTGGACAGAAAGAAAGAGGGTGGCATTTCTCATGCCAGGGCACCTGCAATAGCACCTCTTGCCTGCCCAGAGTGCCCAGTGCCTGGCCCCATCTCTTCCCCATGTTCCAAACTCCCCTTCCCTTCCCAATTTTCAGCTTTTAATGATTCTTCCTCACAGCTCATTTTTAGCTGTATTTTTTTTTTTTAACCACCACTCCAGTATATTGTCCTTCCATGTCCTACTTATACAGCACCAGCAACACAAAAGGCACACACAGGAGTTAGAATATAAAGGGTCTGTATCTCCCACCACCCACAATTAGGCAGAGGAGGGTGCCAGATATGCCAAAGTAAAAATATGGTTGAGTTCTCTTTCCCAAGTTCTCTTTCAGCTTTGCTACATAAACTTGTGTCCACACTGAGGATAAAGCAAGCCCCTTTACATACAACAAGATTCCTAGTCCCATGTTTCTGCAGAAAAACAGGGTAGAAATTCAAAACACCCAAATTAAAGGCAAGAGAGATGTGAGTTGGGGACTCCCCAGCAAGGAACAAACAGGTAAATTCTTAAATTGATTTTTAAAAATAAACAACTATGAATACATCTGTTAAATGCTACTAATTTGTAATGTCACACATATTTCCAGGTATAAAATATATATACATATAAAATGTCTTTACAAAGATTCCTATCAATTTGGATTTTTTTTTGCTCCTACTTCAACATCCCCTAAAGAAAAACTTTACATGTTAAAAAAAAGTAGCCTTCAAAAGACACCAAATGCTTTTTTTAAAGCTAGCAATTACATGCTTTGTCCAGTTAAAGTTTCAGCTTTTCAGCCAAAGCCTGTTGTTGAATTTTCTCAAGCAGTAGAGTATTAAAAACAAAACAAAACCTTGGAAGCAATCCACGGGGTGATGCTTCCTATCCTCCAAGACCTGGTAGGTCAAAATTCAGAGGAAACAGGACTCAATCCTTAAATAATGCATATGTACCCACTTTTCTATACCAGGTATACAATTTCCAAGAATGTGTGTTAGCTAAACAGATCTCTGTAACTGCCGGAGGGGAAAATAGCTCCCAAATACATTCTCAGCAAAGCAGTATAGCAAGGGCACTCAAGTTTCATTCAGAAATGAAGTGTCATTGTATAAAATCTTTGGTGGGGGGGGGGGGGGGGGAAATCACTGAAAACATGTTCTTACCATGCTCATCAGGCTCTGTTGGCTTGGATACTTCTCTGAATGGCATTATAACTGCATCTCCAGGCACTCTGGGGCTTTCCACATACTTGGGCTTCCTGACGGGACCTGTAGTGGGAAAGATCTGAGTGTGGCTAATGTTTTCCAGATGCAAACAAAGCCTTGGAATGTACAGTGTGTGTCCTTACCAGGACCCAAATATGCCTAGAGGAAGAGCCAGTCCCTTCCCCTCCCTTAAACACACACACACACACACACACACACACACACACACACACACACACACGTAATTTCAGTACAGGCGAGGGAACGTCCAGTCTGGCCTGCCAAAGAAGAAAAGGGTAAGCTCAGATTTGAGAATGTAAACCCTAACAAAAACAAAAGCTGCTCTCTTGCTGTGAAGTCACTACAGCTGTCTTCGCTGGTCAAGTGGGTGATTCTGACATGTTCAAACCTGGACGGCTTGTGACGAAGGGTTTTATGATTTTCCTCTAACTGGCACAAGGATGAGACAAAGATGATTTGGTTGCTTGGTATCTCTAAAGTCAGGAGGCAAGATTATAAACAGCCAGCCTGTAACAGCAGCATGCTCTGCAGGTATCTTATCTAGCTAGTGACACACAGTAACCGTGCGCGGCACAGCAGCCAGTCAGCTGGTCAGACATACAAGAGACTGACAGGCTTATCTCCCACCTCCTGTTCCCACAGTCCCGGTTTATCATCAGAAAATCTGGAATTCTTCGTAAGACTGGATGGAACCCTCACATGCAATGATGCAGCCATTTTGGAAAACAGTTTGGCAGTTGTTCAGAAGGTTAAGGGCGAGTTACTACATGGCCCTGCAGTTCTACTCCTACGGGGATATATGTTCACACAAAAACTTGTACCCAAATGCTCATAGTAATGCCATCTGTACTAGCTAAAGGTACGTCAAATGATGACAACAAAATGTGCTTTGCTCACACAATGGAATATTATTGGACAGTAGAAAGGAATGAAGTATTGATTCATGCTACAACATGGATAAAGCTTGAAAACATTCTGCTAAGTGAAAGAAGCCGGTCACAAAGGATCTACATGATTCCATTCATATGTCATGCCTAGAATAGCCAAATCTTTCAGAAAGTATAAATGGTTGCCAGGGGCTGGGGGTTATGCAGGCTATGCAGGCCTGTGGGGTAATGGTAAGGGATATGTGACTTCTTTCTAGAGTAAACAAATGTTCTAAAATTAGGTCGTAGGGATGGCTGTACAACTCTATGAATATATTTAAAATTAGTCTACTGTATGCTTTAAATGGGTGAACTGTATGGATGTGAATTATACCTAAACAAAACTGCTTAAAAAAAATTAAAAGGCTAGGCGTGGTGGCTCACACGTGTAATTCTTGCACTTAGGCCAACGCAGAAGGATCGCTGGAGCCCAGGAGTTTGAGACAAGCCTGGGCAACACAGTGAAGACCTTGTCTCTATAAAAAATAAACAAAGTTAGCTGGGCATAGTGATGTGTGCCTGAAGTCCAAGCTACTTAGGAGGCTGAGGTGGGAGGATCACTTGAGCCCAGAAGGTAAAGGTTGCAGTGAGCCAAGATCACACCACTGCATTCTAGCCTGGGCAACAGGGTGAAACCATGTCTCAAAATAAAGAAAATACTGCCTTTCTGTTACATTTTGGTCCAAAATCACTCCCTTGATTCTTGTGTTCCTTGGTTGCCTTAAAGTGGCTTTTAGCAAGACCACAGAGATAGGAAACATTTTACATCAGTAAGAGAAGGGGTAGTGGAAGACATGCAGGCAGGAATCTACAACTCTCTCCTCTTCTCAGCCCTGGGCCATAGCTCTGACAGTCCCAGGGGCCCAGTTCCACCACTGCATCATGATGGGGTGATGCAGACAGACCATCCTTCTGTCTCAAATGCCTTCTGCATCTAAGAAATTCTGTTCAAAAGATGGTTTATGGTGAGAGATGCTGCCATCTAAAGGCATACTGTGAAAGCATTTATACTACTATAAAAATAATCTAATTCCCAGCCAGCTACATGGGTGTACTACATCTTAAACTAGACTGTTATCAAATAAGCTAATACTACTTTACAAATAAGAATGGTGTTTCAAACTTTAGGAACCATCCCTTTTAAATGATTCATGTAGTATTTAATCACATGGCAGTCTTCATAATTTAACCCTGTCATAAAGGGAACTTTTACAAAGATTAAAATGGAATGGTTACGGGGGAAGGGAACATATAATTGCAATCTAAGTGTGGGATGTAGGATATTCAACAGTATCCAGACTTTATCTACAACATATATATATATATATATGTGTGTGTGTGTATATATATCTCCACATGTAAATATGCATAGGGAAAAAGACTTGTGGGGGTTTGGGGGTGGAGCTAAACTACTTGCTGTGTAAGAGACATAAACTAGAAAGAAGGGCCTGAATAGGGCAGATACAAATTGAATCAATTAGCTGGGCATAGTGGCGTTTGCCTGTAGTCTCAGCTACTCAGGAGGCTGAGGTAGGAGGGTCTCGTGAGCCCAGAAGTTGGAGGTTGCAGTAAGCCGTGATTGCACCACTGCACTCCAGCCAAGGTGACAGAGCAAGACCCTCTCTCAAAGAAAAAAGAAAAGAAAAGAAAAGATAAAAAGGAACCAGAACAAAGATAAGAACTCAAAGACAAGAACCCATATACACTTCTGGTTTGCCACTTACTCCCTAAGGTAAAATAAACTGCTGACATCTTTTCCCTTCATCTGCCCTCGTCCATTTGAAGGACCTGAGGCAGTAAATCTCTTTGTTATTATTGCCTGATGATTTGTCCAATGAGAAGTCATGGCCACTGTTCAACAAGTGCCTGTATTTCTGCTCCCCTTAACTTTTCAGGGTACAGTAACAGCAAATCTAAAGAGATCTATTTCCAGGCTCCAATCTACCTACCCAGCAGAGTCTTTAAAAATGTTCTCTAATAGTAAGCACTTTCTTAAAATGTGGGCTATTTCATTAATGTATGATAGTTGTTGTAAATGTCTGGATCCTGGAACCCAGTGTCACCCAGAGCCTTCAGAAGCATCCATTCACCTGCCTGTGAGAGGCTATGCACAGCGGTTCTATTCAGATCCAATCCCTCACTCACAGAAAGACTCAACCCTGAGAAGCCAGGATGCTCAAGGCAGGGACTCGTGAGTTGGGCAGACCTAGGTTCAAATACTGCACCCAGGCCTGGCACGGTGGCTCACACCTGTAATCCCAGACTTTGGGAGGCCGAGGTAGTGAGGACTGCCTCTAGAAGTTCAAATGCTTTATAGTGAAACTTTGTCTACTTAAAAAAAAAAAAAAAAATTAGCTGGGCATGGTGGCCTGTAGTCCCAGCTACTTGGGAGGCTGAGGTATGAGAATCGCTTGAACCTGGCAGACAGAGGTTGCAGTGAGCTGAGATCATGCCACTGCACTCCAGCCTGGGCGACAGAGTGAGACTCTGTCTCAAACAAAACAAAACAAAAACCCCTCCCTCCTCATGTCCCCTAACTCAGGCCTTACTATGTCCCAGACCCTAAAGGTGAGTGAATGAACCTCTTGCTAAAAGGGGAAAACCCACGCACAAAGACCAGGCCCACTTCGTTCCCAGGCACAGTAAATCACAGGAATGTCACATACGAAAGGAGACCTAGAGTATACCAAAGTAAGTAAAACATATATTCAGTGGTCACACAAGGCAAGGCACACACATACATTAATTCACTCATTCCTAACAACTTTGGGAGAAAAGTACAATTTCCTTCATTTTTAGGTCAGGAAACTGAAGTTCAAATAAGTTGTTCTCATCTGAACATGGCCCACACATGACAAAGCAGGAAGGAATTCACACCCTGGTCTATGCAGTTTTGAAGCCCATGCCCTGAATCACCATTGAGCACTTCTACAACTATGAAATCTGGATTAAACATGCAATTCTAGAAAAAGCCCAGGCACTGGGAACTTCCACCACCCAGTCATCAACATCCATGGACGCTGGCTGCAGAGGCAGCAAATCATTTATGCATCCTACTTGTCTCTGATCTTCCCTTTCACTAGAGGAAATGTTAAGTGAATATAAACAACTGTTCTCCTGCATGATCCTTGTATTTAAATTGCTTTTCACAAACAGCTGAACCTCAAATGCTATAAAACAAGATAAATTTATAGCCATAGGTTTTATTGTCCCCCCACAATCACTCATTAGAGAATTTGTGCATACTTTGCATTGAACCGAACAGATGATATGTGTTTGCCTCCACTCACTCTCAAAACGACATTAAAGTTGTAGCAAAAAGATTAAAGAGAGACCAGTGAGGAAAGGAGAAAGAGCCACTGGCCAGAAACCAAGCCTCTGAATGTAGGAAACAGACTGCCAAGGAGCAGTGGAGCAGACAGAGCATAAAGGTTAGTGTTGAGTGGGGGCAGGGGGGAGGGGGAGCCCAGGCCAGAGGCCTTCGTGACAGCAGGCCCGTCGGAAGGCAGGGGCACGGGTGACATCCAGTAGCGTGGCTGGTTGAAAACTACTGAAGGAAAAGTGAGACCCCCCACCCCAGCATTTCTTAAGCCTGGAGCATCCCTTCCACTCCCTCATCCTGGAGGCCAAGTTTATTCTCTGGAAAAAGGCTCAATTCTAAGAACATGGAGAGAGATTCAAGAGCTAAACTCATGAGTGCTCTTTTCTTTTCGTGTTTTTTTTAAACTTGTAACTGCTAAGGAAAAAGTAGATTAAGAAAAATGCTATATGCAGACTGATGGGCCCGAGATGTATCTCCTCCACCCCCAGTCCCCAGTTATGAGATCTGACAGCAAAGTTTACAGGCCACGGTAGGAAGAGATGGGAGGATTCCTCTCTGGAGAAGCTCATCAAGAGAAGGCCTAAAGACAGTCACAGGTGGGGACTCCTCTACCCCAAGAAAGGGAGATCCCTGACCATCATGCTGCAGCACAGTTTGCCCTCAACATACCCCTTTCAATCAGCTTTTAGCACCTTATATACAAATAAGGAGCCAAGGAACACCAGGCAGGTGAGGAAAGACCTACCCTGAAAGACAGCGACTGACACAGGTTAAGAAAGGAACTCTGAGCTGGGCACGGTGGTGCACGCCTGTAGTCCCAGCTACTTGGGAGGATTGCTTGAACCCAGGAGTTTGAGGCTGCAATGAGCTATGATTGTGCCAACCCTGTCTCTTTAAAAAACAAACTAGGGAATGAGAGAAAAGAAGAAACGCCCTACAGAAAGAAAAGCAATACTGCCTCTATTACACAAAAGGCTACTGGGACAGGGGACACTTGGAGCTCATGATGTGGGCAGCTAAACAGGCTGTGGCTACAGAATAGCTGCAGGCCACATGGTCAGGAGCCATCACAGTCACCAAGCACTAATCTCACATGACCACCTATTAAACCACAATGACACTAATCACTGTGCCATCTATATGGAACACTGCCCCACATAAAGCGGCCACAGTCCTTATCAGCAGAGATCTAGACTGAAAAATCCATCTCCCCAAACCCCTCCTCGGGGAAAACTACTGCCCAGCACCTTTCCCCTCACAACTTTTTGTTTAAAACAAAATACTCAAGCATAAGCTACTTTTAACTTCCCCCTTTAATTAAACCAAGTGTTATAAGGTGAATCCCCCCAAATTAACCAGAATGTAATACTACATAATAATTACCCAGAAAGCATGATATTCCAGCTACTGGGTATGTTTTAAGGCAGGAGGCTCTTAAAAACAAGACAAGACTTGTCTGTGGATAAAAACATAAACAACAACAACAAGAACAAGGAAAGACCGTCAGGTATTAGCTGACAACCAGCTCCTCTAGGAGCTGACACGTCTCCAGGGCTGGGCTCCCAGTCCCCCGCCGCCCCGGCACTGGTATCCTGTTGCTGCCGCTTTTCCAGCTGTAATGTGCCAAGGCTTCAAATGCAGATTCTGATGTTCAAGGCGTGGGCTGGGACCACAGATGACACTTTGGTAGCACAAATGGGGTCTCTAGGGAAGACCACTGTTCACCACCCACTCCAGTGGTCAGGTTTAAGTGGGGTGCACCCACTTGGTGTGAGTGGAGCACCAACGTGTTCCGTTCACAAGATTAAGATAAACGGGCATTATCCTCCATCATAAATTAAAGCTACTTCATCTGAACTCGAGATCCTTCTCCTCATTCCAATTTCCCCAAGCCACTGCCCCTCCCCTCATAATCTCCACTATGTGATACAGGGGAAAGTAGATCTCAAAGTTATAAAAGACCCTTAAAATTAAAAACAACAAAGTGCCAAAAATATGTTACACAGCCATAAACTCATAGGTACCAAGTATGCAGCTTGCAAAAGAAAGAAAGAAAAAACAAACAAACAAACAAAAAACCAAAACCTCAAAACCCAAGCACCTGTCAGCTTCTTTAATTGTGTAGCAGGGCCTGTGTCAGTCTGGAAGGATGTGGTCAGAACCCTCCCTTAATCACTCCACTCAGAAGCCCAGGAGGTACAGAGTTCCCCCATTCAGAATTCTGCCTTTATATAAATCTCCAAATAGACTTTCCCAGCGGCCAGTTTTCCCACTTTTTGACATTTTAATCACACAGCTGACTATTTTGCTGCTTAGAAACTGCCACATAAGGAGTATTTTTTAAAAGGGATGGTAGAAATAAACCAAACCCAGCTTTATCTCGAGGCAGTGAAAGGGAGAAGGGCAGGGATTCTTTTCATTTCTGAGTGTTTCAGTTAAAGATAATTATATATTTATATGAAAGCAATATTTGGGACACAGAACACCTGAGGCTACTTATTGCATTTAAAGTAGATCTTACATTTTTCATGGTATCTGGAGACTGTGAAAAGTGACACTGTGTGTTATCAATCATTTTAGGGATTTTTTAGCATCCTGAACTTTCACAGTAAAGGTTCCTGCCGATTTTATCTGATCTAGGTTTTCATTCCACAGTGGGAAATTTCACAAGATGAGGAAAATAAAGAGAAAAGTAAGAGAATATTTCGGGGGGCAGGGGGAACCTTTACCACTAAGGCAAATGGCATTAAATAGCCAATTCCTAATGGCAAACTGTGGTAAACTACCAGATGAGTCTTGGATTTTAAGGAGCAGGACATCCAGACAGAGCTTCAAAAGTGTGACCCCTCTTCCTCTAGTACCTGCACCGCCCCCCCAAGAACAAAAGAGTGCTTGGTGAGGGAGGAGAATGAAGCGACATGCACTTAGGGACTGAAAAAAGACGACGTGGCCTACCCAAGTCTGCGACATAAAAGGAGTCTTTGTAATAGAAACATGGGCTGATTCCCTGTGGTTTTGTCCCTTGCCTAAGTTGAGGCACAGCTGGGGGACAGAAGGCACTGCCCAAAGACACCATCTTACAGGGTAAGAGCTTCTTGGGAAGATTCACCCTGGGGGAAGGAGACAGAAAATGAACTGACCAAAGTGGAAAACCTTGGCCAAACAGGAGGGCAATTTCAAACACTGCCTGGCATCCATCCCTTGGATATCTCCCATGAGAGGCAGAAGGGGATTAAATAACTAAACTGCTGACAGCTCTCCTCCAGGGAATGACAAAAGGCAGCACCAGGCCCCCCACAACTCCTGGAGTACAGGGTGTGGATGAAGGACAAGGCACCTGGAAAGAGAAGTGCACCAGCTGTCCCAGCAGACACCCTCTGGGTACTTCCAGAAGCATCCAGGAACACTTTTACAGGGGCCTGGGGCCTGGGGCCTTGCATAAAAAGGTAGTGGCAACACATCAGTGCGATTTGAGTTACTACTACTGGGACCTCATCCTAATCCAAAGACAAGTGAGATCTAGGGAAATTCAGACTGCAATTCTAGGGAAGAAAAAAACAGAAGGCAAGAGAAAAAAAGTGTCACCTGCTGATGGTGAGGAGAATACAAAAGTCACCTGATACCACTCTTAGTACGCCTCCTTTTATTTATTTCAAATACCTCATCTGCAAGGATCCACTGGGAAAGGGCGGACAGCCTTTATTCATTGGTGCAACGCCTAAGACATTGTGAGGATGTAAATGTTCACAATCTAGTAGGAAAACAGTATATCAAAATGGAGCCATGCTCCTTTTTTCCAAATTGTATTTTAAGTTCCAGGATACATGTGCAAAATGTGCAGGTTTATTATACAGGTAAACACGGCAACGGTGGTTTGCTGCACCTATCAACCCATCACCTAGGTGTTAAGCCCTGCATGCATTAGCTATTTATCCTGATGCTCTCCCTCCCTCCCGTGCCCCGACAAGCCCCGGTATGTGTTGTTCTTCTCCACGTGTCCATGTGTTCTCATTACTACATCCATGTCCCTGTAAAGGGAATGATCTTGTTCCTTTTTGTGGCTGCATAGTATTCCATGGTGTATATGTACTACACTTTCTTTATCTAGTTTATCACTGATGGGCATTTGGGTTGATTCCACATCTTTACTATTGTGAATAGTGCCACAATAAACATATGTGTGCACATGTCTTTACAGAATGATTTATGTTCTTTTGGGTATATACCTAGTAATGGAATTGCTGGGTCAAATGGTATTTCTGGTTCTAGATCCTTGAGGAATTGCCACACTGTCTTCCACAATGGTTGAACTAATTTACATTCCCAGCAACAGTGTAAAAGAGTTCTTGTTCCTCCGCAACCTCACCAGCATCTGTTTGTTGGCTTTTTAATAATTACCATTCTGACTGACGTGAGATGGTATCTCATTGTGGTTCTGATTTGCATTTCTCTAATGATCAGTGATGTTGAGCTGTTTTTATGTTTGTTGGCCATGTAAATGTCTTCTTTTGAGAAGTATCTCTTCATGTCCTTCATCCACTTTTTGATGGGATTTTTTTGTAGCCATGCTCCTTTCAATAAGGGATCATTAAAATAAATGTTAACACTTTCAAGTCCCAGTTTGTAGTCTACATGTTTATAGTATCATGAGTACAATAAGCTCCTAGTACAACAAAGTAACTTGAATAATATTTCTGCTTTTTTCCAATGCAATCTGTCATGCTGTTCTTATACTAAAATTGTTATATATGAAAGCATGGAAATGCATTAATTCATTTTATTTACTCAACAAATATCTGTGACACATCCACTGCATACCAGGCACAAAGCTGAGAACCACAGACATGACTGAGCTCTCTCGACGCTCTCGGTTAAGATGACAAGAGTCTACTATATCATTTGAATTTTATTTCAAAACACTTCAACATAAGCTGGGATATAAATGTATGTCCAGTGGCTGTAAGCAACTGCCTAAAGGCAACGAGTTGTCTTAATCTGGAAGGCAGGCTCCAAGAGTAGTTCACCGGCTTTTAATCAAAAAGCCACACTCAAGAGACACTACTGCAAGTCAGTCAGCTAGCTCACCTTTTCACCAACCAACAGCAGGTTATGTTAATTAGTATACTTTGGGTCAGAAATGGGCTTTCACATTGGTTAAATTACTGACTTTGTTAATTAGTATTACAGCTGATGGAACATTTTCAGCGGTGAAATGCATGATATTTGAGGTAAGAGGGCTGACTGGAAATGTCAGAAACACTCTGCCTGTGTGTGACTCAAGTATAAAAATCTAGCAGGCCAGAATGTAATCAGCCTCAGAAATATAAGGCTCAAGGTAAAAATGGTGCCCAGGTTTGATAAGTAAATGGCCCCAGGTCCAGCTGCTGATTCCCAGAAATTGTTAGATCCCTGATGTAAAATGGCAGGAAAACCTGAATTCTGCCTTTGGTGAGCCAAATTCTAAAGACACCACTCCAAGATTCCCATCCCCTCATTACTGAATCAAACACAATCTGGGTACAGCCACGTAGGGACTCTGCAGATGGAATTAAGAATACTAATTAGATGACCTTAAAATAGATTATCCTGGATTATCTGGGTAGGCTTGCTATAATCACACAGACCCTCGAAAGCAGAAGTGAGATGAGGCAGGAGGGAGGGTCAGGTACTAAAGTGTGAGAAGGAAGCCACCTTTCTGGCATTGAAGATGAAGGAAGGGAACCACAAACAGGAATGCAGGCAGCCTCTGAAGTTGAGAAGAATCCTCAGCTGACAGCCAGTAAAGAAATGGGGACCCAGGCCGGGCACAGTAGCTCACGCCTGTAATCCCAGCACTTTGGGAGGCTGAGGTGGGTGGATCACCTGAGGTCAGGAGTTCAAGACCAGCCTGACCAACATGGTGAAACCCCATCTCTACCAAAAATACAAAAATTAGCTGGGCATGGTGGTGGGCACCTGTAATCCCAGCTACTCGGGAGACTGAGGCAGGAGAATCGCTTGAGCCCAGGAGTTGGAAGTTGCAGTGAGCCGAGATCACATCACTGAACTCCAGCCTGGGCGATAGAGCAAGACGGACGGACGGAAGGGAAAGGGAAGGGAAAAGGAAGGGAAAGGGAAGGAAAGGAAAGGAAGAAATGGGGACAGAAATCCTACAGCCACATGGAACCGAATTCTGCCCTCCTGAATGAGCCTGGAAGTGGTTCATCTCCTGAGCCTTAACAGAACACAACCCTGCTACTGTCTTGATTTTGGCCTCAGGAAACCTAGAGAAGAGAGCCAGCTGTGCCTGGACTTCTGTCCTAAAGAATTGTGATAATAGATTTAAGATAAGCATAAGCTTGTAATAGTTTCTCAGGGCAGCAATAAAACACTGACACAATGTCTATGAAATACTGTCTCATGTGCTACAGGTAAACACTAAATGCAAGCTGCTGTCAGAGCAGACCCCTGAAAAGAACAAAGCTGGAGCCTCACCAGGTATATAAAGCAGGTTGTGTGGATGCGCTGTGACAGCCTACTAATAAATCTGTATGGGCAGAACTCCACCTAAGCCTTATTTTCATTCATGCTTGGTTGTGAGCTCACAGGGAGGAAATCTCTAGCTCTTACTTCCTCTAACTTTGGTAGTAATTATAATGTACCATAAAGAATCTAATACCAGCTGGGCATGGTGGCTCACGCCTGTAATCCCAGCACTTTGTGGGGCTGAGGTGGGAGGATCACTTGAGCCCAGGAGTTCAGGACCAGCCTGGGAAGCATGGTGAAACCTCATCTCTACTAAAAAAAAATACAAAAATTAGCTGGGCATGGTGGTGCGTGCCTGGAGTCCCACCTACTTCTTGCCAGCCTAGGTGACAAAGTGAGGTCCTGTCTCAAAAAAAAAAAAAAAAAAAAATTGCAGTTGATTTCCTTAGGTTTGCAGGAATGGTTAAGCAAAGAGTTAAAAACAATTGAACAGCCACAAACTTTGATTTAAAGATATTCCTGGAAGAAAGATCCATCTTCCTAAAATGGTTAATTTCAGAGTTTGTCTAAGGAACTCAGGAAGTAGGCCTTAAGCCACAGGGCACTTCTGTTATTTGCACAAGCCGGAAATGAGCCCTCCACTGCATGAAGTAACTGACTCCAAAAAGAAGGCAGGATCCTTGAGAATTTTCTCTCCCTGTGGGTTCAGACCAGCCCCTGGACCAACAGCAACAGCACCACCTGCGGACTTGAGAGACATGAAAATTCTCAGCCCCTCTCCAGACCACAAAGTGATTCCCATGCCCCACTCAGGATTGTTTTTGGGTTTTGAGACAAAATCTCATTCTGTCGCCCAGGCTGGAGTGCAGTGGCGTGATCTCAGCTCACTGCAAACTCTGCCTCCCAGGTTCAAGTGATTCTTGTGCCTCAGCCTCCTACAGACAGGCACCACCACACCCGGCTAAATTTTTGTATTTTTAGTAAAGACACGGTTTCACTATGTTGGCCAGGCTGATCTTGAACACCTGACTTCAAATGATCCGCCCGCCTCAGCTTCCCAAAGTGCTGGGATTACAGCTGTGAGCCACCTCACCCAGCCTCCCACCCAAGTTTGAAAACCACTGGCATGGCCTGTCTGCAGTAGCTATGCAAGACCTTGCCCACAGCCCAAGAGAGCTCAAAATTCAAGTATGAAGACAAAACAGAGTGTGATGTTAAGTGACTTGGGAAAAACAGCAGCGCGAGGGAGGAAGGCAGCGACTGAGCTGTATGTGAGGCTGGGGCGCGGGGGAGGACCGGCGTCACTGAATGGGACCTCAGAGGCGGGAGGCAGGGGGTTTCACTCCATTTCCTAAACGTAGTAAAAGCAGCTGAAGGAAGATAACTTTGTCTCTGTTTAGCTTTCTTACAGTGTTTAGCACAGAGCTATGTACTCAGGTGGCGCACAAATACGTATTTCAATAAGAAAAAGTTTTTTTCTGCTTGAGTAAATTACACTCATTTGCTATAAACTAGTAACTTCTAAGAAATCCTATAATTTGGGAGTATCTTCTCCAGTATTTACTCAGTACAGTGGCTACTACAGAATTCCATTTCATTTCTGTCAGAGCAGGAGATTTGGAAGTAAGGGGAGGACTGTGAAGGGAGGCATGGGGAGGTGTTGGAGGGGTTGAGGTGGGGTGAGGGGACCGTGGGTCCCGGTCCCTTGAAAGGTTCCACCGATTAGAAGGTGCTCCATGACCCCTCCCTAACCAGCCAGGAGAGGGTAAAGCCAGAGCAGTCCTATGTCTCACTCAAGAGCACTCTCTGTTTCCATCCTCCACAGTGACCAGGTCAAGACTACCCCAGCCTTCTCCAACAAATCTCTGGTGCACGCACATACATGCTCCATCCTTCGCCCTATACAGAAAAAAATCACCATCAGAAGGAAGCACCTGAAAGAAACTCTCCAGCCCCATCCTCACACCTACCTGCTCTGGCATGCATCTGCATACATCCACACAAAGCGAATCCTCTACCTACACTCATGGGCCAAGATCAGGGTGTGGAGATCAAGAGCAAGAACAGGGAACACAGATGCAGAATGCAACCGTCTCCTAAACACCTGTAAGCACTGTTGCTCTTAATAGGATTTATGAGTTTAATCAGATTAGGTCCAAAGATTAGCTACAGATCATAGTTACAACCTGACTAGGTTGCACTGAGACCATTAAAAGTGCCAGTGTGGACAATGAGCTACCACTGCACATCTTTTAGGATGGCTAAAACTTAAAAAACAAACAAAATATAAAAACTGCTGAAGATGCAAAGTAACTGAAACCCTCATACTGTTGGTGGAAATGCAAAATGGTAGAACCACTTTGGGAAACAGTATTACTCTGCAAAAAAAAAAAAAAAAAAAGCAAAGAATTGATACCCACTACAACATGAATGAATCAACCGCATTAAGTAAGTAAAAGAAGCCAGACTCAAAAGGTTATACACAATTCTAAATGTGACATTCTGAAAAGGCAAAACTATAGGTTTGGAGAACAGTTCAGGGGTTGTCAGGAGTTGGGTGCTGACTACAAAGGAGCGGCAGGAGGGAATATTTTGGGGTGAAAGAACTGGTATCTTGATTGTGGTAGTTACACAGCTCTGCATTTGACAGTCACAGATCTGTACAATGAGAAAAAAAGTTCATTTTTGTTGTATGTTAATTTAAAAAAACACATTAAAATGTATTTTTGTTAGAAAAGAGGGTCTGGCCACTCCAATAATAGTGATACCCAGTTGCAGGAAGTACCCAAGTCTCAAATCCTGGGTAAACATCTCTGACCCATGTAGAGACAGCAACAGCTAAAGGCCAGCCCCAGCATCTATCATCTCCTTCTACCTCTGTAAGAAAGCCCTAATTTTTCACTATTTAAAAAATAGGCCAGGCACAGTGGCTCACACCTGTAATTCCAGCATTTTCAAAGATCAAGGCAGGCAGATGGCTTGAGCCAGGAGTTCCAGACCAGCCTGGGTAATATGGTGAAACCCTGTCTCTACAGCAAATACAAAAATTAAGTGGGTGTGGTGGCGTGTGCCTGTAGTCCCAGGTACTTGGGAGGCTGAGGTGGCAGGATCACTTCAACTTGGGAGGTTAAGGCTGCAGTGAGCCGTGATCCTGCCACTGCACTCCAGCCTGGGCAACAGAACGAGAGCCTCTCCCAAAAATAAATAAATAAAAAGTATCAAACACTTGGAACAAAAGAGATAATAGGGTGTGCCTTCAGTGGGCCAGGGTATTGCTTATGTAAAGCAGACCCTCCGGCATTATCTTTCCATAGGCGTGTACACTCCTGAATTTCTATTGACTAGTTTACAGGTCTGTAAATTGCAGAAAACTTGGCAATGCAAATGATTCCTGTCCATAGCAATTCTCTGGCAGACAATATAAATCTCTGTAACCCAAAATCTTAGTTAAACCATTAACATCTTTTTGGATTCCCTAATTAATGAATTATGCTATTGCCTTTCTGATAACTGCTGGGTGTGGTGGCTCAAAATCCTAGCACTTTGGGAGGCTAAGGTAGGCGGATCACCAGAGGTCAGGAGTTAGAGACCCAGCCAACATGGCGAAACCCCGTCTCCACTAAAAATACAAAAATTAGCCAGGCGTGGTGGCGGGCACCTGTAACCCCAGCTACTCAGGAGGTTGAGGCAGGAGAATCACTTGAACCTGGGAGGCAGAGGTTGCAGTGAGTGAAGATTGCACCACTGCACTCCAGCCTGGGCGGTAAGGGTGAGACTCTGTCTCAAACAACAACAATAACGGAGAAAATTATGCTTTAGCACCCTAGTGCAATTAAGTGCATAAATAATTGCATTTCCCAGCCTCCTTGGCAGCTAGGTCCACACAGCCAATGAGAGGTGAGCCAGCATGGGGTAGGATTTCAAGGAAGACTGTTTACAAAGATGAGCCAGCTGGGAGAAGCCCCATTTTGCTCTTCTCTTTTCTTCTCCTGGCAGGACATGTGGACATGCTAGCTAGCACGCCGGCAAACATGTTATTAGACCATGAGGTTACCTTGTGTTAGGAAGGTGTGGTAAACTGACAATGGTTCCCAAAGACATACTCCCTGGAACATATGGTATTTGCTACTTGATTTGGAAAAATGATCTGTGTAGATGTGACTAAGTTAAGGATCCTGAAATGAGGGGCTTATCCAGGTGGGCCTCAACTGCCATCATCTAAGTATAAGAGAAAGGAGAGTCCAAGTACAATGGCTCATGCCTATAATCTCAGCACTTTGGGAAGCAGAAGCAGGAGGATCACTTGAGCTCAGGAGTTCAAGACCAGCTTGGGCAACGTAGTGAAACCCCATCTCTACAAAAAACCCCAAAAATTAGTCAGGTGTTGTGGTGTGTGCCTGTTTAGTCACAGCTACTTGGGAGGCTGAGGTAGGAGGATCACTTGAGCTTGGGAGGTTGAGGCTGCAGTGAGTGATGATCCATCGTGCCACCACACTCTATCCTGAAATACATAGTTGTTAGCTTTAAGTGAAATTCATTCTAAAAATAATTTAAAATTTTTAAACACAAGATTGACACATTGAATTTTAAGGCTTGTGGGAAGCCATATTTAAAATTTTTAACCATAATGCAGTGAATAGCAATGCAAAATTCATATCATTTGTGCATAAAATGCTTCTCTCAACATCAAAAGGCTCAAAACAGTCCCTCTACCATGTAAAGTCCATCTCTCCCTTTCAGAATACTCAGTGGAAGTTCAAGATTCTCTTTAAAACAACAACAACAAAAAACAACTCCCTCAAGTCCAAGTCCACCACCGTCTACTCCCTATCGCACAGTGCCTGCCCTGCTGGTAAGGACTGCCATCTCATTTCTGTTACCCTCTGAATTCTAGAACCTTACACGTGCTGCCACAGTCCTCTTTTCCCCACAGCACATACACTGTTGTCACCCATGTCCTTGTCTGTGTCCTCCAGCACACTCAACTCCTGGGTGTCTCTGGCATCTGAGGCATCTGTACAAGATGCTATCTCTGAAGTCAGGAGTAGCCCACAATCCTGTCACACATGGTCAGAGGGCTGGCATGTCAGACCACACACAAGTGGCCTCTAACAATCCCACAATAGGCTGCACCTGAGACTGAAAGCAAGGGCAGTATGAAGGTTGGGCCTGTGAGTAAGAGGCACTGTCCTCCTCTGACCTCGTTGGTGATGAGCTCACACTGGCAAGCACATGCTTTCCATTATCTGAAACACCTCTTCCCTCTTGCAAACATCAAGTGCAGCAGCAAAGCCATATTTGGGGGCTCAGCCATTATCTGTTTAGAGTCTAAAAAGGACAAATTGCACTCACAGATTCCATAGGTAACCGGTGACATCACTGAGAGGGGCCAGATGAGTCATGGCCACAGCTCACCTCATAAGACTGCCTGCTGCCATCCCCTGCAGCAACCCAGGCCATCGTGACCTCTCAGCTGCCGTGTCTGACTTTCCATCAGTGTTCAGCATTCACGACACAACAGAGAACAGGGTTTCCACATTAAACACACTACAGCTCAGGATGATGTAGAATTTTTATTGGTTAAAGCAACTACAGTTATTGCTTACCTTACTCTAAAACAGGTGATCAAGATTTTACATTAAAGTTAGAATTCCTGAATATACAATGATTTATTACAACAGAGTGGCTGCTTCTTGATTTTTTTTTTAAACCAACTGAAACTGATCTCCATCTTAGCACCTGCTAACAGTTGATCAGATCAACCACAGGTCATATTAAATCATCTTCCCAACTCCCCCACCACCACTGGTTCTGAAGAGTGTGTGTGAACAATGGGTTAAACAATCCAGGATGCAGACAGCTGTTAATCATAACCGGCTCCACATTCCCACACATTACAGTGGACTTCAGTAGACTCCCTGGCTACTTCCTACATAAGCTCAAACCTTTCACACATACGTACAAAAACATCTGCAGACATTTGGGGGCAAAGAAGAATGAATATTAAAATAACTCCTCAATCTGCCGATACCAAAGAAAAATACGACAGAGGTTTGGGGTTCTAACCTATTCTACTTCTACACCTCAGCTATTGAACAATTTTGAACAATCAGAGACAAAAAGGCTTACCAGAAAATACATGGTTAACAGTATGGCAAACAAAGTAACTACAGAGATTTTTTACTTTAAACTGTCTACTGTTTGTGTGCCAGGTCATGTACAAAGGCAAAGTGAGAAGGTAGCTTCTCTTTTTCTTTAAGAGTTTAAAGTATTTCTTCTTTTCTAAAGTACTTTAGCTACCAGAACAGCATGCAGACAGGGTAAGAATCACAGAGCCTGGCAGAAAATGTTCCTAGAATACACCACTCATTCAGCATCAACCACAAGGTGGCGCTGCTTCAATGCTGATTCAGATGCACAGCCTTGCTGGAGACGTTTCTCCACCATCAAGGCTTCATTTGCTTGTGTCCTTTCCGGGCTGGCCAGAAATGCTTTCTCCTTAAGGTTTCAGGTAATACACATATGGCTAACAGTCTATATTGAGAAAGTAAACCACTGAGGCACAGTAACTCCCTACCCCCATCTTAGGACAGACTCTGACTGCGCCTGAGAGGACTGATCTCAGCCTCACTTAGTTTACAAGGCAACGAAGTGGGGCAGAAAGGCTTGCATATTCCTGAATCACACCCAAGTACAACACTGGGAGTTCATCTTCCTGGGAATCCATACTGATAGAAATAAATGGGAAACAAGACAAATCCCCTATGCAGAAAAATTCCAAACAATTTACACAGATCCTCCACTCTCATGGTGGTGGTGTACACCACCATGCCCCTTAAGCGTGGGCTGCACACAGCGACTTCCTGCCTTCTGGAGAGTACAGCACACTCCACATACAGCATCTATGCATGCATACAAATGTGTTCATGTTAATATATGGCAGGAGGAAGGAAGGAAAACGAGTAACTTCACCTTGGAGTAACCTGGCACCCACTACCTTGGCCAGGTGATCAAAATCAACACGGTGATAAGCCACGTAGCTACTGTGTACATCAAAAGATGGGAGCAGACGGCACTTCACTTCTGTGGTTTCTGTCCCAAAACCCGTAACTACAGCTAATCATGAGAAAAATACTAGTACAGAAAAACTCCAGTAGAAAAAAACTCCAGTAGAGGGGCAACCTGCAAAATACTAGCCCAGTACTCTCCAAAACTGCCAAGGTCATCAAAACAAGGAGAGTCTGAGCAACCGCCACAGCCAATAAGAGTCTAAGAAGACATGACAACTAAATGCAATATGGTGTCCTCTGGGATACCGGCACAGAAAAAGGACATTGGGTATAAGCTTTAAAAAAAAAAAAAAGAAAGAAAGAAAGAAAAAGGAATAGGCCAGGCGCGGTGGCTCATGCCTGTAATCCCAGCACTTTGGGAGGCCGAGGCGGGTGGATCACGAGGTCAGGAGATTGAGACCATCCTGGCTAACACGGTGAAACCCCATCTCTACTAAAAATACAAAAAAATTAGCCGGGCATGGTGGCGGGCGCCTGTAGTCCCAGCAACTCGGGAGGCTGAGGCAGGAGAATGGCGTGAACCCGGGAGGCGGAGCCTGCAGTGAGCCGAGATTGCGCCACTGCACTCCAGCCTGGGCAACAGAGCAAGACTCTGTCTCAAAAAAAAAAAAAAAAAGAAAAGAAAAAAACAGGAATACAGTACAGACTTTAGTAGGTGTCAATATCAGTTCATTAACTGTGACAAGTGTGTCATACTAATGTTCTATGTTAATAACGGGAGACTTGGTATGGAGTGCATGGGAACTCTGCATTATTCTTTGCAACTTCTCTATAATTCTAATGCTATTCTGAATTTAAAAATAGAAGTTCACCCAAGCTTTAATGGTAACTAAGAGGTCTCGTCACATACAGGAGAGTCCTTTTACTTTCTATGTTGTATTTAGGTTGTGTTCCTGACAGTCCTTGGACCTTCGGCGTAGAGGAAGGTAAAGCAGCAAACACTGCTTCACTGAAGGTCATGTGAAGGATACGGTGAAAAGGCAGAGTGTGAGGGCTTCTGTGCCATCTGCACCTTTAGAGAGTGATCTGATCTAAGGCCACTATTCCGGGTGGCAATGAAGTAAAGTGAAAATGACTCAGGTTTGGAATTAGACTGAGGTTCAAATCCCAGCTGGTTATCAACGAGCAGTCTAACCTTCAGCAAAGTTATATCTAAGCTCTTGGGGCTCTCCATCAACTCACCATAAGAGGGGTTCATACCTAAGCTGCAGGCTTGAAAATGTTCATGCACTGTCTAGCACATGGTAAGTTCTGAATAAATGCTAAGTTTCCATTTCTCCTTTCCTTTCCTAAGGCAAAAGTTACATTGGCCAACTACAGCAGGGCCAAATTGGACCACTGAGTGTTTTTATACATAAAATGTTACTGGAACACAGTCATGACCACTCATTTATGTATTGTCTAAGGCTGCTCTGTACTACGATGGCAGAGTTACATAGTCGCAACAGGGACTGTGTGGCCCTCAAAGGCTGAGATATTTACTATCTGGCCCTTGACAGAAAAAGTTTGCCGACCCTGCTCAAAGGTCATCAATTACCATATTTCCAAAAGCTAACAGGTTCTTTTTTTTTTTTTTTTGAGACTGAGTCTTGCTCTGTCGCCCAGGCTATAATACAGTGGTACAATCTCGGCTCACAGCAACATCTGCCTCCTGGTTCAAGCGATTCTCCTCCCTCAGCCTCCTGAGTAGCTGGGATTACAGGTGCATGCCACCATGCCCAGCTAATTTTTTTGTATTTTTAGTAGAGACCGGGTTTCACCATGTTGGTCAGGTTGGTCTCGAACTCCTAACCTGATGATCTGCCCACCTTGGCCTCCCAAAGTGCTGGGATTACAGGCGTGAGCCACCATGCCCAGCCACTAACAGGTACTTTTCATTCCTTATCACACTTGACCTTCACAGCTTCTGCCTCAGATGCCCCATTTCAAAATCCTCTTTTCTCTCCTGAGGCCAGCAACCTGAGCTCAGGCTCTGCACACTACACCTGTGGTAGGGCAGAAACAGCATTACTTGGAATCCCAGGACCAATGAGGGTTGACATTCTACCTTTCAGAACCATAGAATCCTTACCCAAAACACAGGAATAATGCCCACCTTGGAAATACTGTGAAAATTAAATTGGGGAGAAAACACCATGAGGCACAACAGAGTATTTTGAATCTTGACCCATCTAGAAAACCAAGCTGGAGCTCGGCAAGCTTCCCAATGGCATGCAAAAAGTGACTGAAGGGTACACCAGGATATGGATTCTTTCAGCTCTCTGGGCCACTGGGCAGGGTCTGGGGCAGTGCCCGAGGGACAGTTCATTGATCCCATTTGCTGTTCAAAAATCTCCTATATGTGCCATGAAATTAAAAGGACTGGGAAGCCCCTGCCTTGAGCACTTTTCTGCACTTTCTTCCTTCCCTAATTCTCATGTACAAACAGGTCACCACAACCTAAAGATTCTTTTTCCTAAAACCTTTTCAAATCAACCTCCACCTCACTGCACATTTCTCTGCAGAGTTAAGCCACTATACTACATTTGACTCGTGGAGTCCCAGTCTCAACCCCAAGGAGGACTGTGTGAAACAGTTACCGTCCTAGAACCCAAATCTATTTATTTCATCCCTCTTCTGCTTAACAGTCATAGGACATCACCGCCAAAAGAATAAAACCCCTGGCTCCTCCAAAGACACACGCACACGGACACACACACACACACTTACCAGCTTCTGAAAGGAGAGTCTCGCTCTTCTCCATGAGGTCACAACACTTTGTAGACACCTCAATGTCTTCACTGTTGTCATCTCTTGCCAAACTGGGAGGTCCCCAGAGCTTAGAGCTAAGTATTTATTTACCTTTATATCCACCATATCTCTAGTCCAGAGCCCAACACATGGCTGGTGCTCAATAAACTGGTATAAAACAAATGTTTATGAATGCTCACGAAATCACTGCGTGAAAGACTGAATAACTCAGAGTGCCTCTGAGGTCATTTGCAAAAATAAAGATCACCACCCAAAGTCATCATATTCCCCCATACAATGTCCTCTTACGATGAAAGGGATCCTAGAACACTCTCTCACCAAAACAAGTCCAGGAGAACTGGGGGAGTAAGAGCTCTTGGGATGAGTACAGAATAAAAGGAACTTTATTTTAAAGCCTAAAGGGCACACAAACTAATAATTTCCAGGTTGAAAGGAAGAAACAGGAAAAGTATACCATAAAAATAATAAAAGTGTCAAAATGCAAATAAAAATGGGATTCTCTTAAGCAGTCTGATATACGTTTCTTGCTCATTTCAAGGAAACATGTTGAACTCAACGGGTTTTTTATTTTTTCCTTTCTGGGTGTTACACAGAACTCTACTAGCAACAGTGTCAGTAAGTCAAGATTTCAGGCTACAGTTAAGATGTAAAATCACCTGCTTGCCTGTTAAAATATCACAAACTATAAGAAAAATTAAGCGTACAGTAAAACCTAAAACCAAGTAAATATTAGTAAATGTTACATCCTCAGAAACTATTTAATGGGTAGCTCCTTGACCTGGCCACTGATATCATTTCTTCCTGACAATCTTATGGGACTCAGGTGAGCCCTGCAACGCATCTTTTTTACAGCCAGGCCACATCTGTCCTCCCCCTCCGGAGGGCACTTGGGTGCTTCGTTGGCTCCCTGCCTTCACTCCCCAAAACCTTTGGTATCAGCTCGTTGTCTTATGAACTGCTTTTCACACTCCTCTAAAACTTAGTTCCTTGTGCTCTCACTGGTTGATCTTTATCACTTTTAATAAAAGCTACAATAGGACCAAGAATAAATAAGCATAAAGCATTTAGCTGGAAGCAACATACACTTCAGGAAATGAAAACCAATTAAGTATCTGGCAAGACCCTTCCCACAGAAGCTGTGGGCATCCACAGAGCCATGCCCACAATTCACAAACTCAGATCCCAATTATCAATAATTTGGTTTTAAAGGTTTCAACAATATTTGCTAACCCAAGTCCAAATGTCAGCAATTAGATTTTTTTTGTTCAAAAAATTTTTAAGAGACCGGAGTCTCACTATGCTGCCCAGGCTTATCGCAAACTCCGTGGCTCAAGTTATACTCCAGCCTCTGCTTCCCCAGTAGTTGGGATTACAAGTGCACTGCTGTGCCTGCAAGCAATTAGATTTCAAGAGTCCTGCACTGAAGCAGTGGTGCCTTCTCCATTATCCAGGTGAAAAACAGACTAAAGGCAAAAGAGGATGATACAGGAGAGAGGACAATAAAAGGCAGAAGGGGCGATTTACCCCAATCTCAGATGTCAGGACCAGTTTGATGGAACATGACAAGGGCAGCATTCTTTCAACATATATATTCTAGAAGCCAGGCACTTTACATTCCTTCCAATCCTCTCAAAGACCCATATGGTAGATAGGTTATTCTCCTTTCTCAATGAGGAAACCAACTATTAGTGACATTACTTTAGTACTCTTCCAAGGAAACAGAGCTACTAAGAACAAGGACTTGGGATTGAATCCAGGTCTGTCTGTCTTCCTACGATACAATATCCTGGGTAGAATTTTTCTGTTTAGGAGGCAGTAAAAGCGACAATATACGAAATTCATCTAATGCAGTTAAGATTTGCTCAAACTTCTCTCGCCCGTAATCCCAGCACTTTGGGAGGCCAAGGAGGGAAGATTGCTCAAGTCCAGGAGTTCAAGACTAGCAAGGGCAATATGGCTGAAGGCAACAGGGTGAGACAGAAAAACCCTGTCTCTACAAAAAATACAAAAATTAGCCACATGTGGTGACACATGATTGTAGTCCCAGCTACTTGGGAGGCTGAGGTGGGAGGATCGCTTAGGCCCAGGAGGAAGAGGACCCCAGCCTGGGTGACACAGCAAGACCCTGTCTCAAAAAAATTTTTTTAAATGCCATAGGTTTAAAAAGAAAAAAATCTGCTTAAATTTCACAACCTTTAAAATATATATATACACACATATATATATATTCTCTGGCTGGGCGTGGTGCCTTACACCTATAATCCCAGCCCTTTGGGAGGCTAAGGTCAGGGGATAGCTTGAGGCTAGGAGTTTGAGACCAGTCTGGCAACACAGCAGAATCCTATCTCTATAAAAATGCAAGATAAAAAAAGTACCTGGCCATGGTGGCATGTGCCTGTAGTCCTAGCTACTCAGAAGACCCAGGTGGGAGGATTGCTTAAGCCCAGGAGCCCAGGAGTTCAAGGATGCAGTGAGTTGTGATTGTGCCGTTGCACTCCAGCCGAGCGACAAAGCAAGAACCTCTTAGAAAAAGGAAAAAAAAAAAAAAAGCTGGGTGTGATGGCTCACGCCTGTCATCTCAGCACTTTGCGAGGCCGATGCGTGCAGATCACCTGAGGTCAGGAGTTCGACAGCAGCCTGGCCACCATGGCGAAACCCTGTCTCTCCTAAAAAATACAAAAATTAGCCACATGTGGTGGAATCTGCCTATAGTCCCAGCTACTAGGGAGGGTAAAGCAGGACAATCACTTGTACCTGGGAGGGGGAGCTGCAGGGAGCCGAGCAAGATGAGATAACTCCACGGCACTTCAGCCTGGGCAACAGAGTGAGACTCTGTCTCAAAAAAAGTAAAAACAAAAACAAAAACAAAAACAAAACAAATAAATTTACTGAGAATATTTTGCATGCCTACATTCAAATTTTAATGTATATATATGACTGCATACATATTCATTCAACTCAGAGTGCACATATCTGCTCTAATAGAAACTGTATAACTGAAAAAAAGTGAATTATTTTGTAAAATACTTTCAAGAAAAGAAATCCCTATTGAATTTTTACTGAAGAGCTATAGTCCACAATCTCTTTCTGACTGACACAACAGGAGATTCTCGTTTGTACGCCTCACTTCAACACATACCATTTCTGTATCAAATGTTAACACTAGACTCTACAATGCATACAATGGGCATATATCTTTCTGTGATTACCAAAGACCTTCAACATCCAAGTGTTGCATCCAAAGTCCTGGTGAAACATCAAACAAACTTCAAACAGCCCAAGATAGAAGCCTCCATAATACTCACTGTGTTCTCAGGGGACGCCTCTATCTGGCATTATGGTGCCGTTGTGACCAGGGCACAATGACCTCACTTGCATTCCACTGTGTGTACTCCAAAAGGAGGAGGCAGCACCGCCAACTGTGGCACAGACTCATCTGCTGGTCCCTCAGCCAGTCTCAGCCCCATGTGCCCCTCCCATACGGGATTCTGGCGTACCAGGTATGTGTTTCTGGTACAGTGTAGTCCTGAGTACAAGCTCTCTACTTTATCTGGTACTCATCCAAATAAACAACAATCTGTTTAAACGGCAGAACAACGGCTGTGCCATCAACAGACAGCATGTCTGCAGATGGCATTTAAGCCATTTGAGGGATGTTCAAGGGTAACCTGACACAAAGGCTTCTGCCTCAAGTGCTGACTTTAATCACTTACCTGTGTAAGGAGCACCTGTGTTTCTCTGCTATGCTGCACAGCTTTGAACAGTACGTAGCTATGTGCTCGGCTTCCACCAGAGTTTTATTCTCATTGCTTGGAGAGCAAACCTGGATCACCTCAGAGCATTTATACTCTCTATCAGCTTCATGAATCACAGGCTCTCATTTCCACAGTGTGCACATGGCAGCTTCACAAATTACCCAGGCAGGGCACCACCAGGCATCCTGCCTTTTTGCTTTACCTATATTTCTCTTTTCTACCAAGAACCATTGCTTTCTTAGACCTTTACACTCACATCACCAGTTCTAAGAGCCGGCTTCCTGTATAGGGCAATTCTATATACATAACATTTTAATGACTTCACACAAATTATGTGCAAACCAGGAGAAGATGAATAACCCAAGGAGCTGGCAGCAGGGCTGGAAGTAGAATCCACTGCGTTCCACTACCTTCACGTTCTATTCCCAGGGAACAAAGGCCCGCAGGAGGGCTGTGCTGCATGTCAAGACGACACATGCTTGGGAGAAAACACAGACCTGGAGGGCATGTGGCTGAGGATAAACATTCAAGGGGACAGATAGTATGGGAATCCATTCATGGCCACCAAGTCAGATGAGGGAAACTGAAGACGGGCTCCAGGGTAGATGGCAATGTGGAAATTACAACCACCACGACCCTACGCTTTACAGTCGACATCTCGTTTAAATTTCACTTACCCTATGTCTTAGTTCAGGCTGCTACTTTAAACATACCACAGAAGGCTGGATTCCATGGCTCATACCTGTAATCTCAGCACTTTGGGAGGCCGAAGCAGAAGGATTGCTTTACCCCAGGAGTTCAAGACCAGCCTGCACAACATGGTGAGATCCCATCTTTTTAAAAAAATTTAAAGAAACAAAACCAAACAAAAAACAGCATAGACTGGGTGGCTTAAACAACAACTTATTTCTCAGGTTGGAGGCTGGGAAGTCCCAGCAGAACCAGTGTCTGATGACAATGCCTGCTCACTGTACAGCAGGGCCTCCTTATCTGCAGCGGATATATTCCAAGGCCTCCAGTGGAAACTGAGGATAGTATTGAACCCTCTATACACACTACGGTTTTTCTTATACATACATCCTTCGCTTGCACTAAATGGCTTGGTGTCACTCATTTCAGGGGATCTCTCTTACAGAAGTCTACACAGTCTCAACGCTTTCTCTTGGCAACACGTTGCCATCATTTGGAACACATTTTCTGTTGTCTTCAACCCATAAACGGAAGGTCTTTTTCATCTTAACTAAGCTTTATCACACACAGTAGAGGTAACTTATGCAGTTTGACATATGACAGCAAAACTAGTATGAATTTCTTTTTCCTTTGTCATAATTTCACAGATTCGTTCTTACTATAGATCTTAGTAACCTCAGCATAGTCTTTTCTTTATTAAGTCAAGAACTTCTGTCTTTCCACTTAAAGGAAGCACTTTACAGTTTCTCCCTGGCATTTCCAAATTGCCAGCCTCACTACTCTTGTGCTCTGGGGTAACGATTGAGTAAAATAAGGTTGACTTGAACAAATGCGGTGTGATACAGCGGAGTCAGTCTGACAACCGAGAGGGCTACTGAGCCTGGGAATAGGCCGTGAAGGTAGTGGAACGCAGTGGATTCCACTTCCAGCCCTGCTGCCAGCTCCTTGCGTTATTCGTCTTCTCCTGGTTTGCACGAGTGACTAACAGGAGGGTAGTGTGTGCAGCACACGGACACTGGGAAAAGGGAAGATTCCTGTCCTGGGTTGGAAAGAGCTGGATTTCAGCATGCTACTCAGAATGGCATGCAATTTATGACTTATCAATTATTTCAAGAATTTCTCATGTAATATTTTTGAAGCGCAGTTGACTGCAGGTAACTGAAACCACAGATATGGAAGGACTACCGTATCCTCACAAGAATAACAGAAAGAGTTCTAGTATCTTCCTTTTCTTTTATAAGGGCATTAATCCCATCATGGAGGCTCCACCTTCCTGATTTCAAAACTTAATCACCTCCCAAAGTCCCCATCTCCTCACAGCATCCCAATTAGAGTTAGAATTTCAACATCAATTTTGGGGGGGGCAATAACATGAGTCCATAACATCTTAGAAGCCCCATTATTACCCCACGTCTCAGAGGAAGAAACACCTATGGCCTGCTCAAGCCTATAGAGCTGGGATATGAATCTAGCTCCGTCCACCTGCCCACGACTGGGGCAGACAGACAGCCTGCATCTGTCAGGACCCTTCACGTCTCGTTAGCTGAACCAGAGTCTCACTAGTTCCAGTGTTTAGGGTGGTGAACTTGCTCTCCCAGCCTCTTCAAAAGGTCGGCTCATCAGCTGTACTCAGTGCCTGTGACCAGTAACGAGGACTTTGTTGGTGGTGGAAGTAACAAGAAAAGCACATCTCCTTTGGAGAGGGTTTCCCAAATTCTACTTCTCAGAGCCCTTGTCCAGCAAAGCGGCTCCCTGCACGGCACAGTTAACTGTCTCGATAGTCCCCACTCCAGGCAAGGCTTTCTGGTTTCAGTGCTCCAGACCCTAATCAGGAAGTTTTCCCCAAAGGTACCAGTTTCCCTTTGGTAAGGCACTCTGGTTCCCACTGGGCTCTCCCTTCTAGAAATCACCACTCTGTGTTCACCTTAGTTTCCCACCTCCGGGCTTGGCACACCCCTGGTGCCCCTCTGCCTGGAGGCAGCCAGCCACCCCTGCCAACAGACGCAGACGCACGCGTGCTCCTGTCACAGCAAATCTGAGGAGTCGAGCTGGAATATCAGGTTTTCTTTCCTGTTTATTTCTGCTTTACACTAGTGCTCATTAGCACTAGATATAATCACCTGCATGGGCTCCTGTGACTTCTGTGTTTCTCTGTAAATCAGAAATCATGAAAAAGATCCCCACCACCACTGCCTCTGCCCTCATCTATTTTCTCTGAGGTCAAAACATTCATTTCTGAGCATGGCACTGGGTTTGTTCCAGCCGCCATCTGACACCACCACAGGGTGCAGCTGACACTGCTGTAAAGTGTGACTGAATAAAACCTCCAGTCATAATTAACTGCAGGCAGCGGGAAACGGGCAGCAAAAATGCAAAAGCGTGAAAATGGGAGAGAGACAGGAGTGGTGGAAAGCAAGGCTGAGCGGCTACTGACAAACCCAGTTGAAGACACACTCCCTTTTGCTCAGCACCTGGACAGAAAAGTCCTAAGAGGGAGGCTGGCCCTAAAGCATCACTTTTCTCTGGATATGGGGAAAGGTACACTCTCAGCTTTCTAAATGTAAAGAACTGTTACATTTAAAATTGCCTATGCATCCATTAGCATTTTCAACCAATCACATGGATCTGATGAGCATGGAATACTAAAATCCTATTGGTTTTAACAGTTACTTACCTATGCCCCGTCACTAGGATAAAGGAAGTGACTGGATTCTGAAGATGTGATTGGATCCTGTTTTCAGGGCTCCCAAGGGGGAATGACAAGATGCCAACAAAGACAAGAGAGCAGTCCTTACAGAGAATGTCACAGAATGTCAGGGCAGAGATGCGAAATAAAGGTTATGCAGAGCAAAGAGGAGACACAGTGCTACAGATGCTTGGAGCAAAAGAATATTATTTCTCACCTAGAGAAAAGGAGAGGCACACAGAAAGGCTGGGCCAAGCAAGAGATGCAAGCCTTACCCGCGGTCAGCTCCTAAGGAGAAGATTCTGACCGAGGCACAGGAATTTTCAGAAGATGAGCGATGCGGGAAGAGGAACAAGAGGGCTGGGTGAAGGTACAACAATGATTTGGTCAAGAGAAGACAATTCAGTGGGGAAAGAACAGTCTTTTCAGTAAATGGTGCCAGGCCAACTGGTATCCACATGAAAGAGAATGAAGTTGGTACCTACTTCACATCACACAAGAAAATGAACTCAAAATGGATCACAGGCCTAAATGTAAGAGTCAAAACTATTAGGGGAAAACATGAATGTGTATCTTTATGACCTTGGATTAGGCAATGGTTACTAGGACATGGCATCAAAAAGACAGACTAATAATACATAAATTTAAAACCTTATAAAAATTTAGAACTGCTGTATTTGAAACAGTATAATCAGCTGGGCACGGTGGCTCATGCCTGTAATCCCAGCACTTTGGGAAGCCAAGGCGGGTGGATCACCTGATGTCAGGAGTTCGAGACTAGCCTGGCCAACATGGTGAAATGCCCTCTCCACTAAAAATACAAAATTAGCCGGGCATGGTGGCACACGCCTTTAGTCCCAGCTACTCAGGAGGCTGAGACAGGAGAATCACTTGAACCCAGGAGGTGGAGGCTGCAGTGAGCCGAGATCTCACCACTGCACTCCAGCCTGGGTAAGACAGAGTGAGACTCCGTCTCAAAAAAAAAAAAAAAAAAAGTAAAAAAGACAATCCTCAGAATGTAAGAAAATACTTGTAAATCATTTATCTGATAAGGAACCTGTATCCAGAATATAAAAACAATTTTCACAAACTTATTAAACTACAATGAGATATCAGTTCACATGCTCTAGGATGGCTATAATCAAAGAGACAATAACAAGCACTGGCAAGGATATGAAGCAACTGGAAACCTCATACTCAGCTGGTAGTGATAAAAAATAGTATGGCCACTTAAACAATTTGGCAGTACCTTAAAAAGGTTTTACGGAACTACCATATGATTCAGCAATTTCACTAGGTATATACCCAAGGGAAAAACATATGTCCATATAAAAATGCAGACACAGAAGCTGATTGCAGATTTAAAATAATTAGCCAGTGTGGAACCAACCAAATATCCACTGATGGAAGACTGGATAAACAAAATGAGTGGCATGTATGAGTATTCATTCTGTTTTATTACCAAATAATGTTTTACTGAATGCGGTACTGATACATGGCACAACATGGATGAACCTAGACAACATGATGCTCCATAAAAGAAGCCAGTCACAAAATACCACATATTATGAGATGACCAGAATAAGCAAATCCAGAGACAGAAAGTAGACTCATGGTTACTAGGGGCTAGGAAGTAGGGAGTGAAGAGTAAGGGCAGGGAGGAATGTGAAATGACTAGTAATGGGTATGGGGTTTTTGCTTTGGTTTCTTTGAGGAGATAACAACGTTCTAAAATTAAGACTGTGGGGATGGTTGCACAACCCTATGAAAATGCTACAAAAAGAACATCGAACTGTAAACTTTAAATGAGTGAATTATGTGGTATGTAAATTATATCTCAATAAAGCTATTTTTTAAAAATGCAATGGAATAAATCACAATGGAAAAATATATAAATTTGACTGGAGAAAATGAAAAACTTCTGTGAGTCATAAAACACTGTAACCTAATTAGATGGAAAATGAGCCAGAAACAGTTTTTTATATATAACATACATGACTGATAGCCTTAAAACAATGAAGCTGTGCTCAATCAGTAAGAAACACATATTGTCCCAGTAGAATAAAGGACAGCTATCACAAAGAATTTCCAAAAGAAAAAGTTACGAATGACCAATAAGAATATTCATCTACAATGTTAAAAAAGTAAGTTTTGGCCCAGTAATCTCACTTTTATAGTCTGATAAAAATATCAGAGATGCCTTTAAATCTTAATATACAAGAATGTTATTTTTTAGTAGAAAATGGGGAACCTCTTACCTGTCCAATGCTGGGGGAATGGACAAATGCATGACTGTTGTTTACGTACTATAGAAACAAAGCAGGACCTATCATCAGAAGTGGTTGTCTTTCAGGGGGTATAGAAGGCCTCAATATTTAGTGTATCATTATTTTGTACTCCTTTATAATGTATTTTCCTCAAATAGTTCCAAAATTTTAAGGATATATACACATATATTTGTACTCATGGAAATGCAATTATATGAGATAATCACATATTATTTATCAGTAATTCTCAAACTTTGTTACATATTAGAATCACCAAAGAAGACTTTTTAAAAATCCCAACATCCAGACCATACTTCATATGCATTTAATCCGAGTCTCTGAAGGTAGGAGCTGGGCATCATCAGGACCCTTTTAAATTACTGGGCTGACTCCAGAGTATATCCAAATTGTATACAGGTGAACCTGGACTCACTGGCAGGGGAATAAATGGACTCAAAGTAGAGCAAATGCACGCACACTGGTTCTATGTATGAACACACGTTCAAGTACAACAGAAAATCTTTGTGTCATGTTCACAGCTGGGCATGCAGTAAGGAGGCCATCATATAACAAGTTTCCAGGAGGAAACAAAGAATGCTCTCCTATTCACCCCAGCAGGAGGAACTGTCCTTGCTCAAGGTTAGATGTCAACTGTGGTCCCAACCACTCAGCAGTGGAAGCAAGGACTAGAACCAACTGGCTCTACAAGGAGAAATGGGACTGTGCATGGCCTGTGTTATTCTCCACCCTCCAAGAAGCAGCCTCACGGATGCATGTGAGGCTTTAAGCCCATGCCCTCCTCCTGCCCACACCCCCACCCCATCTATGAAATCAGAACACACTCACATTATTTACAGCTCACATGCCAACAACGTACAGGCAGAACATCAACACAGGCTGGCTGACAAAAGAGAATATGCTGGGGACAGTGTGGAGGATCAGGCTCTACCGGTAACTTGCATGAATTTTGGACAAGTTCCCTAATGACCAAGGGGTCTTTGCTTCCACATCTGCAAAGAGGCCTGCACAGGATGTGCTCTGGAGGCCTCTCCAACTCCAGCATGCCTGTGATCCTCCATGATCTCTAGGATCCTCACCAGGCAGCTGAAACTGGAAGCCAACTGAATGTTTTTCTGACCATGAACTTGATCTGACTCAGCTGTCAAAGTTCCCGACACAATCTCATGGAAAGGAAGAAAATGAAAATTGTCTGAGAAGTGCAGACAGAACGGAAGTTCTAAAGAAGGCAGCTACAGAATGACGTCTCCCAGCCTCTTAAAATTGTCAGTAGTCCACAGTTAGGCCGCACAAAGCACCATCCATTTAAGCTGTTCCCAGAAGATGTGAACTTCAAAAAGCAGCCACTCAAAGAATGCTGGGGGAAATATGAAATCAATACAGCCTTTCTGGAAAGGAACTGGGCACTATGTATCAAGATTCTTTATAAATGCAGGCCATTTAGTTCAACAATTCCACTGCTGGGAACCTGCTACCCCAAGGAGATATTAGAGATGTTTGTAAATATCACTGGACAAAATATTCCTATTGGGAGTTCTAACAACTAGGGTTGTACAACAACGTACTGAACTGTACACTTAAATGGTTAAGATGGTCAATTTTGTTATATGTATTTCACCATAATTAAAAATATTCACACCAGGAATAGCGAAAACAAATCATAACATGCTAAAAACTTTTTTTTCTTTTCTTTAAAGTATCTGGCCGGTATGGGTGGCTCATGCCTGTAATCCCAGCACTTTTGGAGGCTGAGGCAGGCGGATCATGAGGTCAGGAGATCGAGACCATCATGGCTAACACAGTGAAACCCCATCTCTACTAAAAATACAAAAAATTAGCCAGACGTGGTGGCAGGTGCCTGTAGTCCCAGCTACTCGGGAGGCTGAGGCAGGAGAATGGCGTGACCCTGGGAGGTGGAGCTTGCAGTGAGCCCAGATCATGCCACTGCACTCCAGCCTAGGCAATAGAGTGACACTCTGTCTCAAAAAAAAAAAAAAAAAAAAAGGAAAAACAGTGAATATCCAACAATCAGAAATGTTTAAAAATCAATTATAAGATATTGAAACAATGGACAACAAATATCAAGCTCTTCAAGTAAACTGGAAATTGCTCATGATAAAATATTAAGCGAGAGCTAGGTGCAGTGGCTCATGCCCATAATCCCAACACTTTGGGAGGCCAAGATAGGAGGATCAGTTGAGGCCAGGAGTTCAAGACAAAACTAGGCAACATGGTGAAAACCTCATCTCTAGGAAAAAAAAAAAAGAAAAAAATTAGCTGGGCATGTTGGTGCATGCCTGTGGTCCCAGCTACTCGACGCTGAGGTAGGAGGATCACTTGAGCCCAGGAGGTTGAGGCTACAGTGAGCCTTGATAGCACCGCTGCACTCCAGCCTGGGTGACAGAGCAAGACCCTGTCTCAAAACAATAAACTTAAGTGACACAAGCAGCACACAAGAGGGTTACATAATGTGGTCTCAGGTTTAGGTGGAGCAGATTTTTTTCAAAAGACTAGAAGAAAAAATGTTCGCAGTAGTTCTTTATCGATGGGATTTCCAGGTTTTTTATATGAAATACTTGCGGGTTGGGGAAGGGAGTGCCTTCGCAGACATTAACTCATGGTCCAAGAATCAAAGAGACAATATGGCTTCTAATACACAGGCTGTCAATTTTGCGGTTTTTCCCTTAACAAAACAGAGGCAGAGAAGTTTCAGAACTGCGACATCAGCTATGTCCACGGTGGGACAGAAGTGGAACCAGAACCGGCAGAAGCGGAAGTGGCCGGCACTCTCCAGTGTCCCCATACAAGGAGTAGGGCAGGAACACCCACTTGTCACCATCTGCTGTCTTACTCCATCACAACATTTCAAAGGGTTGCTTCTCATTCATGCATGATGTTTTGATTGTTTGATAATGGGCCCAGAGTGATCTGGGAAAATAAATGCAGATACTTTATAAAGTATCTAATGATATTACTAATAAATCACAGGAAATGAGCTTTTCTCTTCTCTGGAAAACAACAGCACACGTTACAAATATAGATGAATTTTAATCCAAAAAGACTTGCAACTGCCACAGAACTACTTTAATGGATGCTGGTCCTTGTTTTCAGTAACAGAAAATATATTTACCATTAAAAACAAAAGTTTTGAAACAATACTCAGAAAACAGTCTTCTAACAACAACAAAAAAAGACAAATAAATGGAGGAAGGTGGCAGAAGAGTAAATAAAAATAATAACCTCAATATGAAGGGAAAGTAAGAAACGCAATCATGTAACATGCAGGGTCACACATTATCACAAGGTTAATTAAATTATCTCTGGCCCACAGTTCCCAAGATCCAGGAAGTAATCATCAATTGCATTAACATACCTATTTTTATTAATACAGGCTGTGTTGTTCAGAGTGTCTACTTACAGGGGTTTGGAGTATTTGATCCTTGCAAGAATAATTGTTCCAGTCCCTGACAGTTTCTGAATTAGCATCAATTAATGAAGAGTTTCTATACAAACAAGTGAAACAAGTTTGATTTTTTTGTTTTTGCTTTTTAACCTTAAACAAGAGAGGAATTGGTGGGGGTGGGGCGTCTTACAAATCAGAACAGAAGTCATCAAGGTAATTTCAGAGCACGGGTCTGAATGATGGCACAACCCTGGAGCATGATCCACTGTAGGGCCGGGCTGGAAAGAGAGGAGGGGAGTGGCTCCATACCTCTGAGTGCTGCAGACACACTGTACTGACTCCATCATTAGCAGCAACGGTGCTAGCTTTTAAAATAGATGAGTCTTTTTAAATCCAGTGCACATTCACAACCATATGTCAGCTTTTCTTTTTTTTTTTTTTTTGTTAAAACCAGGCAGGTAGAATATTAGAGCTCTGGATACTTTTACTAACAATATGGTTTAAGCAGAAATCTGTGTTAGACACTGAAAAAAAATATTGTTCATTATTTGATGTACTGAGTCACTGCCATTTTTAAACAGCATCTCTGCCCTAAACTTTTCCAATTAAAATTACCAAGATAATGAAGCCAAATTACCACTGTGAGACACTAATTTGCTGTACAAATTTGGGCAGTGAACAAGCACTGCTCTGTTAGAGATGTATTTGCTTAGTTTATTTAATTATCATTTGGACCAAAAACATCTAATAGAGAAAACGTCCCAAATCCATTAAAAGCTTGTATGTTTCAGAACTACTAACCTCCTTCTATCCCAAGGCCTTGCAAAGAATTTAGCAAAAATAAATTTCATTCCTATGGAGAAAAACTTGATATTTTCTTTAAAGAAAAAAACTAATGTCCACACACATATAAGGAGACACGGCCTTATCAGGGATTCTTCTGCCTCCATGCCTGTAACCTCCATGAAACCTTTCTGGGTAGCCACACTCTCGAGGCTTGCCATGCCATTCAATCCTACCTAAAGTCCCACTAAAACACTGAATTTGTCAATAAAATTATATCTGAAGTGCAGTCTTCCCTGAAGTCTCTCAGGTGTTCCCCGGTCCTAATGCCCAAGCAATATTAATTCATTTGCAGTAGCAGAGACTATAGGTAGGCAAATTGTCCAGAAATCTCTGCACTTGGCATTACCTTCAACAGAGATCCCTTAAGAATATCGATAGTTTCTGAATTATCTCTATTATCTATTTTATACAGATGAGGTATAAGACATCTTGTTTGTCCTCAAGCATCAGACACAGGAAGCACATAATGTTTTTAAGAAGAAAAAACTACTCAGTGATACTTTTTAACGCATAGTAAGGCAGACTTTATTCAGGACCATCTTAACACATATAGGGACCACTGCAGCGGGATTTTGCAGGTAGGGAAAGATTGAGCTCAACTCCAAATACAGGATGGAAAAGCGAGAATTTATAGCCAAGGAACAAGGTGGGGATTGGTGCATGAAAAATTACTAAGAAGAAACATCAGGGGTAGGAAGGCAATTCTTGTTAAAGACAGGTCAGGGTGACCAGACGTCGCCTGGAAGATGGTGGAGGATGAGGAATCTAATCAGATTTGGGTGGGGATGGGGAGGCGTTCTTGCTAAACTTAGTAGCATGCTTCTTAGCTAAACCTGGATTTTACAAGAAAGTGCGTGTGCACACACACACGCGGACCTAGGAGAAAGTTCAGGAGCGTGACTAAAGTGTAGCCAAGCAAAGTGGGTTTTTTTTTTTTTTTTTTTTTTTTTGGTCAATATACACACTAATTCAGGGGGAAAAGACAAATGACATACCTGATAATAAAGAAAAAGTAAAATACTGTGCATACTTTTCGGAAAGAGTAATTCCAATCAGGATAACCCAGTATGACAGGCAGTGTGGGAACTATGATTTGAAGGAAGAGAAGAAATGTGACAAAGAGATACAGCAGTGAGGGAGGGCAAAGAAGGAAGGACGGACATTCCAGGAATTTCCCCAAATACTGATAAACAGGTCAAATTCCTTGGCACAGGAAATTACTTCATACCAAAAAGGTTCCTGAGTTCCAGCTAATTAATGGATTGTAAACAATGTTGTCCTAAACCAGAAAATTCTGCAACAATAAAAGATTTTGGACCCTCACCAATTCAGAGCACCGTTTCTAACATTCAGAGCCTTTAAGGATGCCCTCCTAATTTACCCACACATAAACCTCAAAGATCTACTAAATGAGTCGGCATATGTCATCTCAAGTAATACAAATATTACCAGGAAATCAGAGAAACAGATACCAATTTCACAGCCCTAGGCACATTTTGGGTAGATTCTGAATATGTTTACATGTAATTGAGAAGAAACCCTACACTGGCGTATGATCAACTGGGCCCCAAATTATCCTGCCTTTTGTAAACACTCCACAAACCTTAAAAAAAAAAAAAAAATTCAAGAACTTTTAAAACTCAAGGTATCAGCATTTTAGAAAGGCTTTCCTCACATGTGAATCATAACCTCTCAAAGTTCTGTTTGTTTTTTGGGGAGTAATGTTAAGTGTAAAGCATTGATAGAGGGAAGCCAAAATACTTTCAAAGTATAACAGGAATAATCCAAAGTCCCTTTCCCCTACCCCTTTACAAGTCTGAGTTTTCCAAACAAACTTTATAGCTGTTCAAATGCTAGATGATGTAATCAAATAAAATACATCAGTATATAATACTAGGTAGGAATAAACAGACTATCGTCAGATGACTTTTGCCTACATCCATAACCTTTAAACCCACCATGTGTGAGCTTGGATTACAGTCATGTGTCACTTAATGATGGGGATACATTCTGAGACAGGCATCGTTAGGTGATTTTGTCATTGTGCGAACATCAAGTGTACTTTCATAATCAAGGTGGCACAGCCTACTACACACCTAGGCTCTATGGCATAGCCTATTGCTCCTAGGCTACAAACCTGTACAGCATGTGACTATACTGAATGCTGTAGGCAACTATTAACGCAGTGGCAAGGATCTACGTATCTAAACATAGAAAAGGCACAGTAAAAACACAGTATTACAACCTCATGGGACCACTGTCATACATGCAGTTTGTCATTGATTGAAAGAAACATCATTATTCGGTGTTATAACTGTATAGTGCTCCTTAATTCATCAGTGAGAAAACAATAAAATTGCCGGTTAACATCAGTACTGATAACAAAATCTTAAATCTTTATAAAAATCTAGCCTGGCAGTCCAAACAGAATGAATCTATTAAAACCATACTTTTTCCTTAAATTAAAAAAAAAAAAAAAAAAAGATTTCTTTCTTCTAGAAGATACTATGACAAAGAAAAAACGTTCTCCCAGAAGATTTCTCATGGGCACTAGGTTTGCTTATTTTCAACACATGTACTACATATATAACCAAGGCAGCTCCTTCGTTCCCTGTTTACCTGGGGACTTTTTGTTTGCTCTTGATTGCACCAAGTGAGACTGTCGAGGCAGCAAAGGTGATGAAGGCAGAGACATCGAGACACCTTTGGCCAAGCTCACCCTATAGGTGTCCTCTGCTGCGGGAAGACTGCTCACAGGAGAGTCAGCACCGTGGTCAAGGGGCAGGACTGGAGAAGTCTCTGGACCAAAGTCACCTCCTAGAGTAGAGAGAGAATACTTAGGTTAAACCATCCATTCATTACAAGTTGATGCAAATTTAATTCCTATAAACTATATTCTCAGAACATAATTCCCATATATCAGATGTGTGTATTGAATTTTTTTAAATGACTTCTCCCCCACTACTTTGAAACGTTTTACCCTACGAGGGAAAACTCAAGCATCAGTGAACTCTGCTCCATGTGCCTTTCTGCACTACCCTGATATGGTTTCAATACCTAACAAAGGATCCAGGAAGCCACTGATCTGAGATTAGATCAAGGTCAATTATGATTGATCCACAAGAAGCTTTGATTTCAGAAAAGGAAAAGGAGATGGCTTACTAGCCTTACATGGGTATCAGTAACACAGATTCAGATACCAACCCTTCCAGAACTCCCGGGCCTCCACTGCTCCTCTCTAATAAGAAAAGTCTAAGGGAGACTCTAGCCTACATCCACATTCCTCCCCAGCACCATCCCTTGGTTCTCTCATCCCATCTACTCAACACTTCCCATGACACAGGGCCACCCTCCTAAAACTCAAACAGCCCCAAACCAGTCATGAGACTGGAAACATCCCTCACTTATTAGGCAGCTTCCGCTTGACACTCTGCCCCTGAACAAGTTTGGGGACAAACAAGCTTACTATTATGAAATTAAACATTGTTAAATATGGTGAACCCCAAGTTTCTCTTCAAAGAATCAGTATGTCAATATGTTCAGCTCTCTTATTTTTGATTCTCCATTTTAAAGTTTAACTTCCTGGTTCTCTTCGGCTTCTTGCATCTAGTTTCAGTAAACAACTTTCCTGCCAATCCTAATTAGTAGTTCACACCTGTTCCCTGGTCACCTGCTCTGTCCTGACTCATCCCGGTCACCTGCTCTGACCCAAGTCACCTTTAGTTACCTGTTCCTAACCATCCTTCCCACCAAACTACTTACCCCACCATTCTGGCTCATACCCCTGCTGTCTTTAAAATAGTCAATCAGAATTAGCTTAGACTGTTTGGTCCAACCCTAACCAATAGGGGAATGACACAGCAGTAGGGGCTACCTGTGTCAGGAATAAGAACTCCTGCCCCTCTCCTGTCCAGGTGCACTCTCGCCATTGTTCCATCTGTGATGAGCACCCTTTCTGCAGAAAGTAAAAATTGCCTTGCTGAGATAATCAAATTTATGTTCGAGTGCTATTTCTTTGTGGCACCAGGGAACAAGCATTTCTAAAAACATTCTAGGGCAGGCAAAACCTCAAGCAGCAGAGAGGATATAATCACAATGTTAAAAAAATATACAAGAAAGAGTATCTTGGCTGGAACTAGTCTCCCAAAAAAAAAAAAAAATACAGCCAGTTCTCATGTATTCAGATAACACATTCTCCTCCGATTGCCTCTCCCCACCAATTACCTTTCCCGCTCCTCAGTATGTACTAAGATGGAACTAAGGATGTGCAGGGAAAGAATGTAAGTCATTATCTGCTTCTTAAAAAGCATCTTCAAACTCTAAGTCACACACAGCAGAATTTGAAAGATGCATAAACTTTCCCAGAAGAACACGAGTGTCTGTGACAAAAGCTATCCAACCACTCCTTGCCATGCCTTCCTGGCTCCAAAAACAAACCAAAAAAACCACACACACACACACACACACACACACACACACACACAATCAAAGACTAGATTTTAAAAAAAGAAAAAATGAAAGCTGCCTAGCTAGGCAGGAACTAAATTTTGCAGATTTTTGTGTATAAGGCTGAAAAGGGATACGAACTAAACCATCAAGTTTCAAGTGGTATCACTGTGCTTGTTTTTTGTGTTAGGAGTCAAGGGGAAGTAGAGTCAACCCCTCCATATAGGACAGGCACATGCCTTATTTTTTTTTGAGACAGAGTCTCACTCTGTCACCCAGGCTGGAGTGCAATGGCACGATCTCAACTCACTGCAACCTCCACCTCCTGGGTTCAAGCAATTCTCCTGCCTCAGCCTCCCGAGTAGCTAGGATTACAGGCACACACCACTACACCTGGCTAATCTTTGTATTTTTAGTAAAGACAGGGTTTCACAATGTTGGTCAGGCTGGTCTCGAACTCCTGACCTTGTGATCCGCCCGCCTCTGCCTCCCAAAGTGCTGGAATTACAGGCATGAACCACAGCACCTGGCTGGCACATGCCTTACTTTTAAAGGGAACTCACAGCAGAGCAGTGAACAGAAAAGTCCCACAATGGGCATGTCAGCAAAGCCATATAATTTTAGTCACTCCTGGGTTAGCTATGCATGAGGCGGTTTTTATAAACTTGGGAAACTAAAGATTTATCGCTAACTGCCCAAATTACCGGCATTTGAAGAAACAGGACAGATCAGAAAACTCACTAGGGCCGGGCGCAGTGGCTCACGCCTCTAATCCCGGCACTTGGGAGGCTGAGGCAGGCGAAACACGAGGTCAGGAGTTTGAGACCAGCCTGGCCAACATGGTGAAACCCCATCTCTACTAAAAATACAAAAAAAAATTAGCTGGGCGTGGTGGTGGGCACCTGTAATCCCAGCTACTCAGAAGGCTGAGGCAGGAGTATTGCTTGAACCCAGGAAGCAGAGGTTGCAGTGAGCTGAAAGTACACCACTGCACTCTAGCCCAGGCAACAGTGTGAGACTCCATCTCAAAAAAACAAACACAGAAACAAAAATCTCTCACTGGAGTTACAAAAATAAGGACATTCATGCAAATCCCCAGGACGAAGTTCTGTCCTCAAGGGAGAGAAGCAGGCAGGAGTTAGAGGCCTTTACCTCCTAGAGTCTATGTGGACAGCAATGGCCCCCAGCTGGGCCCCCCCGACAAGCTTCATCCACCTCCTTTTACCAGCCAGCGCTGTAAGATACTATTGTCACCAATCCCCAGAACCACAGGGGCCAGTCTTATAGCACTGGGGATGAGCCTGGAATCTTTGAGAAACCACCTCAAGGCTTTCAGCCAGGTCACGAGGTTTCCCAGCTGCTTTCCCTTCAACTGTCTGGCGAGGAAACAGATCTTAAGGCAGAGCTGGGCTGCACTATGATGCCAGCTCACGGTGAGGCCGGATGCCCTCTGTCTTGACAAACTTGTAAAAGCTGAGGGATGGTTGTTTTCTCATCACCACCTCACTCACATTGAGAATGCAAGCAGGTGCTGTGCTTACAAGAACCGTATCACGTCAGCCAACTCTCGGGTGTACAGGCAAGAAACACCAGGAGACAGACCAGAACTTGGAAAGCGCTGAGGTCACAGCCACAGGACATTACACACAAAAGACGTGTAGGGGACCTTGAAGAGGTGACACTGGTTTTCCATGTGGTTTGAAGAGAGCTACATTGCCCTGTGGCTGTTCTTACATAGCCTAAATCACAGACCCAGCTAGTCAAATGGCTGTGGGACGGCCTGACAGGCCACAAAGGCACTGTCCCCTACTCACACATGAGTATTACTGACCTATACAAAAACAAATAAAAACCCAGATTTCAAGTCCTTTAATTTAGATGAGGACACAAAATAAGGGAGAAATACATGTACCACCACCAGAAATAAGTAAACAGCACTGAGAAAGGTTTATTTTCTTAAATACTTAGAATTCTCCAACATGACACAAGAGAAATTAGGCATTGAAGGGAAAAAGAATTAGTTTCCTAATTATAAATTCTGCCCATAAACTTTGTTTAGAACAAGCAAAGCAAATATTTTCATTAACTGCAAATGTGGTGGGGATGAGTTTCCAAAGCATGCTGTAAGCATGAGGACCTTCAGCCTTTGGAGCAGCTGGACTCCAGCACTATGATTTTATGCAGGCTACAATAAAACGAGGCTTAAGAGAAGAGTTAGCAGGAGGGCGGTTTCCATTTCAAGTTTACTTCACTATCTCAGTATAATCACTCCCAAACATGTTGTTCTGTTTGGTTTGTTTTTCAGAGGTAATGCAAGATCTCTAACTTCCAGCATCCTTTCATCAGAAAGGTACAAAGTAGGAAGAGAAGTTTTATGTATGAACAGGAAGCACAAAGCGGGGTGGATCCAGCACTCTGGAGCCAGGAGCTTTAACTGCACAAGCGCAGGGGGTTTAAGGTCAAACAAAGGGCATCACAATGACGCCAGGGGCAGAAAGTGAAAATCGCTTAGGGGCATCCACTTGAACAATACAATATTGGTTCTGGGCAACCTGACACCAGAGATTCTCCAGTTGATTTCACATTCCTCAGCAGAAGCTTAAAGACATTTAAGAGGAATTAAAGATGTTTCACTGCAACAACCAGCACGGCTGGCATATTTCTTACCCCTTGAACAGATACTGTTTTCTTTTAACTATGACCTGTTTTATTCCCCACCTTGATTATTATTTTCTTTTAACTATGACCTATTTTGTTCCCCACCTTGATTAAGTGATGGGAAGCACATTTCAATCACCCTTCCTGTTGCTGCAGGCAGAAATGCCAGGTAGGACAATGCAACCTCTCCAGGGTATGAAAACCATGTTATCAATGACCAGTAATTTACCTCCTCCAGCTTCACTAGCAGGTGTTTCCCATGGAACATTTACACACCACAGACAGTCACACCTATCCCAACATGCTTTCCATCTCACAGCATTGAATGCAATCACACTGTCTCAGATGGGAGACTGGGGCCTGGGAGGTAACCCCAAGGAACAGGGACCACAGCTAGAACCTCCCCACCAACGGTCAGCTCAGGCTCTAACATTCTCACCACTTCACATGTTTAAGAGCTTTAATTTGGGGGAAAAGATAGAGATCCCCAAAACAGATACATTTTTAATGAGTATTTTAAATACATAAGGAGTCAGCACCCTTTGCTGCAAAGGGTCTGATAGTAAATATTTTAGGCTTCGCAGGTTACATATAGTCTCTGTCACTCATATACACACACACTCCTTTGCTTCTTTTAAAATCATCGATTCCCTTAAGTCCAAAAATAAAAGTCCAGAAAGGGCAAGGGGACACACAGACATCTATAAGAACCTCTCTGTTCATAATAAATAAAAATCTGTTCATAATAAATAAAAATATATATGCATACAAATAAGTTAAAGTCCTAGTTTGCAAAGATAACAAAATTATCAAAGGGAATAAAGCCATCCAATAAGGCGTTATAAATTGGCAGAAATGGCTTTTCATAATAGTTGTTTATTTTAAAAAGTGTTTACCATTACAGGCTGTGAAAAGGGATTTCAATTCGAAAATGGAAGAAAATATGAATCTGGGAGATGAATGTTGAAAGGCAGCTATGCAGAATGGCAACGTCCAACATCACAGATTAAAGTACATGGAGTGCAGGATTAGAGACAGCTTTAAAAAATGAGGGCAGTGAAGGCAAGGAGATGAAAGTAAAAGCATATTTCAGGAAGGGAAGGGCTGAGAAAGGCAAGGGTGCACTTAGACACTCAGGTAAATAGGTCTGCAGAGGCAGGAAATAAGATTTCCATTTATTGTGCCACTGAAGTGACTGGGGTGGGGTGGGGCGATAGAAGCTTAGAATAGAAAAAGACAGATGTTCTGTTTATCCAGCTCCAGAAAACGAGACTTGAGCAATGCATTTAACTAGGGCATTAAATGTGTTAGGGCATCTTTTGTGCAGTCTCCACCTTAAGAGTGCAATATTTCTTAAACATTTTCCACCGTAAGGTTTTATAACCACATAACTAAATACACACACACAGAGACACACACACACCGCTATATTTATAGAAAACAGAAAGATTTCTTCCACAAGATCCAGTATCATTTTTGAACCCTTCAGAAGGCTACAACTAAAAGCACTTTAAGCCATTTTATGTCTTATAGAATCTCCTAATTACAGGCAGAGCATTTTCAAAATAAATGCATCCAAGAAAACAATTTTCAAAAACCTTATTCAGACAATCATGATTAATTCTCAAACAATACCACTAAGAGGCAAGAAAGCAGCTAACCCCTAGGGTACAAGAAACCTAGCCAATAGGACAGCGTATACTTGTCTTCAAAAATCCACCAAGTGGGATCTAAACAGAGATCAGTCAATACTGTCCACATGGTTTTATTCTTAATACTCAATGATTATAGAACCAAACGTACAAATGTGCTTTATCCTGAAACAGATGAGTAAACAGACTGGCATTTCCTCTCTAATTGTCAAAGTTTTCCTTTTAAGATATACCAGCATGCAAGAGTTTCTGTGCTTTAAAAATAAATGACCTCAGAAAAACTCCCACCCCCAAACTCCCAGAGGGGTGCAATTTAAAATAAATGCTTATTTTTTTTAGATGTATTAGATGCCAGGACAGGGTTCTGGGTGCTTTATATACATTATTTCACTTAATCTTCACAGCCACCCCACAAATTAGGCATTGCTATTAGCCCCCTTCTCAGATGAGGAAACTGAGGCACAGAAAGGATCAAGTATCTTGTCCAAGGCCACTCTGGCATATGTCAGAGCTGAGTCTGAACCCAGGCAGTGGGATCCAGAGTCCACTGTCTCAGTATTGATCCCCCTGGAGAAGGCTACTGAGAGAGGCTTTCAACATTATGTCATTTTGCATACTTAAGAAGGAAAACCAAAAATAGTATATGTAGGTCTACGCACAGTACTGGGCCACCACAGAGGGAAAACAAAACAAAACAAAGCACCCTGTTCCCTCATCTATTTTCACTTTTCATGCCGGCTGGTTAATTAGCTCCACAGCACTCCTTTTGGGAGGTACCCAGGCCCAGTGATCATTAATCTTCTCTCAGTCACACCTCATGCTGTCACCATACAAGCGAAGTGGATCCAGGATAAGTGTTTAGTCATCAAGCACCCTAGTTTCCTCTCCTCTCCATGGGTACTGGACATTTATTAACTCTTGCAGCATTTGGGCCTGCTGCTTCTGCGGCACAGCGGCGCTGGGTCCGGTCATTCTGCCTAGTCCGATGAGGGGTGAAGTTGCGAGCTAGCTGTGGTGGAAGGCAACCTGGCAGGGTTCATTTTCAATCTGCATGGAATTTGTGATTCTACATTTCCTTGTCAGCACAGACTTGTCCAGGTCCACCAGTCCTGGGGAACACACTGTAGCTTGAATTCCGTGGCTCTGCCAGGTCGACTGATGCTACACCTGATTAGAGCAGCAGTTCCCAACGCCCTCCACATAGAGAGACCCCCAATCCCTGCTGAGCGAGGCTGTTTTAACTGGTTGGGAAAATGGCACAGGTGATGGTCCTTAAAGCTCACCAAGTGATTTTACTGTGCAGCCAGGACCGAGAGCCACAGAAGCAAGAAGGTGTCAAAAAGATCTGGAACACTTATGCTACTTCCCAAGACAAAGAGGTTGCAAGAAAGGGAAAATAAACTACAGGGCCTACTGTACTAAGTAATGCAGATTATTAAAATAAAAGTATCCATTCCAAATGTACATTACTTGAGGGTATATGTGTATATATATGTGTATCTATGCATGTGTGTATGCACACACAATACGTTTACATCTATACAAACATGGACACTTGTACATGCATGGAGGGTCTCAAGGAGGATACACATCCAACCAGTAGCAGTGGCTACTATGTTCGAACATCGTTCGAATGGGAACTGATCAACTGAAGCATGGGTGTAAGATATACACGTTTAGATGGTTTATATTTTTTCCTCTGTGCACATTTCCTGTAAATATTTAAATGTACATTCCCAAGGATTGAGCCATGTGTCGATTTTAAGATCTTTAGGATAAATGGGCCACCTACTAAGGCCTAACTTGGCAAGTAGGGTGAAATGAAGCTCTATTCCACAAAGCATGTGCTCGAAGTGACATGTGTGTAGGCACTGCTCGGAGGCAAGCTTGTTTGCAGCTGACCACAGTGGACACAGGCATGGCAGGAAGAAGAGTGCCAGTGCCCTGCTCCAAAGGTTGGATGCCAGCAGTGCTGAGCTTGCCACACTCCTGTCATTGATGGGCTCTGGGTCGGCTGGCATTTCTTCTCTTCCCACCCTTCTGTTTATCTTCCAGGTTGTGGTCATCTCTGCTGTCGGTGGCAGGGTGTGGGCACACTTGCAGATGCCCACTCACATGGGATATGGATAATCCAAAGCCCTAGGAAAACATCTAGTCTGCTGGGGAGGGAAGAGGGAAAGAGAGACATGAGGGGTGGAGTGTAATGGGAGAACAAGGAAGAAAGCAGATGCTAAAAAGGAAGGAAATGAGGCAGGACAGGACCAAGGAATTGAGAAGTAAAGAGAAGAGGGGGAACAGCCACTCAAGGAGCGGGGAGGGGTGGAGGTGGGGTGCAGGCGATAAACGCATGAATTCCTGTTTCTTTTTAAAACTGCATCTGGTTAGCAGTCCTGGTAAGGCCTCTCCCAATACCCTAGTAAAATGTCTAAGTACAAAGTAAGAAAACTCACGAGTGCAAAAACAAAAAACAAACAAAAAAAAACCATACCAAAAGGAAGAGACTGCCAGAAAAGGGAAGAATTCCCGGTAATTTTAAAGATGACAAAAGAGGATCCTTTGTTGTTGGAACAAACAATTGGTGGCCTAACCACACTCCAGTCTATAAAACATTAGAGCCCAGCCCACCGTGGAGCGGGGAAGATGGCAAACCCCTGACCCCGGAGTCGGCCTCTATATCTCCACCCCATGCCCACCAGCCGGAACAACAGATCCAGATCAGTAAAACCCAGCTGATTGCATCTTTTCTCTTTTGATAAGCCTCCCCCAACCACCACCCAAAATAATCAATGATGTGACTGAGAAAACATAGCTTATCAGTGAAAGGAAAGAGAACATCTTCTTGAACACTCAAAGATGACTGAGAACAAAACTCTGTGAACTGCTTGGCACCATCAATAGAATATAGGATGGCCTGGCCTCTAGACCCTTCATAGAGTGTTTCTTTCCTGATGACAGTCCATACTGGGGGTGTCTAGTCTTTTGGCTTCCTCGGGCCACACTGGAAGAACTGTCTTGGGCCACGCGTAAGATACACTAATGATAGCTGATGAGCTTAAAAAAAAAAAAAAAAAAAGTTACAAATAAAGTCTCATCATGTTTTAAGAAAGTTTACAAAGTTTTGTTGGGCCACATTCAAAGCCGTCCTGGGCCTCATGTGGCCCACAGGCCGTGGGTTGGACAAGCTTGAGCTATACTATAGACTAAGGCATTCTATACCACATATCTATACTATAGACTATTAAAGATAAGGAAAGAAAACCAGGAAATTTAAAAAGCAATAATGAAATCGTGATCCACATTTCAGGCAGTCAAGGAGAACTGACACTATAGAAAACAGTCCATGATAAAGAGAATAAGCTCGGGAAGGTTTCCCCAAGAAGTAGAGGGAAGGGGCTAAAATTTAACAATGTGGGTAAATATTACAGATATGGGAAACAAAAACCTTTCTGGGAAGAAATAAGCACAGGATAAAGTAATTTTTCTAAAAGCCTAAGAAAAATTATCACAGACTTCTAGGTAAACATTAAAAAGGCGTTTTACTAGGATACAAACAAAACCTCGGAGCCTCTGAAAGGCACCAGAGCCCGACTGCACTCAGAACTCTTGTTAGTTTCCTGGGGCTGCCGTAACAAAGTTCCACAAACGGTGTGGCCTAAACAACAGAAGTCTACTTTCTCACATTTCTGGAGGCTCCAAGTCCAACATCAAGGTGTTAGGCAAGGCCATGATCTCTCGGAAGGTTCTCAGGGAGAATCTAGTTCATGCCGTTCTCTTCCTTTCCGGTGTGGTCAGCAATCCTTGACATTCCTTGGATTATAGATCCATGCCTCAAATCTCTGCCTACGTCATCACATCACATTCTCCCTCTGTGTCTGTCTCTCCTAAGGACAACAGTCATACTAGGTTAGGACCCACCCTAACCTAGCATGACTTCATCCGAACTTCCTGACATCTGCAAAGAGCACATTTCCAAACAGGATCACTTTAACAGATATCAAGGATTGGGACTTCAAAGTAACTTTCTGGGGAACATAGTTTCACCCACAACCCTTGACCCCTCCCCTCCAACATGGAAAGCCAGAAATCAAAAAAGCAACATTGACCAGGTGTGGTGGCTCACACCTGTAATCCCAACCCTATGGGAGGCAAAGATAGGAGGATCGCTTGAGCCCAGGAGGTTGAGGCTGAAATGAACCATGATTGTGCCACTGTACTGCAGCCTGGGCAACAAAAGGAGACCCTGTCTCAAAATAAACAAACAAAAAAACGACAAAAAAAAAAAAAAAAAAAAACCACACACAACCAGAAAAACAGAAAGGCAAAATCTACAAAACTTGAGGGAGGAAAAAAGCATGGCCAAATCTTGTAAAACTGTACTAGGCTATTATACATATCAATCAGAAAACATTCTCGGATACTCAAAAGCTCAGAAAATGTACAACCCATTTATCCTTCTGAAAGAAACAAGTTCCTTCAGAGAAAAAAACAGAATCCACTACTCAACAGTGGGGACATTATGGTTTTTAAAAAATACAAGAAACTCTATAACACAACCCTGGCCTTCCAGCACTTCACTCAACTGCCCCTCTTCCACAGCCTTCTCATTCAGGAAATGGGCTTTTTGAACCACATCCTTCACCCCACAGTGCAGAAAGAGTCTCTTACTTTATCTGGAGACCCTTAAAGCAATAACTGATGCTGCCTGCCAGAACTTGCTAACAATAGCTTACATTTTTCACATGATTGGGACGCTGGGCAAGGAAAGCTCTCTTTACCCCCACCCACCCCTCTAAACAAGCAGAGTAGCACAGAACACCACAATGACTGCTTTCATTGCCAAGGAACTGAAATTTAAAAAGAAAAAAAATCAGTTTACCATATGAACATTTTCAAAAACATGTAGAAAAAACATTTAAGCTAGCATACACAATCTTTTGTATGCTGTCTGATAACAACGGAAAAATAAGTAAGATACACGACCCAAAAGTTAGAAGGAAGTCAGTAAGATGATGGGTTATTTTGAAGGGAGTGGATGTATGAACGGTTCTTTCCCCTTCCTTTTACATTTTCAGTTTGACATATATTCTGACATGTTTTATAAAATAAAATACACTTTATTTTCCAGCGAACATTTGAAACTCAAATTTATATCCATCTCTTTTATTTCCAGAGGTTCCCCTGTAAGCTGCCACACTGGACACCTGTCAAGTTCTTGAGGCTCCTGCTCTCATGAGTCCTCTTCCAGGAAGGTCTCACTTTTCCCCTATTCAGGCACCTCGAGCTATGCCCACTGTTGTTGCTCCATCCGCCTGCCACACACTTGCCCTTGTCCATGTAGCTCCAACTGCCCATATCCAGGTCTCTCTAATGTCAGATGGTCTTTCCTATTGATTGTTCTCACAATGAAGTTCTGGACCGGCTTCACCCTACAGATACTGCAGGGTCCAAGATCCAGTGCCTCACCCTAGGTGCTTCAAAGCACTTAAAAGGAGCCTCACTGTCCCTGCTATCTGCAATCTCAACCAGTTAATGCTTTAACATTAAACTTTCTCAAAACAATCCAAATACACCCTCTTAATTTATAATAACAGAGAACTCCACATTTTTTTTCACAGCACTTTCTTGAAGGTAACATGAGAAATGACAACAGTAGTGGACCACCATGCAGAACATGTCACATCTATGTTAACAGTGCCCTGGAGCTGTGCAATGAGGCCAACCCAGGGACAACTAACCACAGGATACCGTACTGCTAAAGCCATTCTCCATCCCAAATACCAAGCCCCGAGATTACTGCCAGAGGCCACTTATCCTCGAACTTCACATACTGTTTCATTCCTGAGTAACACGACAGGATTTATATTGAGTTCTGCTTTACCTAGGTTGTGTATGCCTGATAGAGTTTGAACATCTGTCCCTACAAAATCTCATGTGGAAATGTAATCCCCACTAGGTGGGGCCTAGTGGGAGGTGTTGGGTCATGGGGGTGACTCCCTTATGAATGGCTCGGTACCCTCCCAGCAGTAATGAGTGAGTTCTCACTCTATAAGTTCACTAGAGATCTGATTTTTTTTTTTTTAAGACTGAATCTCGCTCTGTTGCCCAGGCTGGAGTGCAGTGGCACGATCTTGGCTCACTGCAAGCTCCACCTCCCAGGTTCATGCCGTTCTCCTGCCTCAGCCTCCTGAGTAGCTGGGACTACAGGCGCCCGCCACTATGCCCGGCTCAGTTTTTGTATTTTTAGTAGACACGGGGTTTCACCTTGTTAGCCAGGAGGCTCTTGATCTCCTAACCTTGTGATCTGCCTGCCTCAGCCTCCCAAAGTGCTGGGATTACAGGCTTGAGCCACCACACCCGGCCGAGATCTGTTTATTAAAAAGAGCCTGGTACCTCCTCCCTTGGCTTTCTACCAGGAATAAAGGCTTTCTAACCAGGAATAAAGGCTTCCTGAGGCCTCACCAAAGCAGACGCTGGCACTACAGCCTGCAGAACTGTGAGACAAAATAACCCCCTTTCTTTATAAATCACCCAGCCTCAGGTATTCCTTTATAGCAATGCAAAATGGACTAATACAATGCCCATTGTGTATACTTGCCCTAATAACGATGATTAAGCTGGCAGTTCTTAAGCCCTTCCTTTGTGTGCCAGACATCTTGTTAAGCACTTTACATCTATGTATCCGTCCATTTTGAGTTGCTGTAAGAGAATACCTGAGACTAGGCAATTAATAAAGAAAAGAGAGTTCTTAGCTCATCATTCTGCAGGCTGAGAAGTTCAAGGGCAAGGCCATGGCTTCCCCATGCATCACAACACGGCAGAGACAGTCAAAGGGGAAGTGGACATGAGCAAAGAGGGGAAAACCTAAGAAGTATCCTGGCTTTGTTACAACCTACTCTCTCTGGAACTAACCCATTCCCATGAGGACTCACCCAGTCTTCCCAGAGCAAAACTCTGGCTTGTAGCAGGAGAACAGCATCAAGCCATTCATGAGGTTTTGGTGGGAACAAACCACAGCAATACATTAACTTAATTATTCACCCCATTCCATTTGAAATGACACTGTCATTGCCCCCTTGCTGCAGATGAGGAAACCAAGGCTTGGAGGAGGGCTAAGGGGCCTAGGATCCCCTACCCTGAAAGTGGCAGATCCAGAATTGCACCCAGTTTGGCTCCAGAGTCAGAACTCTTAACCACAGTACCACACTGGGCTGTCCCAGATAGCATATTCCCTAACCAAGGTGTATACTGAGCATGGAGCATTGCTTGGTGCTTAAGAAAGTCTGACTTAGCCTTAGATAATTTAGCAAGTCATGTTTCCCTGAGTGATAACTGTCAGGAACATTCTGTCACATTGGACATGATGACATTTTGGGGGTGGAAAAATAAGTGGAAGGGAAAAAGACTTTTAGAACAATACTGTAACCAGTACACCACCCCCTCACTAACTACTCAAATCCAAACTCTGGCAGTCCCTTCAGCAAAGCTGTCTGCCAAAAGGCCTCATTACAAGAGAAGGGAGAGAATAAAAGGGAGCTGCTACCATTTATCTTATTTCAACTCCTTACAAGGAAAACGGGATCATTATGGGGGAAAAAATGCCTCAAAGTTTCTAGGCAGTATTTAAAGTTTCTTCTCCACAAAAACATGTTCAAAAATACTACCAACTCAGCTCACATTCTAGAAAAAAAGCAGACTAAATCCACCACGTACATGTGGCTATATAACAAGGTCTTTCCCAGGTCTGTATCGTGGGGGAGCTAGGAGTGAAGAAGAAAATGAAATGACTGCATTTTTTTTTTTTTTTTTTTTGAGATGGAGTCTTGCTCTGTCACCCAGGCTACAGTGCAGTGGCAAAATGTCAGTTCACTGCACCCTCCACTTTCCAGGTCCAAGCAATTCTCCTGCCTCAGTCTCCCAAGTGGCTGGGATTACAGGCACCCACCACCACCTCCAGCTAATTTTTGTATTTTTAGTGAAGATGGGGTTTCACCATGTTGGCCAGGATGGTCTCGATTTCCTGACCTCATGATCCGTCCACCTCGGCCTCCCAAAGTGTTGGGATTACAGGCATAAGCCACCGCGCCCAGCTGGTGACTGCATTTTTCTATATCTTATTTGTATGTATCTTGTGTATTTTGTATACTTTATCCCTATTCCACCATCAGCACCAAAAAAAAAAAAATTCACTGCTCAGTTTTCCAAACAGCAGTCTCAGTGACACGTCTCGTAAAATATCTTAGCAACAATGTCAATATTGTCTGACTACAGCTAACCATATTAACATTCCGTTCTAATCATGAATTCTCAAATATAAAATGGAATGTGAATTACTTACTTCATTCATTTTTTGAGTATTACTCTGGGAAAAGAGCCCTCTAACAATTTCTATAAATTGGCATGTAAATTAAGCATCAAAATTATATTCAATAGCTATTACTTTTTGTGTATCTAACTTGCAAGTATCAGTATGAAAATAAGCAAATGTTGACAAGGAAATCAACATAAGTATAAGAACCAAACAAAATACACTGACAAATTACTTTGATCAAATACTCTTCCTTTGTTATTTCTCTAATGGAACCCTTTCACTCATCTGCTTGTATATTTGTATTCCAAGTTTATCTTTATAGCACTGCCAAGAACAGAGTTTACTAGATAATGAGGGATCTTCTAAGAGTTTTTAAAGTCACATACAACATGGCTGGTGGGGGCAGGCCCTGTGGAGACACAGGAACAAACAGCATATCAGTGGCTCCCAAACATAGCTAACAATTCAAAAATCATTATTAAAAAAAAAAAATAGGCCAGGTGTGGTGGCTTATGCCTGTAATCCCAGCACTTTGGGAGGCCAAGGCAGGCAGATCACTTGAGGCCAGGAGTTCAAGACCAGCCTGGTGGTCTTGAACCAACACGGTGAAACCCCATCTCTACTAAAAATACAAAGATTAGCCAGACATATGGTGGGTACCTGTAGTCCCAGCTACTCAGGAGGCTGAAGCAGGAGAATCATTTGAACCTGGGTGGTGGAGGCTGCAGTCAACCAAGATTGTGTCAATGCAACCCAGTCTGGGCGACAAATCAAGACTCTGTCTTAAATAAAGAAAGAATAAAAATAAAAATAAAAATAGATGCTTGGACCCCAGCACTAAATTCAGTAGGTCTTATGGGAATTTGAGTCACAAGGGCCTAGGTGAACCAGCCAGGTTTAGGAATCGCCGCACTACACAATTACAGTAGAGCCCATTCCTGTAAAGCCACAGGTGAACACTGATTCTTTGGATGTGCATACATCTTTGCAGACACAGAGGTTTCTGATTTTAGGTCCCTGCATTCAGGCCTCATATCCCTGCCCTCTTCTGTCTCCTAGTGAACACATATCCCCCCAAGCCTGTTTATAGCAACTGTCCCTACAGCACTCCGCTAAGGACCTGCCTCTTACCGTGGCTTTTTCCTCCATCTGCTCCAGATGGAAAGGCGAGGGTCATGTTTGCCACACAGACAAGTGAGCTAGGAAACAAGAATATCCTAGATGCCACCACTTACTAAAGTCAAAAGGAGAGTGTAAAGGAGCAGAAAAGCAAGCCAAAATGGTATAGAAATTACTTAAATTGTAATAAAAGCAAACATTTATAAGATGCTTACTGTGGTTCAGGCACTGTTGTAAGCACCATAATTCTTTTTTTGACAAGTTTAAAATCTGTATTTTAGATATAATTTATAAAATACTTAGTCTGCTGACTCAGGAGCCCTCAGTACAGGGTCGGGTGGGAGTGGGCAGCTGCCCGCTACACCAGCAGAGCAGGGGTGTGGCCCTCTCTCCCATGCCCTTCTGTTCAGACACCAAGGGGCCTGTGTGCACCCCTGGCATCACACGACCAGAAAACAGGACCCCAGAGGTTTCTTTAGTCGCTGTTTACCAGGGAGGCTGGGTATAGCCCTGCTGGCCCATCTCTGAGCAGGGCACCCCCAGATGGGGCAGAGCAGGGTATGGTTGGGCTGGGCTGGGCAGGGCTGGGTGGCAGGTGGACTCTGGAAGGGTCTGATGGTAGCATATAGGGTGTTGCCTCCTGCCTGCAGATGGGGAACACCCTGATCAAGTGGGCTGAGAAGGGCTGGTCACTGGGCCTGGATCCCCAGCTCCTTTGGTTACAGGCTAACATCAGAGTACTGGCTCATGGGAAGCGGTTAGCTGGAAGGTCTGAGGTCTGGCCCATGGGGTCAGGGAGGAGCTGAGGGAAGGGGACAGTACTGTGAAGGCAGATAAAGGGGCAGCAGCCTCAGGTTTCTGCCCCACCCCTCCAATCTCTCTAGGGTTTTCCAAGCCAAAGCCTGTCACTTACTTTAAAATACAAAAGGAAAAAAAAAAAACACGTAAGCAAAGTTACAGATAACTATACCCCCATACACAAAATCCAAACTGTTTTCTCATCTCCCATCAACTTCTCCCCAACACAATACAGTTGCCCATTTTCTTTTCTAAACTTTTTTCCTGTCACATTTCCATTTGGGAAGCTATGACTGCTGGTGGTGACATGCACAGAGGGTAGACCCCATCTTCGGCAAGAGGGAGGAAGGAGCACCAGTCCCTGCCACATCCTCAATCCACAGACACCCACCAGCCAGCCTTTACTTTGGCCCCCACTAGACAGCAGTGGGACAAGAACAGGTGGTCCCAAAGGCTGAGCAGCCAGCATTTCTGGCCTTCCCACCTGGAATACCTCTGTACCCTTCTCTAATTGAAAGGACAGTCTCACTTTGGGCCAGAAACCACTATCACATGAGGCATGGATGCTATACATTTTGAATGTGGACACTTGGTTATGATGGTGGAACTATAAAGATAGCAGCCAGTTTTCTTCCTTGCCTTCTCCTGAAGGTAGTCCTCTCTCTCACTGACTGAAGCTCTGGTTCCAGCTCTGCTCATGGGCAATGCCTGGCTTTACACAGTTATAAAGTCATGCTATGGACCAGCTGCTGGCTCAACTGACAGCTGGCCCCTCCTCCTGAGAGGAGGATGTGGTGGGATATGGCTTGCTGGGCCTGGCCTACTATTCCCACAGGGAGCCCAAAGTGGAGTGAGCCTGTGAAACTTAGCTTGCCACCTTGGCCACCATGTGCTGCCCTAATCGCAACACCATACCAAACAACCACTCCAAAACTTACCTGCTGGTCAGGAGTTGGGAGGCCGCCTGGCTGGCTGAGGGATAGGGCACAGTGCCACAGAAGGCATCAGAAACCCAAGAGGAGCCGGGCTGTACACACAGGGCTGCTCTGGGCAGCTGCACTCTCAGCCTCTTCCACCTCAAGGAGCCAAAGCAAATCTCAGGCTCCAGGGGCAGAGGAGGAACTGTCTTAATTCCAGGCCCTCACTCTGGAAAAAGGGGTGATGGGTAGCCTAGGCCTATGGGGAACCAGTCTGTCATCAATCTTTGCAAAGCAAAGCTATTCTTTCTCCAACTTTATTCAGAATGCTCTGCGTTCAAGGTACTGATTTCACATAGGAAATATACCAGGTATAGTTACTGAGCTGGGGTTATCAATAGAGATGGAGCACCACAGACTCTTAAGAGTTCAAGCCATGCCAGGGAGGGAAGATCTATCCACCTTCTGACCGTACGAGGCAGAAGCCTCCAGGTCCTGGAGCCAGACTCTCTCCTCATTTTCCCTGTGCTGATGGCAAATACTGAACAAGTCTCACATCCTTTACTTCTAAGCCCAGAAATGCAGTCTCACTCCCTGACACTCTGCTCTCTTCTAGAAGTAGTAAGCCTGGCTGGTAGGGAAACCACCCTGAGGAGTATGGGAAGGGGAAGTCTGTTCACTTTCCCTGTCTCCCAAAATACTAGAGGTGGTGTAACACCCTCCCCAAGCTCTCTGAGCCTTCAGAGCTAGCCCAGTCTCCAGCAAGGCCCAGATGCCCTGGGACTTAGCCAGGGGAGGGAGGTATAGGCATGGGGTGCTCATCTGTCCTGGGGGTTGCAGAGCCCTGCCCCTTCTCTGGGTGGCAGTAGGAACACAGAAGCTAAGATCACCAAAATCCTATGTTTTTAGGGAATTTCCCACAAACATTTTCAAGTAGACTACCAAACTACCCTTTCTCAATTAAAAATTCATTAAACTACTAAAACCCCTCCCATGCACTTCTTATAAATCAGATATTTGTCTAAACAAACAAAAATAGGGGCAAAAAAGGATATTTTCAAAGGGAACTTACTTTTTACATGATGAATACATGCACTTGGGGGTGGGTAGGTGTGAGTTCTCATTTGTGTTTTGAAATCCCAAATTAATGAGCATGATAAGCTGTTATTGCGGGCACTGGCTTGACCCCAAGTGACACTGTCTGAGTCTGTGCTGGGTTCCCTCAACCTTCCCCTAACTTCTCCCAACCTTTCCCTTTCTATTGATTTGGGACAGCCCTTGTCGACAAAGCACTGTAATTTATTTAATCTTCACAATGGAGAGGACATAGATACTGTTATTATCCCTACTGTATAGATGCAGGTGAACCCAAGCAGCCTGGCTGCTATACTGTCCAAAACACAGGCTTTGGAGACAAAACTAGGTTCAAATCCTGGCTCTGATACTCAGTAACTATGTAGTCTTAAGCTAGTTCTTTGAACTCTATGAATAAGCTATTGCTGATGTAACTGTTTATAAACATATAGCACACTGTCTGATACACAGCAAACACTCAAAAAAAAAAAAAGATGCACACACTTTCCAGCCAAGCGAGGTTGCTCACACCTACAATCCCAAGTACTAGGGATGCTAAGGCAGGAGGATCGCTTGAGCTAAGGAATTCAAGATCAGCCTGGGCAATATAGCGAGACCCCATCTCTTTAAAAAACAACAACTTCTCATAGTGCTATCATATTTTCTCCAAAAGATTCACTTTTTTTTTTTTTTTTTTTTTTTTTTGAGACGGAGTCTCGCTCTGTCACCCGGGCTGGAGTGCAGTGGCCGGATCTCAGCTCACTGCAAGCTTGGCCTCCCGGGTTTACGCCATTCTCCTGCCTCAGCCTCCCGAATAGTTGGGACTACAGGCGCCCGCCACCTCGCCCGGCTAGTTTTTTTTGTATTTTTTTTTAGTAGAGACGAGGTTTCACCGTGTTAGCCAGGATGGTCTCAATCTCCTGACCTCGTGATCCGCCCGCCTCGGCCTCCCAGAGTGCTGGGATTACAGGCTTGAGCCACCGCGCCCGGCCAAGATTCACTTTTTGCTGAACTGAGATTCACCTCCTGGTTTCTAATACCTTGAGCACTACTTCATCCCTCCCCAGAATATCTGAGTATCAAGAACTCCCAATATAAATTTAAATATCTCTACAAGTATATTTTATTGTCCTTGCTTAATGGGCATTTCCCAAAGGCAGGTATACCACAGATTTAAAAAAAAATACAAAAAATAAAAAATAAAACCCTACATCTTCAACATTATCATGCCTGAAGTTTTTTAAAACAAGATTTAACCCTCATAATTACTTAATGATACAGAGATACTACCTTCATTTTGTAGGCAAGAAAACAGGTTCAGGAAAAATTATTCGAAGAAAACTAGTAGGCATATTCAAACAGACTCTTATGTTACTTAAGTTTTTTGAAACCAAACCCGCAGAGTTATTCACCCTTAAGATGCTGCTTCCATAAATCAGAAGGATTAGAGGTACTGTTGGAGGAGTCCAATAACCATGGTAACAATTTAATGGATGGAGGGGGAAAAAATCCTCCAGAATCTCTAATCTTCAGAATCTTGGAGCTAAGGATGTAGCTCTAAGAGGTTTAATCAGATTAGTAGAATCAAAACTCACACACAAATCAAGGAAATAAAGAGAGCTGACCTCCATGAAATATTGCTTTGTAACCTCTTAGTTTTCAACAGTGAATTTACAGAATTGATACAAAATCCTTCACTTAATCCTACAAAAAATAAGGATGACTCACATGTATCTTTTTAGGCTTTATAATTCAAAATTAAACAAGACACACATTTGCCTTGCTTAGAACTTTAGCTAGCAAGCTATCAATGATTAACGACTTACCAAAATATTAGAACAACTATTGAACCCAAGAGAAAAATAGGTAAACAGGTAGGACAGAGTAAGAAATTTAAATTTTTATTTTTGAAAAATACTGACATAACATACACTATATGCCAAGCATGGGCTTGAGCCCTTTATAAATAGCAATTCATTTAATCCTCACAAGTGAATCACAGGGCACAGAAAGGTTAAGTAATTTGCCCAAGTTCACACAGCTGATAAACTGTGGAGCCAGGATACAAACCCAGGCAGTATGGTTTCAAATAGCCCATAAACATATAAAAATGTGTTTGAATTCATTCTAAAGAACTGCATAATTAAAAACAGACACAATTTTTGCCTCTCATGCTAGCAAAGATGAAATCGTTGGATCATAACCTACATTGGTAAGGATTTGAATAAACAAGCATTCTCTTGTATTACTGGTGGAATTGCAAACTTACCAACCTTTTCAAGGGACGATTTGACAAAACCTAGAAAAATTATAAATGAACAAACCTGTTACCCAACAGAATTTCTTACAACAATTCTTATGAAAGCACAGGCAGTTATGTACAAGGAGATTCACTCCAGAACTGACTTGTAATAAAAACCAAAAACTATAACTTAAAGTGTCCATTAACAGAAGAATGAAATAAATTACAACTACCCAATGTAACACTGGGCCACTTTTTAGAAGGCTATGTATCGATATGTGCCAATATGAAAAAAATGTATAAAAATGCAATCACCCTAGTAGTTTACAGAATAAAATGTATTATAAAGTCCTTGTGGGGTTTCTTAAGGATCTATGTATGTATTGATGTGTGTCCATATGCACATATGTGCACAGAAGCACAGAAAATACCTAGAATGATCATCTAAAAAACTTAACATTAATTGCCTTTGGGGAGTGAAAAGAGAAGCAGAGAAGAAATAGGAATAGTGTCTGTTTTAATACCATCGCATAGCTTTTGTTTTCTTAATTGTGTACACTACTACATTTATGGAGTTTGAATGGCTTTACAAAAACAAGTGATTTTAGAATAGGATGGAATTAGGACAGTCTCAAGGATACCGAGGAAAACTTTGCTTTAAAATATTGAGACCCTACCTCTACAAAAAATTTAAAAGTTAGCCAGGTGTAGAGCTGCACGCCTTAATCCAGCAACTAGAGAGCCTGAGGTGGGAGGATTGCGTAAGCCCAGAAGTTAGAGGCTACGGTGAGCTATGATCATACCACTGCACTTTAGCCTGGGTGACAAAACAAGATCCTGTCCCTAAAAATAAACAAATTTTAAAAAGAAATGTAGATATTACTCAGTGACTCAGTCTAGATTAAGACCATGTAAGAATCTTAAAAATAATCCTTCTAGGAAAAGAAAAAAAATCTAAAGGGAAAAAAAAAAAAAACAAAATGAACGTCCCTGAAGGAAGAAATTATAAAGAAAATGTTCTATCTTCTATCTCAGGGACAGAGATATAGAGATATAACATAGAGATATGTTTTCTTTTATGCTTACTCAGTGCGAGAGATAATAAAGGAGGCCAGCTGGAGACACAGCATAAACCACTAATGTACAGTCAAACACTACACTTTGGGTCCATCTTTGTTTTAACTAGCTATATGACTTTGGGTAGTTGCTCAATGCCTCTTTTTCCAGGTCTTCCTCAAACAAGAAATTGAACTCAATTTCTAAGATCCTCCTAGATCTAAAACTTCAAAATGTCATTACTCTATCATAGTTTGAAAAAGAATCTCTACACATAATAACTAAGAACATGCAGCCATGGATAAAAGTTTGCACTTATGAATACAGCAATTTATTAAGGAAATGTTGCTGGAACTATTCCCCTCTACTGTTGGGAACTCACCAGGAGTCAGGCTTCCAGCACATCTGGGTAGAGGAGCAACTTTGACATCTTTGGCTGTGCACAGAGACAGAATGTTATCAAGTACTGTGGACAACTTGATGACTCACTGGAGTTGCTTTTATGCTTTTATTTTGGTTTCTTTATAAATTCCTGAATGTAAGTCAATCAGACTAGTGGATCTCTAGCCTCAGCACAAACATGAAATGTTAACAATGCACAGAGAAACTTTTACCTATAGAACACAGGCAGTTTCACCATCAGCCACTTCAGTAAAAATTCCCCAATAAGCTTTCTAGATAAGTCATATAGAAAATTTGCATTACTATACACAACGGCCACATTAGGAAAAGGGAAGAACAAGAATAAGCCCCTCACAATCCCAACAGAAAAAAACAAGTACAAAGGCATGAAAAAGACAATCATTGAAGAAGAAATGCAACAGAGCAATAAATACTGAAAGAGGTCTACCAATCTCAAAGAAATGCTAATTAAAAACAATGAAGTACAAGTTTTAACCTATAAAAGTGGCAAAGATTACTAAAACTTACAAATACCCCCCAGTAATAGGAATTGTGCAAGCAGGCACATTCACATACTGCTTACACAGGCGGCAACCAACAGGAGCTTTCTAGAAAACAATGTGGCAAGAGGCACTAACAGCTTATAAAAAGTTCATTTTCTTTCCCTATTAATTCCATGCTTGAAAACATATTCTAAAATAGTTTAATTCATACAAAGGTATGTATTTTCCAGAGGGTTTTGTAAATGAAAAAAAAATATGGAAACAAATTGGGCCTGAATAAAATCATGGTACATTGGTACAATAAAATCTTAGGCATTTTTTTTAAACAAACGAATGACATGTTATTTAAAAAAGATAAAGCAAAAAATACAAAATATCTTGGGTTATTTGCTTATAAGTATTATGAGTGTTTTCTATTTTCTTTTTTTTTTGTGGAGATAAGGTCTTACTACTCTGTCACCTGGGCTGGAGTGTGGTGGCATGATCACAGCTCACTGCAACCTCCACCTTCCAGGCTCAAGCAATTCTCCCACGTTAGCCTCCTGAGTAGCTGAGACTATAGGCATGTTCCACAACACCTGGCCAGTTTGTTTGTTTGTCTGTTTGTTTTTTAATAGACAAGGTCTCACTATGTTGCCCAGGCTGGTCTTGAATGCCTAGGCTCAAGCAATCCTCCCGCCTCAGCCTCCCAAAGTGTTCGGATTACAGGCATGAACCACTGGGTCCAGCCTATTTTTCTTATTTTGTACTTTGAGCATATAAATATTGGGCAGGGATTCAAATACTGGTATTTATTCTCATTTTTACTTATCTAGTAGTTTAAAGAACATCTTAAGTATAATAAACATTCTAATTGATTGAGTTTTATTCTTCCTTAGTAGATAAAATAATGGTGTGTTTCATGATCAATTCTCCAGGGTATCATGTTTATAGTAAGAACATTAAAGTGCTATAGATGAATTGTGTTCCCAAAATTCCTATGTTGAAGCTCTAGCCCCCAATGTGATGGTATTTGGAGTTGGGGCCTTTGGAAGACAACTAGGTTGGATGAGATCAGACTAGATGGTTGGGTTACGTGAGCACATGATGAGATCAGCACTCTTATAAGAAGAGATACCAGAAAACTTGCTGTCCCTGTCTCTACCATGTGAGAACACGGAGAGGGCAGCCCCTACAAGCACCCAAGCATGCTGGCACCCTAATCTCAAACTTTCAAGCCTGCAGCACGGCGAGGGGAAATCAGTTTCTGTTGTTAAAGCCGCCCCGTCAATGGTGCTTTGTTATGGCAGCTCAAGCATACTAAGACAACACGAAGATGTACTATCAAAAATCAAAATACTTTTAACATCTGGTACTCGGAAAGAAGCTTTCTAGATAAGTCATATAGAAAATTTGCTTGGTGGGGAGTGAAGAGCAAGCCCTCACAAAGAAACAATGCATTAACATAAATTCCTGAATTCTGGTAAGTGAAATAAAAACACAATCGTCAGGAAGACAGCTGTGTGCAGGTGGCTCTCTTCCATGCTTAACCTGGAGTCTACCTCCAGGCTCTTAGCCTCTGCTATCAGTCAGTTTTATGATCTACAAAAACTCCAGACAAGATCTCAAACCACTACAGCCACCTCCATGCATGTCTCACATCAGAGACATCATCATTCCTGATGACATCCCAGGGCATAAAGATCATCACGATGTACAAATCTAGCAGCTGGAGGCTCCACACTCCCTTTAAAATCGGCAAGTCCCTGACAAACTTTAAGAGTGTGAAGAATTAAAACAAGCTGCTCAGTTCCTTGTTTTACCTTTACCCACTGCACTGTGGTCACCAGAACATAGGACAAGAACTCAGGGTCCACAACGGTATTTTCATGGCGGATGAGTTATAACTAGCCTGCCCCTAAAAGGACAGAGGGGAGTGGGAGAGAGAAGACACACAGATCCTGCTTTCTAATTCTGATTCTAGATGTGAATAAGGTTTCTCAATTTGATGCTGATGCAGAGCTAGTGCTACCCAGCTGGTCACCCGATGGCCACCCTCATCAACTGCAAGGCAACTGATTGGTGAACGCACCATCCCCTTAAGACTTATGAGGAATACTCAGTTTGAATCATCATCCTTGAAATAAAAGTCAGTCTGCTTCAGAATCCTTTGTAGCCCATCTCCCCACTCAGGAACTACACTTGCCAGTAGATTATATGAAATCAAGTTTTTTACATTCCTGTAGGATAGAAATAAAACCTTAGAATTCTCCTTCTAGGAAGTGCAAATAGAAAACACGGAAAAGCAAAGATGAAGCTTTTTATGGGAATTAAGTTACATATACATGGAGCTTTCTGAAAACTAAGTCTGTACAAAATAAGACCTTTGTGTTTTACAGAGGAGTTTTAATAAAAATTTGTGAAATAAAATTAGATTTGATAATTTAAAAATGAACTCTGAATTGCTCATTTGCCTACTAGTAATCAAGCTTCCTGTGGCATTTATACACAAACATACAAAAAGCAGCTCGAGTAAAGAAGCATTGTTTGAGAGTATTATCACATGCTTTATGATGATTCAGATAGGTGGTGCCTTGCTGGAGATCTTATGCCAAAAAAAGGACTTATTAGTCCAGGGTGACTAACTTCCCTTTCCCCTGGGGTTCAGAGCTTTCTCCAAGTATGCCCCCCAAAAGGAAAACAGTCAGTTCAGCATGAAACCAGCTTGGGCCTTACGTGTAGGTGCCTAATGATAAACGGTAGATATCTGTTCCCTTCTTCCTCTAACTCTTGCATCCTTTATATTTACCTAAAACACATGGAAAAGCTATGAAGAGGTTGGGGGATGAGGGCCCTCCATATATAAAGACCTTCATTCACAAAGGATGTGTTGAGATAACATTTTATAAACTGTACTTAGAAATCTATTCTCAAAACTGCCTGCCAACTCCCAAAATCCCTTTAGCAAGGAGAAAAGCCTTTCAGTTTAACTGTATAAAGAGAAAGCCATAAAATGCAAGTACTTCATAGAGGTTAAAAGGTAAAATACATTATTTTGAAAGCATAAACCACCACAGGGCAGACAAATGACTCAGAGTTCCCCCAGTTTTGTTATGGGGGAAAGGCTGAAGCTGGGAGAAAGAGCCTTTAGTATCCAGAGGAGATGCCAGAATATTTGGGAATAGGAAGTCATGGAAAGAAGCTTCTAGAACATCATTCTTCACCTGAGAGCAGTCCTGTCTTCTCCATAACAGAAAACAAGTTTTATTTTTTTAAAGGGTTTTGTTAGTTCTTTAAGGTATCACAGTTTTCTCAAGAAAGAAAAGATGTACTGGATATCTAGCAGAGGCCAAATGTCAAGTTAAAACACTTTTGCAAAAGGGTATTCTTATTCAACCCTGACAATATAACTATAAGGTAGTTTAATCAAGGTTAAGAAAATCTGTCCAAATTCAAGTTAAATAGGTGATTGAGCTGCGACGTGAGTCTGTGTCCTCTAATTTCAAAGTCCATGCTTTTTCTTGACTTTGTGACATACATGAGGGACAACAAAGAAAATCTGATGAAGGAACCTATCAAACCAGAGAGAACAACCAGCATTCCTACTCCTATTAAAAATCAGGCTGGGCGCAGTGGCTCACACCTATAATCCCAGCCCTCTGGGAGGCTGAGGTGGGCGGATCACCTGAGGTTAGGATTTTGAGACCAACCTGGCCAACATGGCAAAACCCCACCTCTACTAAAATAAGAAAATTAGCTGAGTGTGGTGGCACATGCCTGTAATCCCAGCTACTTGGGAGGCTGAGGCAAGAAAATCGCTTGAGCCTAGGAGACTGAGGTTGCAATGATCCAAGATGGCACCACTGCACTCCAGCCCAGGCAACAGAGCCGAGACTTGGTCTCAAAAAACAAAAAACAAAACAAAAAACACAGACCAGTCCCATTCTATGCCTAAATCATGTTCTAACATTTTGCAGAATTTGTTTAAATGCCCCAGTAAATAATACAATACCTTTATACTGAATTATTTCTGCTTGTTTTGTTGCTTGGGAAACACTTTTGGAGAATGTTAACAAGAAGATACCAAATATCCATAGCTCAGCAAGAGAGTCACTGCACTAAATTCCTAAACAGTCCACAACCACAGAAAACGGGCAATGGCAGCACAGAATAATCAAAAGCAGCTTCGTATTTTCCAGATGAAACAAAGCATCATTTGTATTGAGGCATGTTTAGAAGGTACCACTGAAAGCCAGGCTGCAGCCTGGAATGGCTTAAAATACCAAGTTTAACAATCAACATCAATGGCTTTTAAACTTTAGAGGCAAACAGCTTCCTTCTACTTGAAATTCAAAGTGAAGAATTAGAAGCAAAGTTAATAGATTAATTCAGTACACACACAGGCTTAGAGACTATCCAATGCCTTAATTAACATCATTACAAGTGTATTTAGCCAACCACCTGGGTTTTAATGAAAGAAAGGTAAAGGTCAATTTTTTTTTTTTAATAAGTTGCTTCAAACTAAGCCCCCCTACTGGGGAAAATAAAAGAGCACAAATAATTTAACTGAAAAGAAAAGACTAATATAAACAGTTATTATTTTGGCACATTAAGGAACTATTCCTTAATCAGTCTCTATTTTAATTGAGGCAGTACTGCAATTAAAAGTTCATTGAACTTTGCTGTTCTGCCTCAGCTTGAACCTACTTCCTCACCAATACTGAACAAGTAGAATTAGAGCGGGCAAAACACTACAGATTGAAGACTAGTGGAAGGCAGGAGAAGGAACAGAGGTAGACAGGGACCAGCCTTCCCTAGAGAGGGCAAGAGGCCTTGACCACCTAATGCTTCCAGAGTAAGGACAAAATCTCCAGGGTTTAAAGAAAAAACAGAAACACTACCAACTGTGAGCTTTAAGTACATCATAGATGTTAGATCAAATTAGGTTTCATTTCTTGGAGACCAGTAGAAAAAAAATATTAGCTGAGTCATTTACTCGCTATGTGGTAGTAACAGCTACCATAATGAACTGTAATTAGTGCTTCCTTAGTTTTTGAAGGGGAGGGAACCTGCCCAACGTCTGTGACTGAAGAATCCTCCACAATGCATATGGTGGTGGAAGGTAAAGTCCACCTTGTATAAATCTTAGCCAAGAAGCTGTCCAAACACACTCTTCCAGGCTCTCATGCAGCTAGAACCAAGGCATGTGAATCTGGTTCAGCCATTTACATGCACCTGCCTCACATTTTCAAATTGTCCTTAGTTTTCCTTTAAGTACTTTCTCTTCCAGATGGATTTTGGAATCAATTTTATAGTGTTTTGTTGTTGTTGTTTGTTTTTTGTTTTTTAAGACGGAGTCTCGCTCTGTCTCCCAGGCTGGAGTGCAGTGGTGCAATCTTGGCTCACTGCAAGCGCGGCCTCTCAGGTTCACGCCATTCTCCTGCCTCAGCCTCCTCTGAGTAGCTGGGACTACAGGCACCCGCCACCACGCCTGGCTAATTTTTTGTATTTTTAGTAGAGATGGGGTTTCACCGTGTTAGCCAGGATGGTCTCAATCTCCTGACCTCGTGATCCATCTGCCTCGGCCTCCCAAAGTGCTGGGATTATAGGCGTGAGCCACCCACCCGGCCAATTTTATAGTGTTTTAAAAAAAACACACAGGATTTTTAGAGCCATGAAACTACTCTGTGATACAACAATGGTAGATATGTCATTATACATTTGTTCAAACCCACGGAATATACAATATCAAGAGTGAACCTGATGTAAACTATGGACTTTGGGTGATAACAATGTGTCAATGTAGGTTCATCAGTTGTAACAAATGTACAACTCTGGGGGAGAATGTTGGTAATGGTGGAAGCTATGCATGTGTGGGAGCAAATCTCTGAATCTCCCTCCAATTTTGGCTGTGAACCTAAAACCACTCAAAAAAAAAAAAAGTCTTCTTTAAAAATTGGAGATTTCATTAGGGATTAAATGGAATGTCTACATAATTATGGAAGAGCTAGGTGGTTTAAAATAATGCATCAGCTTATTCAGAAAAACAGTATTTCTTTCTACTTATTCAGGTCTTCCTTTAAGTCCTTCAGTGAAGTTTTATTTTCTTTAATGTGAGGCTTGCACAGCCGGTCACAGTGGTTCACGGCTTGTAATCCCAACACTTTGGGAGGCCAAGGTGGATGCATAGGCCCAGGAGTTTGAAACCAGCCTGGGCAACACGGTGGAAACCCCATCTCTATTAAAAAACAACAACAACAACAACAAAATCCCACAAAAATTAGCCAGGCAAGGTCACGTGGTGGCTACTCAGGAGGCTGAGGTGGGAGGATGTCCTGAGCCTGGGAGGTCAAGGATGCAGTGAGCCGAGATCGTGCCACTGCACTCCAGCCTGGGTGACACTGCAAAAACCTGTCTCAAAAAACAAAACAAAACAAACAAACAAAAAAAAAACCTTGCACATTTCTTCTTAGGTTGATAAAGTTTTTTTTCTGTTTTAAAATGGGATTTCTTTCCTATTCATTTTCCAAACAGTGTTGCTGTACAGAAAAATACTAACTTCCAGTGTGGCTCTTATATCCACTGTAAACTCCTACTAGGTCCAGATTTAATATCACAATACTCTTAATCTTAACAGTCTAGTAATTATTTAATTTTTAAAACTAAGTAACTGTTTAATAGTAGTAACATGAATGTTTTCTGATAGTAAAGGTCACTTAAAATTAAGAAACATGTGGTAAAGGTTGTAGGCCTCTCTGGAGAGCTTCAAAAATAAACACGGCGCCTCGTTTGCTTATTTTAGATCAAGGTCCTAACATAAAGCAGGGAGAGGAAAAAAAATAAGATGCCCTCATCTGGCCTTCTCCCTATATTATGGTTTAATACCGATTTTTGCTCCCTTATGCCAAACTCAAGGTCGAGAAAAACATAGTGCTCATTTGCACTGATGGAACAGCAGGAACAAAGTGAATATGCTTTCTAAAAAACCATGGTAAAGTTTTAAAAATTACATTCTCCTGTGTGCCTCTATAGCCTTCTGAAAACACCTTTTTTGCCCAGCTATAAGCATCTCCTAGGTAAAAATGCGTGATCATAAAAAAGAGAAGAATTCTGCTAATTATTTTGAGTTTACTTGATGATTTTCAATAGTTTAAGTTTCACCGTACATAATATTGCAAATATCCGCCAGGCGCAGTGGCTAATGGCTGTAATCCTAGCACTTTGCGAGGCCGAGGCGAGTGGATCACTTGAGGTCAGGAGTTCAAGACCAGCCTGACCAACATGCTGAAACCCCATCTCTACCAAAAATACAACAATTAGCCAGGTATGGTGGCACGTGCCTATAATCCCAGCTACTCGGGAGGCTGCGGCAGGAGAACTGCTTGAACCCAGGAGGCGGAGGTTGCAGTGAGTGGAGATGGTGTGCAACTGCACTCCAGCCTGAGAAACACAGTGAGGCTGTCTCGAAAGAATAAAAACCAACAAACATAATATTGCAAATATCTATATATGTGTCTATATATATATAGTTTGAATTCAAGACCTGCTAAAGTTTTACCTATAGCTATCCCTAAAAAGATGTGGTAACTTCTTTTTAGGGATAAATGAGGGAATGACAACTGTTCAATGTTTCTGAAAAATATTTGGTTTCCATTGAAGGATATTGAGTTTATCACAGTTACTGCATTTTCCAAATTCTCAAAATAGGTTTAACGTAAAAGTGTAGTAAAAGATTGCCTGAAAAAACAACCTACAAAGGACATGAAAAGCTGAACTCAAGTTTTTAGACATGTCTCCTAAATTTCTATGATTATGAGTTCAAGTACATGGGAATGAATTTTCTTCTGTCTTTGCAACAAAGATTGGTTTTAATTGGAAACAGCACAGCAAAATTTTTCCATACTGCAGGAGATATTATTACCTAAGTTTCAGAGCAGTCTTGGTAGATTAGCCAGCTTTAATTTATAGAAAAACTTAGCTATGATTTACTTATATGATGAGGACTGGCATGGACTAACATACGAGTGGTCAAATTCCAAGTATTTCCCCCAACAATCCTGTGACATAACTTCATCAGGATTTAAAACTCCATCTGCTTTGTTGCTAGCCTGATACAACCAGGTTCTAGTTAAGAGCAAAAAGGCACATACCATGCAGATGTTTTATGGGAAACGTTCCCATTGCTCTTTCAAGTTGGTTTATATTAGTGAAAAAGCCATACGTAGTGTGGAAATTATTAAGAAGAAATGACTCAGAAAAAGCAATAGTTGCTTTTAAAGACCAAGGGGAGAAATAAACCCAAAATCACACGCTCTGAAACTGGAAAAGTTTCAAATGCAAACTGTGTTCCTGTCTGGTGTGTCTGAAAGGCACGGGTGCTGAAGATTATTAATATATTGTTATTTCTTCTAAGGATGGCACTGGTCAAAGAGGATGGTAGGCCTGTTTTGAGGAACTGTTACCGACTGGGGAGTTTAGGCTTGGGGACCCTGGTCCTGAGAAAAATAACCCACTGGTTGGCAGTTCCAACCCAATAGACAGCTTAGGATCTAACTTGATGCTGGAAATTACAAAGGCTTCTAATGAAGGAAATAACAAAGTTCCTATGATTGGTGACAGATGAGCCAAAACTGAAAAAGCTTTTCGTTGTTATTATTTTTAAACAGCTTTCAGAAAACTAACAAGACCTTTTGGCCTTGACCCAGCAGAGAATAAATGTCCCCCACTGGATGGATATTCTGTCAACTGAAATTTCTCCACAGTAACAATTCTAATTAATTATTCAAAGCCAGGGGTTGATTTTCTAAGGTTAACTATGGTCTCCTGTTTAGGTCATTAAAAACTGGTTTTTCCTTTTCTTTAGTGTCTGCTCACCCAGGCATTGATGAGAAGCTTTAACAGCAGCCTTGCAATAAAGGCTCTACTTTTAAGGTGAGTTTGTCATTTTGCAGACTTGGTTTAAGGGATAATTAGCAATAAATAGAGATTTTGTCTAGGTTCTATATAATCAAAAACTTTAGAAATCCACTTACTCTCTTATATAAGCATGGAAACAACAGACATTAATATTATCACAAGGCATTGCAAGATCTTTTGAATTAAAGAATTAACCATAATTTTGTGATGCTTCATTAATAAGCATACTTCTTAAAACAGAAATTAAAATTGAAACATTATTTGACATAGTAACTCAGAAAACCAGTCATTCTCCAAGGAGACTGGATTAACATGGGTTTACCGAGTGAAATGTAACACTTCAGGCAAGTCAATTCATGCTAACATATTTTTATTGTGCAATACAGGTAGACAATATATACTTTTTCTAGCAAGAGAAAAAGGGTGTACCACTCAGTGTTCACCAAAATAACCCTAGAATAGGTTAGTACATGAAATGTAATGTTATTAAGAGTCACAATGACAATATGCACCAGAACTCTACAAACGAAAATGAAATTCAAGCCAAATTAAGTAGTTCTCATTATAATGAAAACAAGCAGTCTGGCATTAAGTGGGGCTCCACCTGTTAGGAGTAAAATTTGATACTCCAAAAGATGAGGACCAGTCAGCCAGCAGTTGGTCAAACATATAAAATGTAATCACGTGGGAAAGGGAATGGGATTTCTAGAAACCAAATTCCTGAACACACCTGCTATCCCTCAATGTCTTTAACTTTGACTCCCTCCAGATCTGAATGACCTACTGAAACTATGAACCTTTCAAGTCTCTGGGAAAGGATTTGGTTATAACCCAAACTCAATTCTCAAAGTCATTTCTCGTAAGAAAGCTCAAAATTATGTTTTCTGTCCTTTTTCTTTTTTAAGAGACAGGGTCTGGCTCTGTTGCCCAGGCTGGAGTACAGTGGCATTATCATAGCTCACTGCAGCCTTGAACTCCTGGGCTCAAGAGATCCTCCTGCCAGAGCCTCCCAAGTAGCTATGATTTACACACATGTGCCACCATACTCAGATAATTTTTTCAAGCTTTTTTGTAGAGGCAAGTGTCTCGTTATGTTGCCCAGACTGGTCTTGGAACTCCTGGCCTCAAGCAATCCTCCTGCCTTGGCCTCTCAAAATGCTAGGATTACAGCTGTGGGCCACCATGTCTGACCCATTTCATTTCTCATAGCCTCCAGCACACTGTTTGTTCTAACCCAGGTAACCCTCTCTGACCCACTGCCAAAGCAACAAATCCATCCAGCCTGGGGTGAGGAGCAGCTTGCTGCCCGCGGTCCATGGCTGGGCTCATTCTTGCACACAAACCTGCTTCCTTCTTGCCTCCTTTTCCTCCCTCTCGGCTCTTCTTCAGCACTGCCTTTAACATTTTCAACACTTGTTTCTAAAGAGAAAAGGAACAGAGAGAAGAGGAATTAAACGTTGAAAGTTGGAATATAACTTGGGTATTGATAAAAAGAGGTAACTTGCATTCAAACAAACAGACCACTTAATATTAAGGTACCTTAGTACCTTAAATCTTACATTAATTTTCTATGAATAAACTATGGCGGGAAACTGAATGCTGAAGACACAAGGAATGTTCTATAACTTTTAATGAAGTGATTAGAAGTTCACTGTTGTTAGAAAAGCTAAAAAAAAAAAAAAATACAATAGTGCATTCTCAGCATTCCACATCTAATTAAGGTTATGAGGCTAAACCTGGGTACAGTACTGCAAGATATTTGGCACAGTTTCCCAATCCCAGTTCATCAAAAGGTGGCACGAGAACATGGAATCAAAAAGAAAATGAAAGAAGCTACATGGTTAAAGGCAATGTTTTACAGGTGTTACTAATTATATAATCACAAGGAAAACATTTTGGAAGGTTATGAAATGAGGCATATCTTACAAACATTTGCAAAATAAATACAGTGGGAACACATTTTAACCCTGATCAGAGAACCCAATTAAACAGCACACACTACAGTGGGTTTTTACTATACATAGTTATAACTTTGGGATGGGGAAGGGAAGTAAGTAGAACAGGCCTGTGGCACTACGGCCAAATCCTTTAAAGAAAAGGCTGTATCTTTAAGCAGGGTTGTACTGAGCTTGTAAAAACACCACAATGACCCAGGCCTAAGATGAAACATGAAACCATCTCTACAGCAAGCGACAGACAAAAGGACCATTATTTCATCATGAAGCCAGGATCCTTTAAGCTCTCTCTCCCAACTACTAACTCAGATGAGATGGCTGAACAACCCCAGATGGTAACCAATCTTAGTGGGTTGTGTTACCCACCACACCTTTATTAATGCACTGAGAGAGGGAAGCAGAAGGCAAGCAGGTCTCTGGAACAGGCAAGAAAAGGGGTGGGGAGAGGAGTAATGAGGATGGGGAAGGGGAGGGGAGCAGAGAAAGGGAGGCAAGAAGGGAGAAACTCCTATGTAGGAGGGCTCCCAAATTTGCCTCGTTAGCACAAATGCCTCAAATGGCCTCAGTGTAACACACCACCTCTCAGCCCCCAGGGTAAGCAGAAGTTTTGTGGGACCCGTTGAGAAGAGTAAGGAACCCCAATGTGTTGCCATTCACAGAATCACACAACGTAAGCAGGCAGGGTGACCTTTCTTATCATTTGGTCCAAGCCTGTATTTGTTTTCCCAAGCCTTTTGTTTTACTGATGAAGAAACAGAGACCCAGGGAGGCTGGCTTGCCAGGGGTCACGCAGCTAATTAACAGCAGGGCCAGAATCCAAATCTGCAGCAGCCCAGCAGTACCACCTTCCTCCCCTCCACCAGGCCGGTCTCTCCTCACACATCAATGAAAGCTTTGGGCAACAACAATCAAACAGAACTGAGTGATACTAGAAAGATAGTATCTTAGGCAGAATCTGGAAAAAGCCATACTGAAGGTTATCGGAGTAAAATCATCTTACACACAAGTTTTACATACTGAAGGGGCATGGCTTAGAGCCTAATTCTGTTTTTGAAAATGCTGCTTGAATAAACCCTGGTGAAAAAGTTTAGGTTTCACCTAAAGGGCAAACACTAAAGTTGGAAGGGAGCAATAGTTTCCACAAGGAACCGATGGAAGATACAAACTTCTGTTAACAAGCACACTTCAGAGAAACAATGAAAAATACTGTAGTATTAAAAAAATGGCAGTAACAGTTAATAATAAATAGATACCTGGTAAACACAGACATATTCTTCAACCAACCAACTTTGGGGTTTATAATTTAGAAAAAACTACCTAAAAAATATGAGAAAAATACTGACGGAGCCATGCCACCAAAGCTCGTCCAAGGTCCCTTGCACCAAGCCTTGGTGAACTCTTCCAGAGCCGTATGTTTACCTGGATCACTGACCAAGCTCAGGTCCCACCACATCCATGAGCTGCTCCTGATTAATCACCCAGGTCATCACCAGTTAGAGTAGACCTACCATGCCACTTAGAATAGGCATCCCATGGGGCAAGGACTAGGTGACACTGACTTTGGTATCTCATCCCAGACACCCTGTTTTCCTATTTTGGGGCACTCACCTATTTTCAGGATAGATGTACCTTCCACATCAGTGGTCTTAAGTGAAAGAGGCTATCAAATATCTGCTATAATACTTCTTCCAGTTCCTGTTTTCCTCCATAAATAGCAACTCTAGGGAAATAGCTTAAATTTTATATTCTTAAAAAAGCTATTCAAACTGTGACCTAGAGCAACTTGAACTGACTATACCCGAGTGCAAAAATAAGGAACCATCCTCCCCTCCCCTAGACTGGAAAGGAAAAATGTAAGTCTTCCCAACAAGTTAAATTCTGAAATTAACACAGATCAGAGTGGAGCTATACAAAGTCACCTGGAAGTCTCAATCATCTCTGGCCAGTTATAAACCTATAACTGGAACTTAATAGTCACCAATGGACATGCAGGCTATGCCCACCGAAAGGGGGATGGTCAGAAATAGCATTTATAGGAATAGGCCATAGAGGCCAATGACAATAGTACACTCCAGAGAAGACTATCTGGCATGCCAGACAGTATCTGTACACTTATAAACACATATCCCTACATTCAATTCTGGAAATGGACACATTGGGCTGTTGCAGCTGGGTGCTGTCACACATTGGTATGATACAACTACTTCTTGTTCTGGTTCTGTTCACACTGAGAAGCACCTCGTAATTTCGCTCCTTTCTTAGTCTGCAAACAGTGGGGAGAGAGTGTGCTGGTCCAGTTCACACAACTGTCTGGCTTGCTGACACAATTCTGAGAATAAATTAACAAATCAGTACTCCAGCTTTCAACAAAAGCTCTCATGAACTTTGCTTTATTAAAGGGAGTCACTTTGTCCAGTACCATCAATTTAAGACATGGAGAATACTGAGTTTCTGAGGACCAAAGGGAAGACAGTGGTAAATTCCTCAATGGAAATGGCACCGTGAAACCCACCTGTGTAGGCAGCCAGCAGGCTCTCCTCTTCTGCATCATCACACTTCCCTTCCAGTAGCAACTTCAACTACTGTCATTTTTCCCCTAAAAGGGTGAACACTGAGCCATCATGGACGTGAACCAAATAGAAATGCAAACCAGCCTTTCTGACACAGTAATTCAGACTCAGCAGATTAAATGACAAGCCCAACATACTGTGTGGTAAGGAAGTACCTATGGACAAGTATCACAGGATAAAACATAAGAAATACTGTTCTTTTTTACTATATATGTGTGTGTGTGTGTGTGTGTGTGTGTGTGTGTTTTGTTTTGAGACAGTCTCTCACTTTATTGCCTAGACTGGAGTGCTGTGGCACAGCTTCAGCTCACTACAACCTCCACCTCCTGGGTTCAAGTGATTTTCTTGCCTCAGCCTCCTGAGTACCTGTGATTACAAGTACCTACTAGCATGCCCAGCTAATTTTTATGTTTTTAGTAGAGACAGGGTTTCACCATGTTGGCCAGGCTGGTCTCGAACTCCTGATTTCAGGTGATCTGCCTGCCTTGGCCTCCGAAAGTGCTGGGATTACAGGTGTGAACTGCTGTACCCGGCCTACTTTATATTATAGACCAAAGGCACAGATATAACTCAAATACTGACCAAACAATCCCTCAAGTTCTGCCCCATAAAACCTTAGCCTCTATGACAACAAGTAGAACAAATGTACTGTTAGACCTAAATACTTAAGAATAAGTCTTTGAAAATGTGAAGAACGTCAGATGTCATTTCTTTCCATTACATACTTTTGAGGAAGAGTGTACGGGAGAAAAGGTGTCTTTTCCTCACCCATGGCAAGGTTCATGGCTGACACCCCTATAACAAAAAGACAGATTAATAAGAGAAAGGCAAAACAAATTTACTCAACCAAAGTTTTGCATCACACAGGAGCCTTCGGAAATGAGGATCCAGAGACTCAGGAAACTGAATTTTTAGGCTTAAGTACAATGAAGAATGAACAGCCACATAGAAGCAGAAGCATGATTGAACAAAAAGGGAATGAGGCCTAATAATTGGGGTGGGGGCCCTCAGCAAGGCCTGCTTGTCCAGATTCTTCCTGTCCTCTGGGTACAGGGCAGGACCTCTCTGGAATGAGAGTCTTACAACTCACTGTCAGGTGAGATAGGTCAGAGAATTCCCTGATGACCATGCTTCAGGGGAAAAAGGCAACGGGAGGTCAGAGGGACCTCCTTTCTTCTGCAGTTTCTCTTATATGCCAAGGTGCCATATTGGGAGGTATCCTGTCCTGAGCCCCAACAAAAGGAAAGACCAGCCTCTAGGTTACTACAACTAAAGGTCACCACAACTAAAAATGACTAACAGAAGTAAATTTCCTGTAATGTTCATTGAGAAGAAAAGATGAATAGATAACATTACTCTGAGAAGGCCAATGGTCTGAAGTCACCTAAATTTCTACTATCATTTAACATGTAAGTTTCCCAAATGTCACAGATTCTTCTTTCAAGCCCCCCAGAAGTTAGACTGACTATCAAAAGTTTACTTTTACTTCCATTATTCCTCCTTCAGCACACCCAGTTTTTGGGGACAGGCACAACCTCTCTACATCATGTATTTGAATTCTGCACAGCATGTTGTGTTGGCATATAAAATGTAACAAAAAGCACCCTAGACAAAACAGTAAGATGATTCCAAAACAAGACAAAATCTATTTCAGCCTGTAATCACAATGGCAATATCAGAGCCATGACCACCTTGTCTGAGATCACAGAAGAGTACTAGCAACAAAATGTTTCTCTTCTGGAGTGCCATACTGCCTATTGACACAATTTCAAGTGGAATCTGGGAGCTGAGGGCAGGGACTATGTTTATTCTTTAACAGATTCAAACAGAAGCCAGAACACAGGCTTCGCACCCACCCTGTTCTCAGTATTTGTTGACAGGCTGCAATGAACACAGATGAACAATTTCCTCCAAATCAAGCAATTAACCAACATTTATAGCAGTTTATAATTGACAAAGAACATTCCTATATATTCACACTTGCAAGGAATGCAAGAAAATTCAGTTAAATCCATGTGACATCAGACAATGAGATATTAGGAGGCAAATGCTGCATTTAGCAATATCTCTTCATATCCACATCTGAATTAACCTTAAAACCTCAGTCCAGTTACCCCAAATACCTAAACACACACACTCTGTGCACGCTCTAATGGAAGGAGCTTCTCCCATCAAACTATCCACCTGGCCTCAAAGCAAAATTATCTGAAGATGCTGCTTTTGTCAAAAATAATAAAGCCAGAGTAGCAACATTTACATGTGAAACTCTGTAAACTAAGGTACATATAATTAAGAAATTTTCCTTCTTTGCTTCAAAGAAGCATCAAAAACATCCTCAGTGTTAGGAGCTTAAAAAGTTCTTAAAACCTAGTTAGTCTGACTCACCTAACAGTCATGCCTTCTATATGACACCTTTAGAACTGTTCTTCATATTAGCAACATACAGTTTACCACGAGAAAGTAGTAGTGGTAGCAGGGAGTCTGAAGCAGCCTACAAGATAATACAGACTAAAGCAAATAAGAGAAAACAAAGTATAAGAGACCACACACACACACAGAGGTCTGCTAGACAGGGCACTAGCTGTTAGCTAGAAACTCATGGAAAACCCTGTACACAGAAATTTCCTGAAAGCAAGAGCCATGTCTCATCATTCCTAGGAGATCCTAGGAGGCTGGGAAAAGCCAGCCCTTGATAAGTTTTTGACATTCCAGGATTTCTCTCACACCTCCCCACTGTAATAGAGAAATCCTAGGAATTGACAGAGACCTTGCCAATATCACTGGGAACAACTAATGGAACTTCTCCAGGATCCAGATGTTTCATCCAGAAAAGTGTGTCAGGGTCGGGGGATGGTTAGAACAACCCGTAAGTAATTCTGATAAGTAAAGAATTGGCCTTTGGTTCTTCTTTTTTTTTTTTTACATATTTCTTCTTTTAAAGAGAGAGTCTCACTCTGTTGCCCAGGCTGGAATGCAGTGGCACCATGACAGTGACAATTCACTGCAGTCTTGTCCTCTCAGGCTCAGGCTATCTTCCCGGCTCAGCCTCTGGAGTAGCTGGGACTACAGGCATGTACCATCAGGCCCAGCTTATTATTTTTTTAATAGAGATGGAGGTCTCATTAGGTTGCCCAGGCTGGTCTCTAAACTTCTGGGCTGAAGTGATTCTCTTACTTTGGCCTCCCAAAACACAGGGATTATAGGCATGAGGTACTGCACCCAGCCTGATTTTTCTTAATTTGCAGAGCTGGAAAACATGACATTAAACTATAATTTATTCTCCAAGACACATAGATCCAGCCATTCATTCTTTATTCAACAACCCATTCTACAAATTGAACCCCTATTCTACTATTATTTTCTTTATAGTTTTGTCCTAAGCAAAAATACTTCAGATTTAAGTATGAGTTATTAAGAAGCATAGTAAATTTACAGTCACAAGTAATATGAATTTAGAAGAGTTCTGGGCATGAAATTGGAAATCAAATGCTTAAGTTCTGATGCACTAAAATTAAGTGGAAACTATTGTCATGAAATCACCTTCAACCTATATTTAAAATATTCTATACATTCATACAGGTTGTTTTGGGAAGAGTTTCTACAAAACAAACAACAAAAACACCTTACCTTAGCCAGTATTTCAAGTTGCCAGAAAATTAGTACTTTGATAAGTACTTGGTAGAAAGAAAATTTCACTTTTGGAGGAAAAGATGAAAGAAGTTGCTTCCTTCTAAGTACAAGAGCCATCTTTATATACCTGTAAAGGGAATTGTTCAATCCAAATTCTAACGCCATCTCCTCCATAAAGCCTTCTCAGGCTACAATGGTCAAAAGATATCTTTTCTCTAATTCTACACCCTGCCTTGTTCTAATATGATGATAGATCAAAATTATGGTGAAAAATGTTGAACTCCACAAATCCCCCATGGCATCTACCAATATACATTACACACAACAAACACTTCAAAAAAAAAGTCTTTAAATGAGTGGCAGGGTTGTTATGGAAGGGAAATCAAAATCAACAGCAATTCTCTTCCAACAAGGAGTTTGGACTAATAATTTAAGAATTGGGGGGGGGGGGGGGCGGAGCAAGATGGCCGAATAGGAGCAGCTCCAGTCTTCAACTCCCAGCGCCAGCGACACAGAAGACCGGTGATTTCGGCATTTTCAACTGAGGTACTGGGTTCATCTCACTGGGGAGTGCCGGACGATCGGTACTGGTCAGCTGCTGCAGCCCGACCAGCGAGAGCTGAAGCAGGGCGAGGCATTGCCTCACCTGAGAAGCGCAAGGGGGAAGGGAATCCCTTTTCCTAGCCAGGGGAACTGAGACACACAACACCTGGAGAATCGGGTAACTCCCACCCCAATACTGTGCTTTGAGCAAACAGGCACACCAGGAGATCATATCCCACACCTGGCCGGGAGGGTCCCACACCCACGGAGCCTCCCTCATTGCTATCACAGCAGTTCAGGATCCACGGGCAAGGCAGCAGCGCAGGCTGGGGAGCTCGCCATTGCTGAGGCTTATGAAACAAAGCTGCTGGGAAGCTCGAACTGGGTGGAGCCTACAGCAGCCTGGTTGAAAACCTGCCTGTTTCTGTAGACTCCACCCTGGGGCAGGGCATGAAAATAATAACAAAGCAGCAGACACCTCTGCAGACGCAAACGACTCTGTCTGACAGCTTTGAAGAGAGCAGTGGATCTCCCAACACGGAGGTTGAGATCTGGAGAAGGACAGACTGCCTGCCGGTCCCTGACCCCTGAGTAGCCTAACTGGGAGACATCCCCCACTAGGGGCAGTCTGACACCCCACACCTCACAGGGTGGAGTACACCCCTGAGAGGAAGCTTCCAAAGCAAGAATCAGACAGGTACACTTGCTGTTCAGAAATATTCTATCTTCTGCAGCCTCTGCTGATACCCAGGCAAACAGGGTCTGGAGTGGACCTCAAGCAATCTCCAACAGACCTACAGCTGAGGGTCCTGACTGTTAGAAGGAAAACTATCAAACAGGAAGGACACCTACACCAAAACCCCATCAGTACATCACCATCATCAAAGACCAGAGGCAGATAAAACCACAAAGATGGGGAAAAAGCAGGGCAGAAAAGCTGGAAATTCAAAAAACAAGAGCACATCTCCCCCGGCAAAGGAGCGCAGCTCATCGCCAGCAACGGATCAAAGCTGGACGGAGAATGACTTTGACGAGATGAGAGAAGAAGGCTTCAGTCCATCAAATTTCTCAGAGCTAAAGGAGGAATTACGTACCCAGCGCAAAGAAACTAAAAATCTTGAAAAAAAAGTGGAAGAATTGATGGCTAGAGTAATTAATGCAGAGAAGGTCCTAAACGAAATGAAAGAGATGAAAACCATGACACGAGAAATACGTGACAAATGCACAAGCTTCAGTAACCGACTCGATCAACTGGAAGAAAGAGTATCAGCGATTGAGGATCAAATGAATGAAATGAAGCGAGAAGAGAAACCAAAAGAAAAAAGAAGAAAAAGAAATGAACAAAGCCTGCAAGAAGTATGGGATTATGTAAAAAGACCAAATCTACGTCTGATTGGGGTGCCTGAAAGTGAGGGGGAAAATGGAACCAAGTTGGAAAACACTCTTCAGGATATCATCCAGGAGAACTTCCCCAACCTAGTAGGCCAGGCCAACATTCAAATCCAGGAAATACAGAGAACGCCACAAAGATACTCCTCGAGAAGAGCAACTCCAAGACACATAATTGCCAGATTCACCAAAGTTGAAATGAAGGAAAAAATCTTAAGGGCAGCCAGAGAGAAAGGTCGGGTTACCCACAAAGGGAAGCCCATCAGACTCACAGCAGATCTCTCGGCAGAAACTCTACAAGCCAGAAGAGAGTGGGGGCCAATATTCAACATTCTTAAAGAATTTTAAACCCAGAATTTCATATCCAGCCAAACTAAGTTTCATAAGTGAAGGAGAAATAAAATGCTTTACAGATAAGCAAATGCTTAGAGATTTTGTCACCACTAGGCCTGCCTTACAAGAGACCCTGAAGGAAGTACTAAACATGGAAAGGAACAACCGGTACCAGCCATCTCAAAAACATGCCAAAATGTAAAGACCATCGAGGCTAGGAAGAAACTGCATCAACTAATGAGCAAAATAACCAGTTAATATCATAATGGCAGGATCAAGTTCACACATAACAATCTTAACCTTAAATGTAAATGGACTAAATGCTCCAATTAAGAGACACAGACTGGCAAACTGGATAAAGAGTCAAGACCCATCAGTCTGCTGTATTCAGGAGACCCATCTCACACGCAGAGACATACATAGGCTCAAAATAAAGGGATGGAGGAAGATTTACCAAGCAAATGGAGAACAAAAAAAAGTGGGGGTTGCAATACTAGTCTCTGATAAAACAGACTTTAAACCATCAAAGATCAAAAGAGACAAAGAAGGCCATTACATAATGGTAAAGGGATCAATTCAACAGGAAGAGCTAACTATCCTAAATATATATGCACCCAATACAGGAGCACCCAGATTCATAAAGCAAGTCCTTATAGACTTACAAAGAGACTTAGACTCCCATACAATAATAATGGGAGACTTCAACACTCCACTGTCAACATTAGACAGATCAATGAGACAGAAAGTGAACAAGGATATCCAGGAATTGAACTCATCTCTGCAGCAAGCAGACCTAATAGACATCTATAGAACTCTCCACCCCAAATCAACAGAATATACATTCTTCTCAGCACCACATCGTACTTATTCCAAAATTGACCACGTAATTGGAAGTAAAGCACTCCTCAGCAAATGTACAAGAACAGAAATTATAACAAACTGTCTCTCAGTCCACAGTGCAATCAAACTAGAACTCAGGACTAAGAAACTCAATCAAAACCGCTCAACTACATGGAAACTGAACAACCTGCTCCTGAATGACTACTGGGTACATAACGAAATGAAGGCAGAAATAAAGATGTTCTTTGAAACCAATGAGAACAAAGATACAACATACCAGAATCTCTGGGACACATTTAAAGCAGTGTGCAGAGGGAAATTTATAGCACTAAATGCCCACAAGAGAAAGCAGGAAAGATCTAAAATTGACACTCTAACATCGCAATTAAAAGAACTAGAGAAGCAAGAGCAAACACATTCGAAAGCTAGCAGAAGGCTAGAAATAACTAAGATCAGAGCAGAACTGAAGGAGATAGAGACACAAAGAACCCTCCAAAAAATCAATGAATCCAGGAGTTGGTTTTTTGAAAAGATCAACAAAATTGATAGACCACTAGCAAGACTAATAAAGAAGAAAAGAGAGAAGAATCAAATCGACGCAATTAAAAATGATAAAGGGTATATCACCACCGACCCCACAGAAATACAAACTACCATCAGAGAATACTATAAACACCTCTACGCAAATAAACTGGAAAATCTAGAAGAAATGAATAATTTCCTGGACACTTACACTCTTCCAAGACTAAACCAGGAAGAAGTTGAATCCCTGAATAGACCAATAGCAGGCTCTGAAATTGAGGCAACAATTAATAGCCTACCAACCAAAAAAAGTCCAGGACCAGATGGATTCACAGCTGAATTCTACCAGAGGTACAAGGAGGAGTTGGTACCATTCCTTCTGAAACTATTCCAATCAATAGAAAAAGAGGGAATCCTCCCTAACTCATTTTATGAGGCCAACATCATCCTGATACCAAAGCCTGGCAGAGATACAACAAAAAAAGAGAATTTTAGACCAATATCCCTGATGAACATCGATGCAAAAATCCTCAATAAAATACTGGCAAACCGGATTCAGCAACACATCAAAAAGCTTATCCACCATGATCAAGTGGGCTTCATCCCTGGGATGCAAGGCTGGTTCAACATTCGCAAATCAATAAACATAATCCAGCATATAAACAGAACCAAAGACAAGAACCACATGATTATTTCAATAGATGCAGAAAAGGCTTTTGACAAAATTCAACAGCCCTTCATGCTAAAAACGCTCAATAAATTCGGTATTGATGGAACGTACCTCAAAATAATAAGAGCTATTTATGACAAACCCACAGCCAATATCATACTGAATGGGCAAAAACTGGAAAAATTCCCTTTGAAAACTGGCACAAGACAGGGATGCCCTCTCTCACCACTCCTATTCAACATAGTGTTGGAAGTTCTGGCTAGGGCAATCAGGCAAGAGAAAGAAATCAAGGGTATTCAGTTAGGAAAAGAAGAAGTCAAATTGTCCCTGTTTGCAGATGACATGATTGTATATTTAGAAAACCCCATTGTCTCAGCCCAAAATCTCCTTAAGCTGATAAGCAACTTCAGCAAAGTCTCAGGATACAAAATTAATGTGCAAAAATCACAAGCATTCTTATACACCAATAACAGACAAACAGAGAGCCAAATCATGAATGAACTTCCATTCACAATTGCTTCAAAGAGAATAAAATACCTAGGAATCCAACTTACAAGGGATGTAAAGGACCTCTTCAAGGAGAACTACAAACCACTGCTCAGTGAAATAAAAGAGGACACAAACAAATGGAAGAACATACCATGCTCATGGATAGGAAGAATCAATATCGTGAAAATGGCCATACTGCCCAAGGTAATTTATAGATTCAATGCCATCCCCATCAAGCTACCAATGAGTTTCTTCACAGAATTGGAAAAAACTGCTTTAAAGTTCATATGGAACCAAAAAAGAGCCCGCATCTCCAAGACAATCCTAAGTCAAAAGAACAAAGCTGGAGGCATCACGCTACCTGACTTCAAACTATACTACAAGGCTACAGTAACCAAAACGGCATGGTACTGGTACCAAAACAGAGATATAGACCAATGGAACAGAACAGAGTCCTCAGAAATAATACCACACATCTACAGCCATCTGATCTTTGACAAACCTGAGAGAAACAAGAAATGGGGAAAGGATTCCCTATTTAATAAATGGTGCTGGGAAAATTGGCTAGCCATCAGTAGAAAGCTGAAACTGGATCCTTTCCTTACTCCTTATACGAAAATTAATTCAAGATGGATTAGAGACTTAAATGTTAGACCTAATACCATAAAAATCCTAGAGGAAAACCTAGGTAGTACCATTCAGGACATAGGCATGGGCAAAGACTTCATGTCTAAAACACCAAAAGCAACGGCAGCAAAAGCCAAAATTGACAAATGGGATCTCATTAAACTAAAGAGCTTCTGCACAGCAAAAGAAACTACCATCAGAGTGAACAGGCAACCTACAGAATGGGAGAAAATTTTTGCAATCTACTCATCTGACAAAGGGCTAATATCCAGAACCTACAAAAAACTCAAACAAATTTACAAGAAAAAAACAAACAACCCCATCAAAAAGTGGGCAAAGGATATGAATAGACATTTCTCAAAAGAAGACATTCATACAGCCAACAAACACATGAAAAAATGCTCATCATCACTGGCCATCAGAGAAATGCAAA